>NC_133650.1:31358785-31673821 GCF_009905375.1 Apium graveolens | reverse complement strand
CAAAAACTCTTAAATAAATATCATAAAAAATATGATAATTACCTAAATATTATAAAATGATGTCCTGAAAAGTTTTGTCAATAATAGTCAATGGTAGCTAGGTCAAACGTGGTCAACTGTGGGACCAACTACCTCGAAATTCGTGCCCAGACAAAAATTCTCGAAACGCTACGAAATTTTTACCATGCATATCAAATACCATTTAAGTGATACATACCAAATTTCAAGTAATTCTAGTATGTGGAAGTATTTATTTAGATTTAAAGCGGTTCTGTCAGCATTTACTTCCGAATAAAAATACTATTGGTCTTGGAATGAAATAGATGGATATTTTGACCAAAGTTTTGACTTGTATAGATACTTAAAATATATTTCCTAATATATAAAATGTATTTGAGTGGTGGGAAATATTTTTGAGTATTTTTAAATAATTTTCTCCGAGAAATGCTTATTTTACGAAACGGGGGAAAATTACTTTACGAACACACAGAATGGGTGTAAAAATGGATATTAATATTTCAACCATAAATATTAATAAAATTTGAATAAAAACTCTTTTGAAGGATGTAAAATATATTTAGGAGCGAAAAGTAAAACATTTTTGATTTAGCACGAGATCTCTAAAGAATATTTCTGATATATTCCTTATTCGAGCTTGTTGCCTTATTGATGTTGCAACTATGATCTAAAAATTATCATAACTTGATATTTATTATTTGATCAAATTTCCCTAGAGATGTATTCCATAAAATATAATTTTGATATTTTTAGAATAATGGAATATCTCTTTTATAAATAGTCTTGAAAATAATTTAGCTGGTTTGACTATTTAACTTTGATCTGGATCAATTAAAATCATGTCCTTATGGAGAGGATCTAAGTGTACTTAAATTTTATGTTTAATCGTACAAATACCAAAATAAATAATATATCGAAGATATCCATTTAAATTTTGTAATGGAAAGGGGAAGAGATTTTGATGAATTTTATAGAGGAATTACCAAGAACTAAGTTGAATCATAATGCTATTTGAGTGATTATTGATACAGGATAGGGATGTTAGCTAGTTATCCTAAGCCAGATTTGCTGAAACTAATGGAGGCTCTAACTGACACCCCCATCCTAGAAGAATTAGAAATACTTGTACAGATTAAGAACATAATTGAGAAAGGATCAGAAAGCTCAGTCTTTACTTAATTATTGTAAATTTTCAAATGTTCAATGTACAAGTGTTGTATCAGCTTTTGTATTGTTTTATTTTCATTCTTTAACTTGGGGTTAGTCTTGTTAACAGGCATGAATTTGTGATAAGCAATCTTCTCAAAAATTGGGGGAGATTGTTGTGCAAGACATGCCTGTATCTTAATAAGACTAAGTCATATTAACAACCCTAAGATTAGTTGTATTATAACCTTAATCTGTAATTTATACTTGTAACACTTAATGTCCGTAAAATGTAAATGGAGCATACTGGAGCATTTTTCCCTAAATAGTGTCAAGCCTAAGAATTCTTTCTAGAAGAATATCAAGAAGGTCATGCCTCAGAAGAATTATGAAAAAGCTTGGAGTTGAATAATTTTATTTGGTGAAAAATATTCGAAGTCAAGATCTCTACAAGTCACAGAATTAGTGTTATAGAGAAGTCATTCGAGAACTCAGAAAGACCTATCGAGAACTCAGGAATTGTCTATCGAGAACTCAGGAAATGCTATTGGAGATATCGATAAGTCAGATTGTTAGGTCCCAATGTGTTTGTAGAAGGGGGGGTTGAATACAAACAATACCGAATAATCGAATTTAGTGTGGAATAAAAAATTGAAACAAAATTCAAGTTAAATAAAAATATTATTAAACTTGAAAGGTGTTACAACAACTGTATCGATTACAAGGGATTAATCTCAAATTAATTATCACAAATCTAGAATAAATTCGACATGAACTTTTTCTATTTTTGCAATAAAAAGATTCAAATGCTAAACGCAATTTGAGATTAAGTTCTAGGGATTTTGATCCGCTAGATAGTTACACAAGAACAAGAGAATGATTTCTAGTTGTTTGGATTTAACTTTAATAACTAGAAATGTGATCTTGAATTTAGCAGATGAAAAATAAAATGTTTTCTGCGGCTGTTTTTCTTTTTTCGTGAGTTGTTGGATGATGAAGAATGACTTCTGCTGCTCCTCTTTTTATAATTCAATTAACAGACCTACTTGAACTGGAAAGACAATCCATTGAGCTAGTAAGACAATCCATTGAGCTAGCAAGACAATCCATTGAGCTAGCAAGACTTTCGGTGAGACAATTGAATGAACTAGCAAGACTATCAGAATGAACTGGCAAGACAATCCTCCTCCCAGTGTAACTTTCGGTGAGACTATTGAAAATGGCCTGGCATGACAATCGGTATGACAATCCAGATTGTCATGCTAGTTCATTTTCAATTGTCTTGCTGATTTAAAACAGATTTTAATCCAATTAAAATTCTGAAAATCCTTAATATTAATTCAGAATTAATTAATCAATTAATTCAATTAATCAATAAATTAATCTTTGCAGATATAATTTATTTTCTTAATTAAATTATATGACTTAATTAATTAATAGAGAATTAATATTAATCTTGAGTAGCAACCATTCTTCTGAAAATCACTGAGAATTATGAATCAATTCCACCACTTCAATGTTGACACTCGATGTACTGTCTGGTTCATGAGTAACTAACTTCAGTGACGTTTCTTCATGTCTTGACTTTGATACTTGATTTTCTTCAGATTAAATCCTTGTAATTCTCGGATACTCTGACGAGATCTCTGTCACTTGATTAAATCCACAATCTTGATTTGTATCACTGAGGCTTGATCAATTTCTTGAGCTTCTTCCAGTGAATTAATTCCTCAAGTCTGTAGATGAACCTTGTTTCTGAATCCTTTGACAAATGTTACTTTATGAGATCTCTTTGACGGTAGATCCGCTATTTACTTATTATATTCTTATTTGAGTTGAGTTAAATCCTTGAATAAACAAATAGGCTATGACATATGCCTTTCAATCTCCCCCTATTTGTTTGTTAGACAATAACAACAAATACCTAGAGGATAACTCAACTAACAAATAAGAAAAAGATATAAACAGAAATGCAAAGTAAATAGCAGAAAAGTTCTGGATAACATTTAACATTTTCCAGATTCCAAATAGATGTTCCTCTAGACTGAACATATCTTCAAGTAGTTTCATCTTCTTTTGTACAATCACATTTCCTGTTGAGAAGCGCATATCTCTCTTGCTTCTCCCCCTATGAGAATCAACTGATTAAAGAAGATCACCTTCGTTTACCACATCTCCCGTACAATAGGATCCGCAGATAAAAACCAATGGTACTCCCCTTTTGGAAAACAGCTTCTTCCCTTATGAAGAAAATCACCTTGTGTTTACCACCTCTCCCGTACAATAGGATCTGTAGTTACAAACAGCAATGGTGTGGTGTAGTGTACATATGTAGGATCTTTTTCTTCCTCCCTGCTATTTCTCCCCCTTAGTTGAGGAATCCTCCAAACTATTACTTAAGCTTTTATCTCCCCCTTAGAGAAGGAATGTATGCCATTGTCTGAAGGAGTTCTCATATTTCACTTGGTTGGAAAAGAAATAACAAGTAGTTTCTCTTTCTTCCTCACTGTGAGTGTGTGATTCTGTTCAAGTGTACCTCACATGTGTTTCACTCTTCTCTCCACTCGTGTTTACACTCATTCTCACAAGTGTATCACTCCTCTCATAGCTCCAACATTCAGCTGTACCTGCAAGGAAAATCACCTTAGCCATCCTTAAGGAGGTCACAGGTGGGTGCAATGGGAGTTCGCAAATCCCCATCCTTGTTAAACTCGTCAGATGAATCTGAGTCATAATCTACAAGTTGCTAGTTTCCCTTTTAGGGTTCCAGATTTGAATTTTGGGAAGGTAAACAATGATCCAACGAATTTAGCATAAAGATCAAAGTTCCCTTCTAATGTCTGTGAAGACATTTCCATGTGACTCATCAGGTAATATCTGAATCATTGTCAACAAGTTGCCGATCTGCGCCTATGTCGGATCCACTATCCGCAGATGCATCCAGGGGATTTAAATCTGGGGAGGTAGACACTGACCACCGACATATGGCTTTTGGATCAGTATCCTCTCCTAACACCTGTAAAGGCAATTGGTCCATTAAAGAACCTTGAACAATCGAATCTGGCCTTAAAATGGTCGAAACTCTTGTTTCCATCAACTCACCCTTTGTGTGTGTACCCTTTCCTTGTGCATCAAGAATTGTTTATGTTTGAAGTGGTGACACTACATCGGATACCCTGGCTGACAGGCAAATTTCAATAGACGCACCCTGTTGAGAGAATGAATCTAGTAACTGTTTTTTAGCCTTTTCAGCCATTACATCTTTTTGAGAAGATGTATGGGGGCTAGCAGTTGTCTCGGTTTAAATACTACTCATCTATGTAGGAGACAGAGCTGCTGGGTTGACTTCAGAACCTTTCTTATGTGGTGCACTAAGGCACTATCTCCCTCACGCTCATTCATACTTCATTTTAGTGGTAAGAGAGTGTTGGTTGGTTCTATTTAGTGTTTGTCTTTACAGTCTGGGATAGATGTTGTGGGTTTTCAACCTCATGACTGTCAATGAAAGAAAGCCATTAGAGACTGAACCTGTATCACAGAACATATGGCAATATAGAGATAAAATGTACTTAAGATCTTTAAGGAATGAAAATTATACATTTAATCTTTTGAGAGAAATGATGTACACTAGTGATTTCAAAAGATTTTAATGAAATAAGAAATCACTAATGTAGAAAGAAGTTTGATTTTCTCCTAAAACTCACTGCACATATAAAACAATATGTTTGTGCCTAGTAATAAGAGAGTTATTAATATGACGACTCTACTAGTTCTTATTAAACTGTAACTTCAGTTAGAGTGCCATACCATGTTCTTGACGATTGCTTGAGTAGTACACTAGTTCATATTAACCTGTAGTGAGATTGTGAAGAAGAGATTGCATAGTCCAATAGATCTGCAACTGCAAAGTCCATGAACTGTGGTGCATTGACTTCCTCTTTTGACTCACCAACCAGGAGTACACTTGTACACATCTTACTAGAGTCCAATTCCAAGTGTAATGTGCATCAGGTGCCTGATATGTCGTAATATTCTCAAGTCTCGTCACTGGTGCTATATATTAGATACTGCTTCCTGATAATAACCTATCACAATATATAAATTTTCAATGATAACATTTCCAGCTTGCAAACAGCCATATCCCTCAGATAAACCTTTGTTGTTATCTCCAAAGGTAACCAGTGGGCCAGCTTTCTCAACCACATTTGATAGCAGGGCTCTATCTCCGGTCATATGTCTTGATGATCCACTGTCAAGAATCCACACTACCGGTTCCACCTGTTTAATGCCCTGTACTACAAATGGATTAGACCTTCTTCAAAACCCAAACTTGGTTGGGCCCGGCATACTTGTAGAATTGTCCTTTATCAGGCAAAACAACATTCTTAACTTTAATGGTCTCAACTTTCTCAATGACTGAACATTTGACCTTGTAAACAGCCTTAACAAATTTCTGTTTAGGCTTAGGCACAAATGTCTCCTTTCTAGCCTTAGAAGGACTAGCAGTCTTAGACCTATCATGCTTCTTATTATTCACATGCTGACGAGGAGTAGTCTTATCACTAGAAACATGCTTACCATTAAAATAAGCATACATCAGATTAAAAACACAAGACATATAATTAGAAACACCACATGCTTTATGAGAGAGATTAACAACAGGCAAATTATGCATGGTAGACATGGCAGTTTTGTTATCCAACTCATGTGTGTCTGAGTTAGTCTCAGTTGCTTTCACAACTTTGACTGGAACTTTCGACACACTTGACTTGGAAACAACCTTCTCAGTAGCATGATCTTCAGCACACATTTCTTCTTGAATAATAGAAGAGGTCGCATCAAATGGTTCAGCAATTGATGCTTTATAGAGGGGTTCATCAACACCCTTAAGCACATGTGGTACTTCCCTACCTTTAGCACATACATGAGGAGGGGAGTTTATGCCTAATTCTCCAATAGCCGCATTGTAATCATAACCTATTCCAGATGTTTGATTAACAGCTTGCTTACTGTAGAACTCTTTAGCCTTCGAACAAGAATTGAAGTAGGCTCTAACCTTAGTCTCAAGACCGGTGATCTTGTCTTTGAGAATAGTTTCGAGTTGTCTATAACAGTTAACTCTATTCTCTAGAAAAGATACTTGTTCTTTTAACTTGTCTTGATTAATGTGCACAAGTCTTAATTCATTGACCTTTTTCTCAAGGTCTTTGATATGCTGACTTAACAGTTCATTATCACGACGAGCACAATCTAAGGAACCTCCTAGATGATAAACTAATTCAGCATCAGTAAATTTTACCTCTTTTCTTGATGATGAAGCTTTTCCATCAATAGCCATAAGAGCAAGATTCTCATCTTCTTCATCTTCACTATCAGTATCATCCCAGCTTCTTCCCTTTGCTAGATAAGCCCTTTCAGAGTTACTATTCTGATTGGAAGCATTAGAGTTCTTCCTTACTTACTTTGGCTTCCTACATTCTGTGGCAAAGTGTCCCAACTCATTGCAGTTATAGCATCTAATGATGCTCCGATCAACCATCCCTGTTTTGTATCCACCACTACTGGTGTTAGAGGATGAAGATCCACCTGTCTGGAATCTGTTGTAGTTGGACTTGTACTTGAACTTGGGATTTCTCTTGAATCTGACATTGGAGAATCTCTTGACAATTTGGGCCATTGACTCATCTTCCAATTGCTCCAGCTCTTCCAAGGAATAAAAATCATCACTGAATTGATTTGTAGTAGGAGGATCATATTCTGCTACTATCACATTTTCCTCAGCCTTGGAAAACTATACCATTCTCTCCGACTGTTGAGATTGTTGTTGTTGTTGACCTTCAGCTACAAGAGCAGTAGATGTGCTGACCACTCTATCTTTCCCGTAGACTTTCTTCTGCTGAATCTGCTCCAACTCATAGGTTTTTAACACACCATAGAGTCTATCCAAAGAAATCTCACTCAGATCTCTAGCTTCTCTTATGGCAGTGATTCTATGTTCAAGATGAGTTGGCAGTGTTAAAAGGAACATTTTGTTGACCTCCCTGATTGAATAATATTTTCCATTTATGTTCAGGTTGTTGATCAACGCATTGTACCTCTCAAACACTTCAGTAATTCTTTCTCCTGGATTGGATTTAAAATGTTCATACTCAGAGGTTAGGATCTCTAACTTGTTCTCCCTAAATTCCTCTGTGCCTTCATTAATCACCTCAATAGTTTCCCACATGTGTTTGGAATTTTTACAGTTCATCACATGTTTGTTCATCAAGGGATCAAGGGAATCAATTAAAATTAATTGAAGGCTGGCATCCAAGGAGGCTTCTTCCTTTTCAGCAGGAGTAAAATCTTCAGGCTCTTTTGTATAGGTTCTAGCTTTGGTAATTACAACATCATTTTTTATCACCTCTGGTTCAATAACCATCGGAGTTTTTGGACCCTTCTTTAATAAGTTCAGATATTTGGGATTTGCAACTTGTAAAAACAAGAGCAACTTCTTCTTCCACATGATATAATTTTCTTTATCAAATAGTGGAATTTTAACGGTTCCAACTTTTTGTGAAGTCATTATGAATTTTTGAATAAATAAAAATTCAAGGAGTTGAAAAATCATAAAAGTCTAGGATCTTGATTTGTTCGTTAATCAGAAGGCTCTGATACCAATTGTTAGGTCCCAATGTGTTTGTAGAAGTGGGGTTGAATACAAACAATACCAAATAATCGAATTTAGTGTGGAATAAAAAATTGAAATAAAATTCAAGTTAAATAAAAATATTATTAAACTTGAAAGGTGTTACAACAACTGTATCGATTACAAGGGATTAATCTCAAATTAATTATAACAAATCTAGAATAAATTCGACATGAACTTTTTCTATTTTTGCAATAAAAAGATTCAAATGCTAAACGCAATTTGAGATTAAGTTCTAGGGATTTTGATCCGCTAGATAGTTACACAAGAACAAGAGAATGATTTCTAGTTGTTTGGATTTAACTTTAATAACTAGAAACGTGATATTCAATTTAGCAGATGAAAAATAAAATGTTTTCTGCGTCTGCTTTTCTTTTGTTCTTGAGTTGTTGGATGATGAAGAATGACTTTTGTTGCTCCTCTTTTTATAATTCAATTAACAGACCTACTTGAACTGGCAAGACAATCCATTGAGCTAGCAAGACAATCCATTGAGCTAGCAAGACTTTCGGGGAGACAATTGAATGAACTAGCAAGACTATCAGAATGAACTGGCATGACAATCCTCCTCCCAATGTAACTTTCGGTGAGACTATTGAAAATGGCCTGGCATGACAATCGGTATGACAATCCAGATTGTCATGCTAGTTCATTTTCAATTGTCTTGCTGATTTAAAACAGATTTTAATCCAATTAAAATTCTGAAAATCCTTAATATTAATTCAGAATTAATTAATCAATTAATTAAATTAATCAATAAATTAATCTTTGCAGATATAATTTATTTTCTTAATTAAATTATATGACTTAATTAATTAATAGAGAATTAATACTAATCTTGAGCAGCAACCATTCTTCTGAAAATCTTCTGAAAATCACTGAGAATTATGAATCAATTCCACCACTTCAATGTTGACACTCGACATACTGTCTGGTTCATGAGTGACTAACTTCAGTGACGTTTCTTCATGTCTTGACTTTGATACTTAATTTTCTTCAGATTAAATCCTTGTAATTCTCTGATACTCTGACGAGATCTCTGTCACTTGATTAAATCCACAATCTTGATTTGTATCACTGAGGCTTGATCAATTTCTTGAGCTTCTTCCAGTGAATTAATTCCTCAAGTCTGTAGATGAACCTTGTTTCTGAATCCTTTGACAAATGTTACTTTGTGAGATCTCTTTGATGGTAGATCCACTATTTACTTATTACATTCTTATTTGAGTTGAGTTAAATCCTCGAATAAACAAATAGGCTATGACATATGCCTTTCACAGATACCCATTCGAGAACTCAGAGATATCGACAAGTATACATTCATTAGAGAACTTTGAGTTATCGATAAGCCAAAGTCCATTAGAGAACTCTGAGTTATCGATAAACTAAAATTCACTAGAGAACTTTGAGAGTTGTCGATAAGTCAAGTCAACAATGAAGTTTCAGAGATATCGACAAGCCAACATGCCTATCGAGATGTCGAGTTCTCTACAGCTTAATTGCAGATCTCGAAGTGAAGAAATTTCTCTAAGTTCAGAATTGCAGAACAGTTCAATATCCAAGGTTGCAAATCAACAAACAATTCACACAGCTGAATTGACAAGTCTACAAAAAGCATCTTGAGAGATGTGCAAGATTAATGGTGAAGATTAAATGACAAAGGAGGATCAACCAATACACAGTGGATGAAGATATGCTAATCTAGATATGGAAATCTCACTTTTCCTTTAAATAGAATTGATTAGTGACAGGTTAGAAAAGTGATTAGCACTTCTTATTGTTCACTGTGTAAACCAAAGTTAACTATCATATAAAGTTAACTGAGGTCCTTTGTTTGAGATAAGACTGAATAGATTAGAAATTGTAATTCTCTCTCAAGAAAGAAGCTAAGTTCTAAACCAAGAACTTAGAGATTTTGTAGCAAAATACTGCTTGATTTTTAATATAAAATTAAGTGAGTTTTGAAGATCTTTGTTTTACATATTTGCATTGTTATTTATGTTTAACATCTATTCTACAAAATCATTGATAACAATCAACTGTTAAACCCAAAGTCGATCAAAAAGTAAACATTTAAGCCAAAACACATCCCCCCCTCTGTGTTGTATTCATATCTAACATAAATTATAAAGGGAATAATCGATAGAACATAAACATTAATAATTCAAATATCTTAAACTAAAACATTATACTGTTGTCTCTAGGGCACATACACTAACAATAATAATTTTTTAGTGATAAATAACTGAATGTAAATAACACAGGTAATTTATCAAAACTCACTTGATTTATATTTACATCAAATTTTTTATGCTACAAATTTGTGTTCTTGAATAATAAGAACTCAACTACTTCTCTTGAGAAAATACAAGATTTCTAGATCTTTTTTGTTACTCTCTAAACAAAGGACCCCTGACATATTTTATAGAACAACATGCGCAGCTTACAAAGATTGCACTAAAATGGACTAAAAATTCTATAGTCTATTTGTCTATTTCCACTTTAATTATAGAAAATCGTCATACAATCTAACATATGTGACCCTCCTTTGTCCAGTTCATCTTGACCATTGATCTTGCATTCTTTATTTGTAGACTTTCCAATTCAGTGATAAAATTATTTGTTGACTGATAATCTTGGATCTTCAAGTTGTCTGTATTCTGAATTTTGAGGATGTTGTGGAGATTTATTTTACAGTATAAGAAAGTCACATATGGATATGTAGAATGACTTATCGATATCCTTACTTCTATATAAGTATTATGACTTGTCGAGATCTCTAATTCTCTATAAGTAGATTGACTTGTCGATATTTTCAGTTCTCTACATAGGCTTTTGACTTTTCGATATCTCCGGTTCTTACAAGTAGATTTTGACTTGTTGATATCTCCAGTTCTCTACAAGTAGATTTTGACTTGTCGATATCTCTAGTTCTCTACAAGTAGATTTTGACTTGTCAATATCTCTTTGGACTTCTCTACAAGTTATTTTTGACTTCTCGACATGCATCTCAATACATCCTGATATATGACTTGTCGATATGTGACTTAGAACATTTTTCCAGAAATAACATATATATTCAAATCCAAGCTTCTACACTTCTCTCTGAGGCATAATCAGGATTGATCTTCTTCCAGAGTTTATTCTTTAGCTTGATGGTTGTTCATACAAAAATCATCCAGTCTAATCTTCTTAACACTTTTACGGACTCAAGAACTACAAATATAAAATACAATAAGATTACCATGCAACTGAGTCTCGAGGTTGTCAAAGTGACTTAGTCTTGTTATATACATGCATGTTTTGCACAACAAATATTAACTTACATATTTAAAGTCATACAAATTATTTTAACAATTGTGTCCGACAAAAATACCCCCACTTTAAACTTCTAAATAGGAGTCGACAAGTCTAGTCGAGTTACTAAGTTCGAGCCGAGTCAGAGTTAAACAAGCCAAGTTTCAGCCAAACAAACAAAAAATTGGCTCGGCTCATTTACTTATCCAAACTTATTTTTATGTTCAAGACCGGGTCATTTTTTAAAAAAATAAGTCGAACTGAATTCAGGTAAATGAGCCGATCTATTCATTTGAAACCCTATCCCTCACTATTCATCTTTTTCTACAGATGACATGCAAGTTGCACGGGTACTAATAGTAAGCAGTGTTCTAAAAACCGGCCGATTAACTGATTAATCGGACGATTAATCGGAGTTCGGATGGGGTCCGTCTCGATTAATCGTTAATCGGGTCAAAGTAAGGTTTTTTAAAATTCGGTCAAAAATCGGGTAGTTCGAGAAAAATCGGTCGATTCGGGTAAAAAATTGGTCGAATCGATCAAAGTTTGAAATTAATAAAAAAAATATTTTTTTAAGGAAAAATTTAAGTTTTTTGAAAATAATAATTAATATTATAGTAGGTAGTAATTTTCTAACTAGCAGGTAGTGAGTAGTTAGTATATAAACCACTTAAATATCAATTATGAAATAGTGGTGATGGTTTTTTTTATAAATCTTACAATTTAAATATCATTATTGAATTAATAATATGTGGTTTCTTTTTGTAAATCATATGAAAGGTTAGTGATATTTAAATAGAATTATTTATTATTATTTATTAAATACATTGCTTCCCATTAATATTTCAATTAATCACTGATTATCCGATTAATCACTATAAGGTCCCTCACCGAACAATCCGGATTTCTGCTTTTTAGAACATAGCAAGAGTGGTGTTGTGCATGGCGACGGTGAAACTGAAACCCTTTAAAGAAAAGAATACAGTTGATTAATTTTTGAACACACGCATAAACGCATTCTTTTCTTGCACAAGAGAATGTTCTTTCTCTTCCTTGTGCATCTTCATTCATTTCCTCTTATACAGGTTTTTTAACACTTCTTAATCTTATGCCCCCCCAACCCCATCGTATATATATATATATACTTTCATGACCTGTACAAATACCAGCAAGAGTTTTACCTTTCTTAGTTTTTACTTATTCATTATATTATATATATATATAATATTGTGGATTCTACAACAGCTGATACCATGCCGGAGGCCTTAAGGCAGAGCCGCTACCATATGAAGAAATGTTTTTCGAGGTAGACGTGCTTAAACACAAATTTAAACATTCACGCACACAAACTTAGTCTAGATGTAAGATGATGATTCTATTGTGAAAGGCAAACCAGCAACAAGTTGCAAACGTTTTAGTTTACAAACCTTTGTTTTTTATGTTGCTACTTTGTTTTGCACTGTTTTTGTGTGCGCGCTCTAATTTTGTCAAACTTTCATTATTTACATGGTGTGCTGAAAAACTAGTCAAAATATCTAAAAGGAATTTCTGTCTAAAGGACCCTTCCCGGTTATATTATCTTATAGACTAAGAGATTATTATATAAGCTACTTTGAGTCCTCACAATGTAATTATAATGTTGACTATTCTCAATGACAACAGATTTGTGGCAAGTGGGAGAAGATTAATGAAACATCAAAACTTGATGGACGAAATCGAAAAATCCATCGAGGACAAGTTAGAAAGAAGCAAGGTTTTAGAAGGTTTACTTGGTAGAATCTTGAGCTCCACACAGGTAAATGTTCCATCATCTCTCTACATGCATATAGGTATTAAATGATCCGACAACAGCATAGGTACAATTGGCGCATGATCAAAAAAAATGCCATAAATGTGCAGGAGGCGGCTGTTAATCCACCTGATGTTGCTTTTGCTGTCAGACAAAATCCTGGATGCTGGGAATATGTCAAGGTCCGAGCTAATGATCTATCTGTTGATGCCATCACTTCCACGGAGTACCTCAAGTTCAAGGAACTGATATACGACCAAAAATGGTACATTTTACCTGCATGTGTGTG
Organism: Apium graveolens; assembly: GCF_009905375.1. Classification (NCBI taxonomy): domain Eukaryota; kingdom Viridiplantae; phylum Streptophyta; class Magnoliopsida; order Apiales; family Apiaceae; genus Apium; species Apium graveolens. The sequence continues at coordinate 31,660,594 of NC_133650.1, read as the reverse complement.
TGTGTGTGTGTCAGTATAATTGAGCTCAAAATTTCTGATTCATTCAAATTTATGCAGGGCAAATGATGATAATTCACTACAAGTAGATTTTGGAGCATTTGATGTCACCACTTCTTGCCTAACCTTACCTTCTTCTATTGGAAAAGGAGTAAACTTCATCTCAAAGTTTATGTCAACTAAGTTCAGTGGGAATCCCGAAAGTGCAATGCCTTTGGTTGAGTATTTGTTGGCTCTAAATCATCGAGGAGAGGTAAGTCAATATCCTTCATTCAAACCAAACACTAACAAGGAAGTAAACAACACAATACTTGCTTCAACTGTACAATCAAATATACAACATCCTGCACCACTAAAAGTTAGAATGCAAAACTCTGTTGTGCAAACATTCTCTACAAAAGTCGCTTATTTATTAGTTACTACTAACAGATATAAACTCTGATGAGCTGTTATTTACATGTGCAGAATCTTATCATCAATGAGACTCTTAATAAAGTTGCCAAGTTCCAGGCAGCATTATTACTTGCTGATGTTTTCCTTTCCGTCCTTCCAAAAGACGCACCTTACCAGAATTTTGAGCAAAAGTAATTAAACTGTCTGCACTAATAATAAGAGAAATTAATAAACAAATTATATCGGTAAATTGTGAAATTAACCTACTGCATTGCTAAAATTTTGTGATGGTCTAGGCTTAAAGAGTGGGGATTCGAAAAAGGGTGGGGAGATACTGCAGAAAGGGTTAGAGAAACAATGCGGATAGTTGCTGAGATACTACAGGCTCCAGATCCTATTAACATAGAGTTGCTCTTTCAGAGGCTTCCTGTTGTATTTAATATTGTAGTCCTCTCCATCCATGGGTATTTTGGCCAGTCAGATGTTCTTGGATTACCTGATACAGGAGGACAGGTATATATAATGCAGTATTTCCGTGAAAAGAATCACTTGAACTTAGAAACAAAATTCTTTTCAGTATGATACAAACTCATATTGGCTACTGTATTCAAGATGCAAGTTGCATTCGGGGACGAAGAAGTACAATGTGAGTGTTTGTAGTCCGGAAATTAGTGAAAACCTGGATTTCTGCCTCATTAACGAGCCTGAACAAGATATTAAGTAAACAATTATGGCCTCTGTCTTGGCTAGACAAGTATATGTACTTTTCCCCTGCTTGTTACACATGAGATCAAGTTTGGAATCTAAGACAAATAATCTGTCTAGAATGGACTTACCTTATTGTGTGTAAAAAGCTTGCGATCTTATTTAATCTGACATAGCTCGAGTGGTAGGACTGTAAGCTAAGAAATTAATATTACTGGATGCAGGTGGTTTATATTCTGGATCAAGTAAGAGCTTTAGAGGAAGAATTGCTGCTCCGGATCAAGCAGCAAGGGTTGAGCGTAAAGCCTCAGATTTTAGTGGTAAGACATACATGCATTAATGCATCTGTTACCACTTAACAGTCAACTGTTCAATTACAAACTTCTATGGATAAGTTATTTACAATCCTTTCGAATTTTAAAAACGAATGAAACTGCAGGTCACTCGTCTAATACCGGATACTCATGGCACGAAGTGCAACCAGGAAATGGAGCCTATTGACAACACCATGCATTCCCACATCCTCAGGATTCCATTTAAGACTGAGAAAGGGATTCTGAAGCAATGGGTTTCTAGGTTTGACAGTTACCCTTTCTTAGAGAGGTTTTCACAGGCAAGTTCTTCCTTTGTTTCTTCACCCTGAGTATGTGCAAGACATTAATCTATGGAACATTATTAAAATCAAATAAAGTCTTAATTTGTATGAGTCAACATGTGTCAGCCAAAGCAACCAGATATTGACCACATAATGCACTACACTTGGTTATTTATGCTGCATTGCTAGAAATACTCATTTTGCAAATTGTCTAGTTGCATTAACACGATTCATCTCAGCATTCCTCTTCTGGTTACCAGGATGCTACTGAAAAGATATTTAAGCTGCTGGATTGTAAACCAGATCTTATAATAGGGAACTACACTGATGGGAATATTGTAGCATCCTTGATGGCTAGCAGACTAGGAGTAACTCAGGTCAATTTCACATTTTAGTTTCAACTAATTTGCAGTGTTCTATGTAATCTACAAATGGAAGCATCTAAAGTTTTAAATGCTTCATAACATAGGGAACAATTGCTCATGCTTTGGAAAAAACCAAGTATGACGATTCTGATTTAAAATGGAGAGAGTTGGATCCAAAATACCACTTCTCATGTCAGTTTATGGCTGATTTGATAGCGATGAATTCTGCTGATTTTATTATAACAAGCACATATCAAGAAATTGCTGGAAGGTCAGTCTTCTTTTAGCTTTGGCCTAAAATTCAAACTGCTCGGTAGAAGGGGGCTTACATACAAATTTGCTCAGTTATTCTATCATACTATTGGGGTACATTGTACAAACTTATAAAACTTTATTTGATATAGAAACTTTCTTGTGATTCTAAATAATGACAAACCCACTGAATGGTATATAGTCTTAGCTACTAAACAGCAAAGCAAGTGAATGTTTTATTTATAAAATTATTATCATTCTATGTGTTCAGGGAGATCTAATTCTTACTTGTTTGTTCTTCAGTAAGAATAAATCTGGACAATATGAAAGTCATGCAGCATTTACCATGCCAGGTCTTTGTAGAGTGGTATCGGGTATCAATGTCTTCGATCCAAAATTCAATATTGCTGCTCCTGGGGCTGACCAGTCAGTCTACTTTCCTTTCACTGAGAAAGAGAAGCGATTCAGCAAATTTCATTCCGCCATAGAGCAATTACTATACAGTAGAGATGATAGCAATGAGGCCATGTAAGTACATATTCAAACCTAATTAATAACTAAGTCACATCAGTGAGTGATGTGGTGTACCAGTTTACCAAGAAATCTAATTTCTGTTCGCTCCACAACATCTACAATAATCGGGTTATGCCTTAATTACGCAGTGGATTTCTAGCGGACAGGAAAAAACCGATTATATTTTCCATGGCAAGGCTTGACACAGTTAAGAACATTACTGGCCTAGTTGAAATGTTTGGAAAGAATAAAAGGCTCCAAAATTTGGTGAACCTGGTAATAGTTGCAGGGTTCTTTGATCCATCGAAATCTAAAGACAGGGAAGAAATCATGGAAATAATTAAGATGCATTCCTTGATAAAGAAGTACCAACTAAAGGGTCATATTAGATGGATAGCAGCTCAAACTGACAGGTATCGTAATGGAGAAATATACCGGTGCATTGCAGACACAAAGGGTGCTTTTGTGCAGCCTGCACTATATGAAGCATTTGGCTTAACCGTTATTGAATCAATGAACTGTGGACTACCTACTTTTGCAACAATTCAAGGTGGACCAGCGGAGATAATTGTCGATGGGATTTCAGGATTTCATATTGATCCTACCATTGGAGATAAATCAAGCAACAAGATTGCCGATTTCTTCGAAAAATGCAGGGTGGACACAAAGTATTGGAACAGGCTGTCTCAAGATGCACTGGAGCGCATATATGAATGGTACAGTTTGATCATATATACTAACAAATGAAATGAGAGCAGAATATAAGTTTCTTGATCCCATCTTGATGATCATGTTTCAACTACAGCTACACGTGGAAAATATATGCCCACAATGTCTTGACAATGGGATCCATTTATGGGGTTTGGAGACAGATGAACAAAGAAAAGAAGCAAGCTAAGCAAAGATATATTGACATGTTCTACAATCTCCAATTCAGAAAATTGGTGAGTCTAAAAATGTTCAAATTTTCCAAGAAGCAGGCACCATATTATAGCGATCAGTACTGGAATTGTGCCAAATATTGGAATAGTGTCTATGCATGTTATATAGGTAAAAAAAAATTAATATATTAATGCACATTCTTCGATAAATTTTTAATGCTACAGGCAAGAAATATAAGACTCCCATTGGAGGAAACTCCGAGGTCTGCTATAAGAATGACCCTAAAACCTGGGCAACCATCATCTACAGTGGCAGAAGTACCCCATCCTGTAGCTTTTCCCAGACAAACTAATATTATAGCAAAGAAAGATATGCAGCAGCTCATTTTACCCAGAGATGAACCTGTAGTTTTCCCTTGTTGGTGGTGGCTCCGTATATGCTTGGCTTCCTTCATTGCTGTCTACTGGCTGATGAAGATTGTAGCGTATACACTTGGTGACTAAAAACATCTGGTGCATCATTTTCTAAGGGCATATAATTATTTAAATAAACTACTTGGAATAATATCAGTTCCCATGCAAGAATAGATTGTCTCCATTGTAAATCTATTGGCCATGGTTCTGTGAATTGTGTTGCTTCCTACATGTTGGAAAATAATCTCAAACATGTGTAGTTGTGTGTGGTTTGTTTTTCTAACGGCTAGTTTGAAGTAGTCAGCTGGTGTTTGTGGTTCTAGATAGTGTCTCTGGTTTTTAGTCGTGTTTATAGGAGTTGAATAAAGTTAGCAGTAGTATTAGGAGTTCTTGGGTGTAATGTCCTACTTTGTAGCATCAGTAGTTGGTGTTTTGCTTATTTATCTATTGTATTGCAGTTAAATAATAAAAAGAGAGTCTTTTCTGGATATACGAGGTCTATCTTCTCTGCTTAAATTAGTCTATATATATATAGTAACAACACTTGGTATCAGAGCAGGGAGTTCTGGGTGAACGGAAAAGGCAACAGAGGATGGACACCGGCAAAGGGTTGAGTGGGTCGTTGGGGTTGAGTTACCCAATACTCACAAGAAGTAATTACACCACTTGGGCTCTCAAGATAAAAGTGTATTTGAAGGCACAAGGAGTGTGGAATGCCATTGAGTCCAAAGATGCAGCAGTCGAAGACAAGACTGACAAGGTGGCTATAGTCATGATATATCAGGGGATTCCTGAGGAATTTTTGTTGGCACTTGCAGAAAAAGAGACAGCAAATTGGGTATGGGAGGCATTAAAAATGCTATGTCAGGGTGCAGATAAAGTAAAGAAGGCCAGGGTTCAAACTCTGAAATCCGATTTTAAAGCCTGAACCATGAGGGATGATGAACAAATCGATGACTTCCACATGAAAATGAATGGAATATTCACAAACATAAGAGCACTCGGAGAAGAGATGAGTGAATCATAAACAGTGAAGAAACTGTTGAGAGTTGTGCCGTCGAGATTTTTGTAAATAACCTCCATCATGGAACAATTTGGGGACCTTGAATCCATGACCATTGAAGAAGTTGTGGCATCCCTTAAGGTGCACGAGGAGCGTATAAAGGGCAAGGTGGAAAACAAGGATAAACTGAAGGAAGGTTGTTGTTGACTCGGGAGGAGTGGCTCAAGAAGACGAACAGGGAAGGATCCTCGGGCTCTAGAAATCAAGGGGGAGAGACAAAGGAAATGTGATGTGCTATAACTATGGAATATATGGCCACTTCGCGGAAGAATGTTGAAAACCCAAGAAATCCAGAGAGAAGAAGCATGAGGCTAATATAGCACAAGTGGAGGATGATGAGCCAGCGTTATTGTTGGCAAAATGTACCAAAGAGGAATCGAGAAAATTGAGGGTGGATGGCTGTGAGATAGTAAAAGCGTTGTTGTCAAGGAGTGGTGGAGAAATCAATGTGTGGTACCTTAACAATGGCGCAAGCAACCACATGACATGCTTCAAGGAGAAGTTTGCAAGACTTGATGAAAATGTTACTGGGCAGGTTCACTTCAGAGATGGGACTACAGTTAAAATAGAAGAAAAAGAAACTGTGATCATGATGTGCAAAAATGGAGAAGAAAGGTTGTTACACGACGTGTATTACATACCGAATCTACGCAACAACATTGTGAGTTTGGGGCAGATGTCTGAAGATGGAAATGAGGTAGTACTCAGAGGGGAATACTTGTGGGTTCGCGATAAAGATGATCAATTGCTGATGAAGGTAAAGCGTTTGCCAAATCATCTTTACAAGATTGTTATTGAGACAAAAATCCAAGAGTGTTTTTTGAATAAAGTGGATGAGATTGCCCGGTTGTGGCATAGGCGCCTCGGACATGTCAACTATCAGGAAATACACCTGATGTCCAAGGAAACCATGGTAAAGGGGCTGCCAAAAATCAAAATGTCGAGTGGTGTATGTGATGGATGTCTTATGTCGAAGCATGCTAGAAAGAAATTTCCAAGGAAGGTGAGCTATGAAGTAAGCCAGGTTCTCGAACTAGTTCATGGAGATCTTTGCGGACCAATTGATCCGTAAACGGCCTCGGGGATACAGGTATTTCTTTTTATTGGTTGATGATTTCAGTCGATTTATGTGGGTTTACTTTCTGAAAACAAAAGATGAGGCATTAAAAATGTTTAAGATTTTTCGTGCTCAAGTGGAAAAGAGTTCTAAGAAAAGCATTAAAGTTTTTAGAACTGACCGTGGGGGAGAGTTTACTTCTAATGAATTTAAGGAGTATTGCGAGGGGGTAGACATAGAAAGACACTATAAAACACCGTACACACCCCGGAAAAACGGGGTGGTTGAAAGACGTAATAGAACGGTAGTGGAGATGGCTAGGAGCAATTTGAAGGAGATGAAGATGCCAAACAAACTGTGGGGAGAAGTAGTGAGGAATTCAGTTTATATTCTTAATCGAGTTCCAACGCGTGCTCTCACTAGGAAAACACCTTACGAAGTGTGGTATGAAAGAAAACCAGACTTGAGCTATGTACGGGTGTTTGGGTGTGTAGCATACATGAAATTGACTGGAAGCTCAATTAGTAAGTTGGAGGATCGAAGTAAACGGGTTGTTAATCTGGGAAAGGAGCCAAGTACTAAAGGTTATCACCTTTATGATCCTGTGAGCAAGTGTGTGTGCATAAGTCCAGATGTAAGTTTTAAAGAAACACAGCCATGGTCTTGGTCTGAACATGGTGAAAAGGAGACTGAAGGTACTTGGTTTGATGTTTCGAGTGAGTCTGAAACAAACGAAGAAGAACATGTTGAAGAAGATGCACATGGAGGTGAGGAATTTCAGGAAGGTTCTCCAGTACAACGTTCAACTGTTGTTGGTCTCAATCCCAAAAATTATGATGATTCTACCAAGCCAAGGATGTGATATCCCATATTTTTCAGAATTATTTTTATTACTATTTGAATATGTTTAGGTGATTTTCTGATTTATAAGGAATAAAATTTTGGATATTTTATTCCTGTTTGACGAGTTGATATTAATAAATGGTAATGTGCTAATTGTTAAGTGTTATATCGATTCTTATTAATTTCTGAAAATATTTACTTAAATGTATTATTTTCAAAAATTTATTTGAAAACCGATCATTTTATTGATATCGGTAAATTGGGTTCGTTTAGTAATATTAGGGATTGGATGGATATTCAGTGTGCTATGCGTTGTATGTAATATTAATTGTGTGGGAGTCAGTTGTGATTGAGGATTAATTGTATTATTAATTACTGAGTCGTATCGTTTTGTTTTTGTCTTTAAAAGTGATTTTATTGAAAATTTAATTTCATAAATATTTAAATTATCTTTAAAATTATTTTTATGACTTTATAATTACAATAATTATATTTGGGATTTTATAAAATTTAGAAATCAATATTTCATCAATTATTTAGCCTTGTATGATTTTCCGATTTCATTTATTTGTAAAATTTGTATTTAATTCCAAAATTCTTCAAAAATTACGAAACTCATATTTATTCAAGTTTGGAATATTTTGAGAATTTTAAAATTATTTTAGGAATTTTTGGGATTAATTTCACCCGCGCGTTGAATCGTTTAATTGATAAAAGCGGGTACAAATTGCATTTCAAAAATTGTTTTAAAATTACAAAATTTATGTTTTTATAAACTTTGGGATATTTGTAACATTTTAAGACTATTTTCCTGATTTTCTGAATTTGTTTCAAGTGCAGCTCGGTTCGTTAATTGTAAAATGCGGGTATAGCGCGCAAGTCAAAAATCCTTTAAAAATTATGAAAATTTTATTTTATTAGTTTTTAATTATTCCGAGAATTTTAAAACTTATTTGGTAATTTTCGGGTTAATTGTACCCGTAAGTCTGCTCGTTAAATTCTAAATTTTAGGACAAAATTAGGCTTGTATGTTGATAAGTACTGCAAGTAGTATAGTGGATAAAAGAAAAAAAAACAAAACAAAACAAAAAAAAAAGAGAAAGAAAGAAACCTGTCAGCCACACCCCCTCCCCACCCGCGTATTACCCCTCCCCCTTTTTCTTTTATCCGCCAGGTTCATCCCCCTTCTTCTCTTTTGTCTCTCTGTCTCTCTCCTGTTTATATACTTTTTAATTTTCAAAAATTCATATATCTCAAACCGTTCATCCAAATTTCAATTATTATATATATAAACGATCAGCGCTTCGATACCTACGCATAGATATATATATATTGTAAGGTTTTGAGAAGAAAATTTGCGGAGCATATTTTCCGTTTTAATTTATTTTTGAGGCAAAGAAAAAGAGTTTGGAGGCGGTGATTACTCCACATGCCATCACAGCGTGTATATGTCTATGGCTATTAATTTCGGATTTTTCTGGAGATATTTTCCGGACATCAGATATTCTCTTCGGGGTGATCAAAATTTATTTTGGGTAACGATTCTGAAATTCCACCTTCGTACTTTTGTATATTATAGCATGTTAGTATTTATATATTTATCTCATAATTTTTAGAAATTGTTGGAGAAGTCACTTTTGGTCCGAGTTTTGGTTCAGGTGGTCGTGTTATTCATTTCTGGAGTGTTTATACGCGTAAATATAAAGTATTGTGTTGATTGTTGTTGGTTGTGCTGATATGATATCGACTGGCAGTCCGAGAAATAGCACGGAGGTACTGTCCGATTTCCAAGAAAATATTATTTTTTTTAGTTCACAAGATTATTATTTTTATTATTATTCGAAAATAAATCCAAATTATTTAGTTAATGAATTTTAATTGATTATTTAATTCGAGTTAATTATTTCTTATGATTTAAAAAATCCGAAAAATAGTTTCGAGCTTTAAAATATTATTTTAAATTATTTTTAAGGCTCAATAAATATTATTAAATGATTTATTCTTATTTATTCTTATTTTTTTCGTAATAAATAAACCGTTCGTCCGTTTAATACGAAACGAACGCCTCTAGACTCAGAAAAATATTCCGATTTCAATAAAAGTACTTTTGAAACCTAATTTCTTTTGTATTAAAGGACTGTTTGATTTTTTATATCATTCTGAGTCAATTTTGATCGATAAATCATATTTTTTACCCGACTTCAGTTTTAAACATACTAAGTCGAATGTTTTGACGAACTGAGTCATATGTGATATGAATTATGTCATAAGTGAGTTATGTGTTTACGTGTTATGTGAATTATGTGTGTATGTGGATCAAGAGTCCTGTGATTGTCTGTTATATTTATGTGTGGGCTATCGTATGGGTAGGCGATAGGATTTTGACGGGCAGTTCGTCGAGTCATTATCATTTAGATAATTAAAGCTATATCTTTTAATTATAGATGCGGATCTCTCGAGTTGATCGGGACAAGACGTTGGATAAAGAATGAGATGGAATGGTATTGGGTATCTGGCTTCTAGCAATCGCAGGAGCAACATATTGATGGAGTGTTGAAAAGAAAAATGGTGATGTTTTGAGACAGAATGTCAGAATAGATGCGCCTTTACGAGTATGACTAACTACTAAAACCCAAAGGCAAGTATCCCTATCATCACTTATTGTTCAAGTGATATTTATTTTAAATCTTTTCATGCAAGTATTGCTTTCCCTATTCAGTCCGGAATAGATAAATGTTTTATATATCGCTGAATTAAATAATTCTGTTTATGCAAGTATTCTTCCGCTATTCTATGTTGAGAGTAGCTAAGTGATTTTACTTATCCAATTATCGGATTTACAAATGTTTTGGATTTTTAGAAAAGTGATTTGGTTGTGAATATTCCTACCCAAGAATTGGGGGAATAAAATTATTTCGGGTGTCGATTATTATGACCCCATTTCAATAAAAGGTTTTAAGATTGGATCATAATTGCATAAGTGACCGGGACGGACGGTCCAGCGGAGGGCTATTTCTAAGTGCCATATGGAATATTATGACACAATTTTTGCCACAGGCAGGTATATTGCCTTTTGTTTGAGTACTCGTGTTTTTGGGGTCACGTTTCTATGAATCATGACCTTGTGCTATCACACGGGCTGATCAACATGTGATAGTACGTCCGTCGGAGGATGATCCTAATCTAAATTATCATATCATTTTTGATATTCATAGAATAAATGATTTATCAACTGTTTCTTTTTTGGAATTATGGTAAAATGCGGTTTTGATTCAGATTGTGATTTACGCTGATACTTACGTTGTTGTTAAATATCAAAGGTGGTATTAGTATAGATGATTGATGTTAACTTCCCTATTTTAGCGCGGGTAGGTTGTGATCATCAAAGGTCGTATTGATATCTAATTTGATATGACAGCAAAATAAGTATTAATTTCAAGAGTTCGGTTTTGAGTAAAGTTTATAATTCAATCCATAATCATTATTTCTTGTTGGTGTTGTTTACGATATTTTCGTAAACACTGTTTTATGAGTTTTATTCTCGTCAAGATTCAAAGTATTGCTGCAGCATTTCGCTCAAAAATATCAAAATGGTTTTGAATACGATTAAGGAATCAATTCTGAGGTTCCTCCACTAGAATTTTATGATTCAGCAATTATGATTTTAAAGGTTCTGCTCTGTTGCAGATGTCGGTTTTATATCAAAAGACCCTATATATGTCATAATGATCTTGCTGAGCATTTCTTCCGCTCATACTTGCCTGTTTTTAAATTTAACCTCCAGTGAGGATTAGTTGCGCTGTTTAGCTGCGTAATTCGAGGAAGCAAAGAAGAAGCTCTTGGAAGGTGATGGGTCCAGGGTTTGCGAACTAGTGTAAGTTCTATTGTGTAAAGTTATTTATATTATATTATATTATAATTGTGTTATTTTATAGTTGGGCCTAGTATACTTCTTTTTGAAGTTATACTAGCGGGTTAGTTTAGAATGGAAAATTTATTGAACAGAGTTTTAAAAGAAAGTGAAAAATTATTTACGGAATTTGGAATTCTTGTTTCTAGGACTGTAACCTTAAAAGATCTTGGATTAGTTGGGGTCATTTATGCTAAATATCTTCCGCTGGCATTTATTTATCGATTAAACAGGTTGATTTGGATTGAGGTTTCATGGTGACGACCAAATCCTCTGACCCCGGATTTGGGGGCGTTACAGATTGGTATCAGAGCTGAGGTTATAGTAAACTAGAAACGAGAGTATGTAGGAGTGCGTATAGCTATGTGAGGACGTTTGAGCTCATACCGAGTTCCTGTTGGACTATCGGATATAGTGCCAACGAGTAAGTTAAGATAGGCGCATTCGTTCGAGATGGTTGTGTTGAGCTGGATGGAACTCTGGGAAGCTCCAAACTTCTATGGTGGAATCTTTCGAGGCTACTACGATTCGACGACGATTAAGATTATCGATATCTTTGGAACGTGAAGAAGTGTCTACAATCAGATGGCGAGTCAACTAGAGAGTTCAAATTGGAGATAAATATTAAGACTTTGGCAATACCTTCTTTTTCAATAAATTCTTTTGACTTCTCTCAAAAAGAAATATCAGTTAGAACACATAATCCCTAAGACCAGCTTATTCATTTTGTGCCAGAATTTTTATTCTCTGGACTTCATTTCCTTCAGAAATATCAGCTTTGAAATCTTTTCAGTTTTATTCATTTGATTTTGAATTCTTTGATATTTTTATTCCGACTGAGATGAACAACCCTAACTATAGAGGACACAAGGTATACCTGTCTGTGTGATAGGAGTCGGATGGGACGCCATCACTTGTGTGTGTTGTAACTACCAGATGGTTAATAACCTTTAGTAGTGTCTTAATTTAGACACGCAATACCAAGTTCATTTGATCATATTGATCTCTCGGTTATTCTCTGTTAGGTCACATACACACTGTAGAGGGGGTGAATACAGTGTATAGTACACTCAAATCGAACAGAAAACAAACTTTATTGAAACAATAAACTCTGTTACAATATGGAACTGTTACCTCTCAGTGATGAACAAATATCACGAGAGCTGCTAGGGTTATAAAGAATAATAACTTCGATAATGATAACACTTATAGTGTAAACCCTATGCCTGTGTTTATATACTACACAGTTACAAGATAATCGCTAATTGATATGGAATATAATTCTGCTTCCTAAAATATATCAATCAGATATCTTCTATTCCAAGTATTCCATTCTTCACGGAATTCCTTCTTCATGCATATCTCTTCTTATGTTTTATCTCTATCTTCTTTCCTTTAATCAGCTACTGTCCTTATCTGATTGTCCTTCAGCACTTAAGTTCTGATATCTATCTTCTGATGATTATCTCCTGATAATATAAGTACTGATATCCTTAAGTCCTGACTTCCAGTATAAGTACTGATCAACAGTTAAGTACTGATCTATCCTGTTCACACAAGATCTGAAAGCTAAATATAAGACATATTAGCCATGACATTATCAAATATATCTAACATTCTCTTATTTCAATAATACTTTTTCACAAACTCAGATTTTAGTCCTGTTATACTATGAAATTCTCTTCTTTTTGAAATTCCATTATTTTATTATCTCAAATATGCGAAGGTATGCCAATCAAGTTGAAATGAGTTATCCGGGTTAATGGAGAGTAAGACTTTTGGATGAAATTACAAAGAGCAGCAGTGGATTACAATGCGATTAGAATATCAGTGGCGTATAACGAAGCCAGTCTGTTTCTTTACTTCTCTCTCTATTTATCTCTCCCTCTCTCTTTCTTTTTCTTTCTCTTTATCTTTCTCTCTATTCTTCTTTCTCGCAATCAGTAAAAGCGATTCTATTGAGAAATTGGTCAAAGGATGTGGATGGAACAATAATGCGGAGTGAAGCTCACGTGGTAACTGTGTGGTATAAGGAATTGCAATGTTATTAGAAATTTTGAGAAAGGTTACGTATGCAAGATTGGAAAGTTGGCCAGAAGATCCCTAGTGCTGTCTTCTGCTGATTCTGAGGACGGAATCCTTATAAGGGGGGTAGATTGTGATATCCCATATTTTTCAGAATTTATTTTATTATTAATTGAATATGTTTAGGTGATTTTCTGATTTATAAGGAATAAAATTTTGGATATTTTATTCCTGTTTGACGAGTTGGTATTAATAAATGGTATTGTGCTAATTATTAAGTGTTATATCGATCCTTATTAATTTCTGAAAATATTTACTTAAATGTATTATTTTCAAAAGTTTATTTGAAAACCGATCATTTTATTGATATCGGTAAATTGGGTTCGTTTAGTAATATTAGGGATTGGATGGATATTCAGTCTGCTATGTGTTGTATGTAATATTAATTGTGTGGGATTCAGTTGCCATTGAGGATTAATTGTATTATTAATTATTGAGTCGTATCGTTTTATTTTTGTCTTTAAAAGTGATTTTATTGAAAATTTAATTTCATAAATATTTAAATTATCTTTAAAATTATTTTTATGACTTTATAATTACAATAATTATATTTGGGATTTTATAAAATTTAGAAATCAATATTTCATCAATTATTTAGCCCTGTATGATTTTCCGATTTCATTTATTTGTAAAATCCGTATTTAATTCCAAAATTCTTCAAAAATTACGAACCTCATATTTATTTAAGTTTGGAATATTCTGAGAATTTTAGAATTATTTTAGGAATTTTTGAGATTAATTTCACCCGTGCGTTGAATCGTTTAATTGATAAAAGCGGGTACAAATTGCATTTCAAAAATTGTTTTAAAATTACAAAATTTATGTTTTTATAAACTTCGGGATATTTGTAACATTTTAAGACTATTTTCGTGATTTTCTGAATTTGTTTCAAGTGTAGCTCGGTTCGTTAATTGTAAAATGCGGGTATAGCGTGCAAGTCAAAAATGCTTTAAAAATTATGAAAATTTTATTTTATTAGTTTTTAATTATTCCGAGAATTTTAAAACTTATTTGGTAATTTTCGGGTTAATTGTACCCGTAAGTTTGCTCGTTAAATTCTAAATTTCGGGACAAAATTAGGCTTGTATGTTGATAAGTACTGCAAGTAGTACAGTGGATAAAAGAAAAAAAAAACAAAACAAAACAAAAAAAAAAGAGAAAGAAAGAAACCTGTCAGCCACACCCCCGCCCCACCCGCGTATTACCCCTCCCTCTTTTTCTTTTATCCGCCAGGTTCATCCCCCTTCTTCTCTTCTGTCTCTCTCCTGTTTATATACTTTTTAATTTTCAAAAATTCATATCTCTCAAACCGTTCATCCAAATTTCAATTATTATATATATAAACGATTAGCGCTTCGATACCTACGCTTAGATATATATTGCAAGGTTTTGAGAAGAAAATTTGCGGAGCATATATTTTCCGTTTTAAATTATTTTCTGGGCATAGAAAAAGAGATTGGAGGCGGTGATTACTCCACATGGCATCTCAGCGTGTATATGTCTATGGCTATTAATTTCGGATTTTTCTGGAGATATTTTCCGGACATCAGATATTCTCTTCGGGGTGATCAAAATTTATTTTGGGTAACGATTCCGAAATTCCGCCTTCGTACTTTTGTATATTATAGCATGTTAGTGTTTATATATTTATTTCATAATTTTTAGAAATTGTTGGAGAAGTCACTTTTGGTCCGAGTTTTGGTTCAGGTGGCCGTGTTATTCATTTCTAGAGTGTTTATACGCGTAAATATAAAGTATTGTGTTGATTGTTGTTGGTTGTGTTGATATGATATCGACTGGCAGTCCGAGAAATAGAGGAGGTGCTGTCCGATTTCCAAGAAAATATTATTTTTTTTAGTTCAGAAGATTATTATTTTTATTATTATTCGAAAATAAATCCAAATTATTTAGTTAATGAATTTTAATTGATTATTTAATTCGAGGTAATTATTTCTTATGATTTAAAATTTCCGAAAACTAGTTTCGAACTTTAAAATATTATTTAAATTATTTTTAAGGCTCGATAAATATTATTAAATGATTTATTCTTATTTATTCTTATTTTTTTCGTAATAAATAAACCGTTCGTCCGTTTAATACGAAACGAACGCCTCTAGACTCAGAAAAATATTTCGATTTCAGTAAAAGTACTTTTGAAACCTAATTTCTTTTGTATTAAAGGACTGTTTGATTTTTTATATCATTCTGAGTCAATTTTGATCGATAAATCATATTTTTTACCCGACTTCAGTTTTAAACATACTGAGTCGAATGTTTTGACGAACTGAGTCATATGTGATATGAATTATGTGATAAGTGAGTTATGTGTTTACGTGTTATGTGAATTATGTGTGTATGTGGATCAAGAGTCCTGTGATTGTCTGTTATATTTATGTGTGGGCTATCGTATGGGTAGACGATAGGATTTTGACGCGCAGTTCGTCGAGTAATTATCGTTTAGACAATTAAAGCTATATCTTTTAATTATAGAACCGGATCTCTCGAGTTGATCGGGACAAGACGTTGGATAAAGAATGAGATGGAATGGTATTGGGTATCTGGCTTCTAGCAATCGCAGGAGCAACATATTGATGGAGTGTTGAAAAGAAAGATGGTGATGTTTTGAGACAGAATGTCAGAATAGATGCGTCTTTACGAGTGTGACTAACTACTAAAACCCAAAGGCAAGTATCCCTATCATCACTTATTGTTCAAGTGATATTTATTTTAAATCTTTTCATGCAAGTATTGCTTTCCCTATTCAGTCCGGAATAGATAAATGTTTTATATATCGCTGAATTAAATAATTCTGTTTATGCAAGTATTCTTCCTCTATTCTATGTTGAGAGTAGCTAAGTGATTTTACTTATCCAATTATCGGATTTATAAATGTTTTGGATTTTGAGAAAAGTGATTTGGTTGTGAATATTCCTACCCAAGAATTGGGGGAATAAAATTATTTCGGGTGTCGATTATTATGACCCCATTTCAATAAAAGGTTTTAAGATTGGATCATAATTGTGTAAGTGACCGGGACGGACGGTCCAGCGGAGGGCTATTTCTAAGTGCCATATAGAATATTATGACACAATTTTTGCCACAGGCAGGTATATTGCCTTTTGTTTGAGTACTCGTATTTTTGGGGTCACGTTTCTATCAATCATGACCTTGTGCTATCACACGGGATGATCAACATGTGATAGTACGTTCGTCGGAGGATGATCCTAATCTAAATTATCATATCATTTTTGATATTCATAGAATAAATGATTTATCAACTGTTTCTGTTTTGGAATTATGGTAAAATGCGGTTTTGATTCAGATTGTGATTTACGCTGATACTTACGTTGTTGTTAAATATCAAAGGTGGTATTAGTATAGATGATTGATGTTAACTTCCCTATTTTAGCGCGGGTAGGTAGTGAGCATCAAAGGTCGTATTGATATCTAATTTGATATGACAGCAAAATAAGTATTAATTTCAAGAGTTCGGTTTTGAGTAAAGTTTATGATTCAATCCATAATCATTGTTTCTTGTTGGTGTTGTTTACGATATTTCCGTAAACACTGTTTTACGAGTTTTATTCTCGTCAAGATTCAAAGTATTGCTGAAGCATTTCGCTCAAAAATATCAAAATGGTTTTGAATACAATTAAGGAATCAATTCTGAGGTTCCTCCACTAGAATTTTATGATTCAGCAATTATGATTTTAAAAGTTCTGCTCTGTTGCAGATGTCGGTTTTATATCAAAAGACTCTGTAAGTCATATGTCATAGCCTATTTGTATATTCGAGGATTCAACTCAACTCAAATAAGAATGTAATAAGTAAATAGTGGATCTACCATCAGAGAGATCTCACAAAGTAACATCTGTCAAAGGATAAAGAAACATTGTTCATCTGCAGACTTGAAGATTCACTGGAAGAAGTTCAAGAATTTGATCATGCCTCAGTGATATAAATCAAGATCGTGGATTTAATCAAGTGACAGAGATCTCGTCAGGGTATCATTTATTACAAGGATTTAATCTGAAGAAAATCAGAGTATCAAAGTCAAGACATGAAGAAACGTCACCGAAGTTAGTCACTCATGAACCAGACAGTACATCGAGTGTCAGCATTGAAGTGGCGGAATTGATTCATAAGTCTCAGTGATTTTCAGAAGATTGTCAGAAGAATGGATGCTGCTCAGGGTTAGTATTAATTCTCTATTAACTAATTAAGTCATATAATTTAATTAAGAAAATAAATTATATCTGCAAAGATTAATTTATTGATTAATTGAATTAAATTGATTAATTAATTTAGAATTAATATTGAGGATTTACAAGATTTTAATTGGTTTAAAATCTGCTTAAATTCAAAACAAGACAATTCATTTGAACTAGTATGACAATCGGTATGACAATTGCTAGTCATACCGAAAGTCATGCCAATACATTTAATTGTCTTATTAGAATTTCTGTTTAGATTAAAATCTGTTATTAATTCAGCAAGACAATTTATTTGAACTAATATGACAATCGGTATGACAATCAATAGTCATACCGAAAGTCTTGCTAGTTCATTCAGATTGTCTTGCTAGTTCAATCCATTGTCCTACCGAAAGTCTTGCCAGCTATAGGATTGTCATGCCAGTTCAATTCTATTCGGCTGTTGATTAAAAAGAAGCAGAGCAGCAGCAACTCAATCATCCAGAAAAAATAGAAGCCAAGAACAAACAGAAAGAAAAAGCAGCCGTCTCTGAAACATTCAATTTTTTATCTGCTTAATTCAAGATCAATTTCTAGATTGCAAAGTTAAATCCAATCAACTAGAAATCATTCTCTTGTTCTTGTGTAACAATCTAGCGGGTCAAAATCCCTAGAACTTAATCTCAAATCGCGTTTAGCATTTGATTCTAATTATTGCAAAAATAGAAAAAGTTCATGTCGAATTTATTCTAGATTTGTGATAATTGATTTGAGACTAATACCTTGTAATCGATACA
Organism: Apium graveolens; assembly: GCF_009905375.1. Classification (NCBI taxonomy): domain Eukaryota; kingdom Viridiplantae; phylum Streptophyta; class Magnoliopsida; order Apiales; family Apiaceae; genus Apium; species Apium graveolens. Next base: position 31,642,531 of record NC_133650.1, on the reverse strand, counting down.
GTTATTGTAACACCTTTCAAGTTTAATAATATTTTTATTTAACTTGAATTTTGTTTCATTTTTTTTATTCCGCATTTATTCGATTATTTGGTACTGTTTGTATTCAACCCCCCCTTCTACAAACACATTGGGACCTAACAATTGGTATCAGAGCCTTCTGATTAACGAACAAATCAAGATCCTAGACTTTTGTGATTTTTCAACTCCTTGAATTTTTATTTATTCAAAAATTCATAATGACTTCACATAAAGTTGGAACCGTTAAAATTCCACAATTTGATAAAGAGAATTATATCATGTGGAAGAAGAAGATGCTATTATTTTTACAAGTTGTAAATCCCAAATATTCAAACTTGTTAAAGAAGGGTATAAAAACTCCGATGGTTATTGAACCGGAGGTAATAATAGATGGTGTGGTGACTACTAAAGCTAGAACCTATCCAAAAGAGCCCGAAGATTTTACTCCTGCTGAGAAGGAAGAAGCCTCCTTGGATGCCAGCCTTCAATTAATATTAATTGATTCCCTTGATCCCTTGATGAACAGACATGTGATGAACTGTAAAAATTCTAAACACATGAGGGAAACTATTGAGGTAATTAATGAAGGCACAGAGGAAGTTAGGGAGAACAAGTTGGAAATCCTAACCTCTGAATATGAACATTTCAAATCAAATCCAGGAGAAGGAATTACTGAAGTGTTTGAGAGGTACAATGCGTTGATCAACAACCTGAACATCAATGGAAAGTATTATTCAATCAGGGAGGTCAACAAAAAGTTCCTTTTATCACTGCCAGCTCATCTTGAACATAGAATCACTACCATTAGAGAAGCTAGAGATCTGAGTGAGATTTCTTTGGACAGGCTCTATGGAGTGTTAAAAACTTATGAGTTGGAGCAGATTCAACAGAAGGAAGTCTACGGGAAGGATAGAATGGTCAGCACATCTAATGCACTTGTAGCTGAAGGTCAACAACAACAACAATCTCAACAGTTAGAAAGAATGGTACAGTTTTCCAAGGGTGAGGAAAATGAGTTAGTAGCAGAATATGATCCTCCTACTACAAATCAATCAAGTGATGATTTTTATTCCTTGGAAGAGCTGGAGCAATTGGAAGATGAATCAATGGCCCAAATTGTCAAGAGATTCTCCCATGTCAGATTCAGGAGGAATCCCAAGCTTAAGTACAAGTCCAACTACAACAAATTCCAGAAAGGTGGATCTTCATCCTCTAACACCAGCAGTGGTGGGTACAAAACAGGGATGGTTGATCGGAGCACCATTAGATGCTATAACTGCAATGAGTTGGGACACTTTGCCACAGAATGTAGGAAGCCAAAGCAAGTAAGAAAGAACTCTGAAAGGGCTTATCTGGCAAAGGGAAGAAGCTGGGATGATACTGATAGTGAAGATGAAGAAGAAGGAAATCTTGCTCTTATGGCTATTGATGGAAAAGCTTCATCGTCAAGAATAGAGGTAAAACTTTCTGATGCTGAAATGGTTTATCATCTAAGAGGTAACTTAGATTGTGCACGTCGTGATAATGAACTGTTAAGTTTACAGATCACAGACCTTGAGAAAGAGGTCAATGAATTAAGACTTGTGCACATTAATCAAGACAAATTAAAAGAACAGGTATCTTTTCTAGATAATAGAGTTGACTGTTATAGAAAACTCGAAACTATTCTCAAAGACAAGATCACCGGTCTTGAGACTAAGGTTAGAGCCTACTTCAATTATTGTTCGAAGGCTAAAGAGTTCTACAGTAAGCAAGCTGTTAATCAAACATCTGGAATAGGTTATGATTACAATGTTGCTATTGGAGAATTAGGCATAAACTCTCCTCCTCATGTCTGTGCTAAAGGGAGGGAAGTACCACATGTGCTTAAGGGTGTTGATGAACCCCTCTATAAAGCATCAATTGCTGAACCATTTGATGCGACCTCTTCCGTTATTCAAGAAGAAATACGTGCTGAGGATCATGCTTATGAGAAGATTGTTTCCAAGTCAAGTGAGTCGAAAGTTCCAGTCAAAGTTGTGAAAGCAACTGAGAATAACTCAGACACACATGAGTTGGATAACAATAATGCCATGTCTACCATGCATAAATTACCTGCTGTTAATCACTCTCATAAAGCATGTGGTGTTGCTTATTGTATGTCTTGTGCTTTTAATATGATGTATGCTTATTTTAATGGTAAGCATGTGTCTAATGATAAGACTACTCCTCGTCAGCATGTGAATAACAAGAAGCATGATAGGTCTAAGACTGCTAGTCCTTCTAAGGCTAGAAAGGAGACATTTGTGCCTAAGCTTAAACAGAAATTTGTTAAGGCTGTTTACAAGGTCAAATGTTCAGTCATTGAGAATGTTGAGATCGTTAAAATTAAAAATGTTGTTTTGCATGACAAAGGACAATTCTACAAGTATGTCGGGCCCAACCAAGTTTGGGTTCCGAAGAAGGTCTAATCCATTTGAAGTGCAGGGCAGTATACAGGTGTAACCGGTAGTGTGGATTCTTGACAGTGGATCATCAAGACATATGACCGAAGATAGAGCCCTGCTATCAAATGAGGATTGAGAAAGCTGGCCCCCTGATTACCTTTGGAGATAACAGTAAAGGTTTATCTGAGGGATATGGCTGTTTGCAAGCTGGGAATGTTATCATTGTAATTTTGTATATTGTGCTAGGTTATTATCAGGAAGCAGTATCTAACATATAGCACCAGTGACGAGACTTGAGAATATTACGACATATCAGGCACATGCTGCACATTACACTTGGAATTGTACTCTAGTAAGATGTGTACAAGTGTACTCCTGATTGGTGAGTTAAAAGAGGAAGTCAGTGCACCACAGTTCATGGACTTTGCAGCTGCAGATCTATTGGACTATGCAATCTCTTCTTCATAATCTCACTTCAGGTTGGTACGAACTAGTATACTGCTCAAGCAATCGTCAAGGACATGGTATGGCACTCTAACTGCAGTTACAGTTTTATATGAATAAGTAGAGTCGTCATATTTATAACTATCTTATCACTAGGCACAATCATATTATTTTATAAGTGCAGTGGTATATTGTTTATGCAACATAACAATTAGTATCTAAAGTACTTGACAAGTATCGGTCAATGATATCTTGTTAACATTATGTTGCAGATATTTGTAAGCTTTTGACATGAATGAGAATTACTTAGACTTTACCCTAAGTGATCAATGTTTTATCAAAAACTCATTCATATTGAAAAACAAAATCAAACTTCTTTCTACATTAGTGATTTCTTATGTCATGTAAAATCTTTTGAAATCACTATTGTAAATCATTTTCTCTCTATTACCATATATTCTGTGTTACAGGTTCAGTCTCCAATGGCTTTCTTTCATTGACAGTCATGAGGTTGAAAACCCACAACATCTATCCCAGACTGTAAAGACAAACACAGAAACAGAACCAACCAACACTCTCTTACCACTAAATGTAGTATCAATGAGCGTGAGGGAGATAGTGCCTTAGTGCACCATATAAGGAAGGTTCTGTAGTCAACCCAGTAGCTCTGTCTCCTACATAGATGAGTAGTATTTAAACCGAGACAACTGCTAGCCCCCATACATCTTCTCAAAAAGATGTAATGGCTGAAAAGGCACAAAAACAGTTACTAGATTCATTCTCTCAACAGGGTGCGTCTATTGAATTTTGCCTGTCAGCCAAGGTATCCGATGTAGTGTCACCACTTCAAACATAAACAATTCTTGATGCACAAGAAGAGGTTACACACACAAAGGATGAGTTGACGAAAACAAGAGTTTCGACCATTTTAAGGTCAGATTCGATTGTTCAAGGTTCGTTAGTGGACCAATTGCCTTTACAGGTGTTAGGAGAGGATACTGATCCAAAAGCCATATGTCAGTGGTCAGTATCTACCTCCCCAGGCTTAAATCCCCTGGATGCATCTGCGGATAGTGGATCTGACATAGGTGCAGATCGGCAACTTGTTGATAATGATTCAGATATTACCTGATAAGTCACAAGGAAATGTCTTCACAGACATTAGAAGGGAACTTTGATCTTTATGCTAAATTCTTTGGATCATTGTTTACCTTCCCAGAATTCAAATCTGCAACCCTAAAAGGGAAACTAGCAACTTGTAGATTATGACTCAGATTCATCTGACGAGTTTAACAGGGATGGGGATTTGTGAACTCCCATTGCACCACCTGTGACCTCCTTAAGGATGGCTAAGGTGATTTTCCTTGCAAATATAGCTGGATTATGGAACTATGAGAGAAGAGTGATACACTTGTGAGAATGAGTGTAAACACGAGTGGAGAGAAGAGTGAAACACATGTGAGGTACACTAAAACACAATCACACACTCACAGTGAGGAAGAAAGAGAAACTACTTGTTATTTCTTTTCCAACCAAGTGAAATATGAGAACTCCTTCAGACGACGGCATACATTCCTTCTTTAAGTGGGAGATAAAAGCTTAAGTAATAGTTTGGAGGATTCCTCAACTAAGGGGGAGAAATAGCAGGGAGGAAGAAAAAGATCCTAAAAATGTACACTACACCACACCATTGTTGTTTGTAACTACGGATCCTATTGTACGGGAGAGGTGGTAAACACAAGGTGATTTCCTAGTAAGGGAAGAAGCTGTTAGGGGAGTACCATTGGTTTTTATCTGCGGATCCTATTGTACGGGAGAGGTGGTAAAACGAAGGTGATCTTCTTTAATCAGTTGATTCTCATAGGGGGAGAAGCAAGAGATATGGGCTTCTCAACAGGAAATGTGGTTGTACAAATGAATATGGAACTACTTGAAGATATGTTCAGTCTAGAGGAACATCTACTTGGAATCTGGAAAATGTTAAATCTCATCCAGAACTTTTCTGCTATTTACTTTGCATGTATGTTTATATCTTTTTCTTATTTGTTAGTTGAGTTATCCTCTAGGTATTTGTGTGTTATTGTCTAACAAACAAATAGGGGGAGATTGTAAGTCATATGTCATAGCCTATTTATATATTCGAGGATTCAACTCAACTCAAATAAGAATGTAATAAGTAAATAGTGGATCTACCATCAGAGAGATCTCACAAAGTAACATCTGTCAAAGGATAAAGAAACATTGTTCATCTGCAGACTTGAAGATTCACTGGAAGAAGTTCAAGAATTTGATCATGCCTCAGTGATATAAATCAAGATCGTGGATTTAATCAAGTGACAGAGATCTCGTCAGGGTATCATTTATTACAAGGATTTAATCTGAAGAAAATCAGAGTATCAAAGTCAAGACATGAAGAAACGTCACGGAAGTTAGTCACTCATGAACCAGACAGTACATCGAGTGTCAGCATTGAAGTGGCAGAATTGATTCATAAGTCTCAGTGATTTTCAGAAGATTGTCAGAAGAATGGATGTTGCTCAGGGTTAGTATTAATTCTCTATTAACTAATTAAGTCATATAATTTAATTAAGAAAATAAATTATATCTGCAAAGATTAATTTATTGATTAATTGAATTAAATTGATTAATTAATTTAGAATTAATATTGAGGATTTACAAGATTTTAATTGGTTTAAAATCTGCTTAAATTCAAAACAAGACAATTCATTTGAACTAGTATGACAATCGGTATGACAATTGCTAGTCATACCGAAAGTCATGCCAATACATTTAATTGTCTTATTAGAATTTCTGTTTAGATTAAAATCTGTTATTAATTCAGCAAGACAATTTATTTGAACTAATATGACAATCGGTATGACAATCAATAGTCATACTGAAAGTCTTGCTAGTTCATTCACATTGTCTTGCTAGTTCAATCCATTGTCCTACCGAAAGTCTTGCCAGCTATAGGATTGTCATGCCAGTTCAATTCTATTCGGCTGTTGATTAAAAAGAAGCAGAGCAGCAGCAACTCAATCATCCAGAAAAAATAGAAGCCAAGAACAAACAGAAAGAAAAAGCAGCCGTCTCTGAAACATTCAATTTTTTATCTGCTTAATTCAAGATCAATTTCTAGATTGCAAAGTTAAATCCAATCAACTAGAAATCATTCTCTTGTTCTTGTGTAACAATCTAGCGGATCAAAATCCCTAGAACTTAATCTCAAATCGCGTTTAGCATTTGATTCTAATTATTGCAAAAATAGAAAAAGTTCATGTCGAATTTATTCTAGATTTGTGATAATTGATTTGAGATTAATACCTTGTAATCGATACAGTTATTGTAACACCTTTCAAGTTTAATAATATTTTTATTTAACTTAAATTTTGGTTCATTTTTTTTATTCCGCATTTATTCGATTATTTGGTACTGTTTGTATTCAACCCCCCCTTCTACAAACATATTGGGACCTAACAGACTCTATATATGTCATAATGATCTTGCTGAGCATTTCTTCCGCTCATACTTGCCTGTTTTTAAATTTAACCTCCAGTGAGGATTAGCTGCGCAGTTTAGCTGCGTAATTCGAGGAAGCAAAGAAGAAGCTCTTGAAAGGTGATGGGTCCAGGGTTTGCGAACTAGTGTAAGTTCTATTGTGTAAAGTTATTTATATTATATTATATTATAATTGTGTTATTTTATAGCTGGGCCTAGTATACTTCTTTTCGAAGTTATACTAGCGGGTTAGTTTAGAATTGGAAATTTATTGAACAGAGTTTTAAAAGAAAGTGAAAAATTATTTACGGAATTTGGAATTCTTGTTTCTAGAACTGTAACCTTAAAAGATCTTGGATTAGTTGGGGTCATTTATGCTAAATATCTTCCGCTGACATTTATTTATCGATTAAACAGGTTGATTTGGATTGAGGCTTCATGGTGACGACCAAATCCTCTAACCCCGGATTTGGGGGCGTTACAAAGGAGGTCCATACTTGTTAGTGAAATATATGGTCAAACTGAGCCAGTGGATTTGAGTGAAGAATTGAATCTTATGGGGGTTGACGAACCAACCAATTTTAGACAAGCTGCTGGAAATTAGAATTGTATGCAGGTAATGAGGCAAGAAATAAACTCAATTGAAGAGAATAAGACTTGGGAATTAATGCCTTTGCCACCCAGTCAGAAAATTATCAGTTTGAAATGGATTTACAAACTTAAACCAGATGCAGACGGGAGAATAATTAAGTACAAGACACGTCTTGTGGCGAAAGGATATGTACAGGAGTATGGGGTCAATTATGATGAGGTGTATACACCTGTCACACCCATGGAAACTGTGAGGATACTACTGGCATTGTCGGCAAAAAATAAATGGGAGGTACACCACCTTGATGTTAAGACAGCATTTCTGAACGGAGATATTAAAGAAGATGTATATGTAGCCCAACCGGAAGGGTTTGGGAAAGCTGGAAAGGGTCATTTGGTGTACAAGTTGAAAAAGGCTTTGTATGGCTTGAGGCAAGCGCCACGTGCCTGGTATGCGAAGTTAAGTTCGTGTCTCGAAGAACTGGGATTTTAACGATGCCCTCAAGAACCTGTTGTGTACATAAGGAGGGCAAACGAGGGAATTTTAATAATTGTTGTTTATGTGGACGATTTGCTAGTGACAGGCTCGAATGTTGCAATGACAGTAAGGTTTAAGGAGGAGATTAAAAAATAAATTCCAGATGAGTGATCTAGGGAAGCTGAGCTACTATTTAGGCATCTAAGTTGAAGAAAATGGCAATAGCATTGTTCTTAAACAGTCTGGGTATGCACGTAAGATACTCGAGAAAGCAGGAATGTTAGATTGTAATTCTACAAGCTACCCTATGGATCCAAAGGAGCAGATCACACGTGATGAAAAGGGGGAAGCTGTGAACTCAACAATGTTTAAAAGCATGATAGGTGGATTAAGGTATCTTGTTCACACAAGGCCTGACATAGCTTATAGTGTAGGCATTGTTAGTCGACATATGGAAAGGCCAACGAAACTCCATCTCAATGTTGTGAAACGGTCATAAGGTATGTGAAAGGGACTGTGCATTATGGTCTAGTATACTCTGAAGACAACAGGAACAATGTCTTGACAGGGTTTTCAGATAGTGATTTAGCAGGGCAATTGGATGATCATCGCAGCACAGGAGGCATGGTGTTTTACTTAAATGACAGTATCATTACGTGGATTTCTCAAAAACAAAGGTGTGTGGATCTGTCGTCGTGCAAAGTAGAGTTCATGGCAGCTGCAGCAACCGCATGTCAGAAAATTTGGTTGCGAAATGTTCTTGGTCGAATTACTTCAGAAACTATGGGACCATTTGTAGTCTGCATAAACAACAAATCAGCCATTGATTTGGCCAAGAATCCCATGTTATACGGAAGAAGTAAACACATTGATATTCGCTACCATTTCATTAGAGAATGTGTGGAGCGTGGGGAAGTTATTTTGAAGCATGTGAGCGGTGGTGAGTAATGGGCGGACATTTTGACTAAGGCTTTGATGAAGGTTAAGTTTGAAAGCATGAGGAGGTTACTGGGGGTTAAGGACTTGAACAGACATGTTTGAGCTTAAAGGGGGAACTGTTGGAAAATAATTTCAAACATGTCTAGTTGTGTGGTTTGTTTTTCTATCGGCTAGTTTGAAGTAGTCAGCTGGTGTTTATAATTCCAGTTAGTGCCTCTGGTTTTTAGTCGTATTTATAGGAGTTGAATAAAGTTAGCAGTAGTAGAGTAGTATTAGGAGTTCATGGGTGTAATGTCCTACTTTGTAGGATCAGTAGTTGGTGTTTTGCTTATTTATCTATTGTATTGTAGTTGAATAATAAAAAGAGAGTCTTTTCTAGATATATGAGTTCTATATTCTCGGCTTAAATTTGTCTATATATATATAGTAACAACACTACATCGATGATATTCTTAAATCTTAAAGAATAAATTAATGATCCTGGTTTTAAAACCACGAGTTTAAAACAATTATGGTTATTCATCATCTGTTCTATGAAGCAACAAAAACTTGCCAATTTCAAACAAATCAAGCATCATATTACTCAATATTTAGATTATAATAGACGAAACATTAAAAGTTTGGTTGGTTGGTTGGTCATGTAATTCTAATTGATAATGAAGTCAATTTCCTCTATCAATTTAAATTCTATTTCATATTGAACTCTGCGTTATTATATTTGAATTAAAGTCAAGTATTCGACAAATTTAAATTTCTAATTCATATTATTGTCTATATTATTCTAATTGATAGGAAGTCAACTTACTCTATTATTTAATTAATTTCTATAACAATATATACTATAACAAATAATTTAATTTATATAGATTTAATAGATATATATTTATACTATCAAATTATCAAAATATAATTCGACTAGCTAAGAGAAAATCATATATACTATTTGTTCGGGTTAAAACAATATTATCATATTGAACCGGTGTAACGACTGGGAATTTCGCGACATAATTAAGAGAATAAAGTATGATTTTGTGGTGTAATTATAATTTATGTGATTTAATAAAGGGATTAAATAATTTTGTTGGTTAATTGCCCTTATTGTATATCAGTAACTGGGAACGTAAAATGATGCGTTCCAGTTTGATAAGTCAGCTTAAGGGATAAGCTGTGTTGTCGGGCCGTCGGGTAGAACAGAACCCATCCTAAAAAGGGATTAAAGTATTTAAATGTGAACTATCTGTTGTTATATGAAACAGAATGTTTAAGTGAGTATTATATTCTAGTGACGTGTCGGTTGGTAAAGATAATTGATTGTGAAGCGTAATTGAAACGCTTAGCGTCGGGCCGTCAAGCAGAACACAACCCGTTACGCGAAAAGAGGAATAATAGTAAAAAGGGAAATTTCATGATCAGAAATGAGTTGTGATGTGTGAATATATGTGCTTTCTTGTATGTATGCATGATTACGTGATCTGTTGATTTTTAAAATGATTTAAGGGATTTATTTGATTTAAAATGAGGTTTATTGAACCTTTATACATTTTTATAAAATTATTCGAATAAGGTCAAGTCGTGAAATTTATTTTGTTATCTTAAAAGTTGTCCTAGAGACTTTCTAAAAATGATAGACGGATTTATTTCGTGATTGGTGCATTTTATAATGATGTTATGGAGTTAAGATGCTACTTTCAGCAAAATCTTGTAAAATTCATATTAAATCAACCATTCGCTCAAAAATTATTTTAAAAATATGGATTAAAAGCTAATTTCGAGATCTACGCTATAAAATTATTATTTGTTTCACTCCCATCTTTTCTAAGAGAGTTACTTCTTAGTTAAACTCATTTTTAGATTGAAAATAAGAGAAAAGAAAAATTAAAGTATGGTATAATGACCATACTACCCTTGCCAAACTAATATATACTCCTTCCCCTCCCCCTTTCTTTTCTTTCACCCGGCCTCACTCTCTCTCTCTTCTCTCACTTTCTCTCATCTCTCTCTTTTCTCTCTCAAACTCTCGAAGCTCTCTCTCTCTTCTTTTCTCTCGGTATAATCCTCTTCTCTCATTGATTTCTATGGATTCATCCATGAAACCTCATGTTCATCCTAGATATATACTTTAAATCATTTGCATGTGTGTATTTGTGCTTGCATGCGAGTGTGTGTATGTGCGATGGGCTCAATTTTGAGCCGAGTGTTGAGTCTTTGTTTCCTTCGAATGATTGCTTGCAATTTCTGTAAATTTCTGTGAAGATTGAGCCTTGCATGCGTGTGTTGCTGTGTTTTTGAAAGTTAAACGGAGGTTTTAAGGTTGGAAACCCTCGAATGGGGGCACCACCATGAAACCACCGCCACCGGTGATGAACTCCGGTGAACCGGTGGTGAGTGATGATGTAATAACTGAGCTCTCGTATTCATAAACCTATTTTCGATGTTTACATATGATGTTTTAGTTGAAAACCGAATGGAATTTTGATTTCAAAAGTTATTAAGTTGATTCTTATTGATTTAAGTGGTTGTGAATGTTTGTTCTTGGATAATATTGAGAAATTAGATTAGTTCATGGTTCAAAGAGTTGAATTAAAAGTTGCATGTATTGTTTTGCTTGAAACCCGAGTGGTTCTTGATCATTAAGTTGATTTTGATAATGTAAATGGTTTATTGTTGATTGATTATAGAGATTATCGAATAAATAGATTGAGTTGTGGTTTAAGAATCCCAAATGATGCATGCATGTCTTGATTGTTGGAAATTTCGAGTGTTCTTGCTTGTTCTTAAGGAATTAAGTTGATTTATGTGTTTAAATGGATTGTAGATGTAATTTCGACTTGGTTTTGAACGAAACAGTAAATGCATGTCAAGATAGAGCTATGCATGTAAGTGTTTAGGTTAAAGATGATTTAAAAAAATGAGTGGTGACTTGATCTCAAGTTTATATGCAATTTTGGTGCTTGCATGTTAATGTTTGATTCTTGGGTTGTGTTTTGTGGTTATAGCCGAATGGAGCATAGGTATAAAAGTAATTGGTTTGATTCCATTACCTTGATAAATAATGAAAAAATGAAGGATTGAGTCGTCTTGATATAAAGTTATATAAGTGATATGATAACTCAAGTATATAGTTTGAAATACAAGGATTAAATGATATATGTCGTATTTGCATCGTAATGCGTGATTCGAAGTCTATTTGGTTAAAGTATACGGGTTTTGGTATAAACGTGTTGTGTGTTTATAATTGAGTATATATACTCTTAGGGTATTGCGATAAAGGGAATTGTTAAGTGTTCTGTGGGAATCTAAATAAGGTTTTGATTTTTGGATTGTAGATTCGGAGCGTGAGTGCATTCAGGCTAGGAAAGGGAAAAGTGTACTAGGTGGTAGCAGTTCAACCTTTGTGAAACAGGAAAGCGAATTCAGACAAGTAACTCGTCTTACTTGTGTAAATTATTATAGAGAGGATATTGTTCATGTCATGTTAGAGTATTGAACTTTTAAGTGATGTACTCCTATTATTGATTCTTGAGATGCCCTGTCATTGTCCTTGTGAACTTGTTATTGATAAGATTTTTGTTCAAACCTTTTGGTAACCTTTTCTTATCATTAATATCTTGAATTCTTGTAAACCCTATAAGAACCTTTATGAACCCCTTGCGTAATGATTATTCATTCCTTTGTTTACCTTAATTCACGATGATCCTTGAAACTATTTTGATTCCCTAACTTGTATACTTTGTGATCATTTGATCAAGATCCTTAGCATGGAACTTTGCTTATCTTTGATTTATTCACTTTCTTTGAATTCTTGAAATTGAACTTAAGAATGAGTTTCGACTTGAAAGAGTATGAATGATTTCATATTCTCGGTAATGATAAAATGAATCTAGTAAAACCCTTATTTTTCAACACAAGGTTTTCCAAACGAATTCCTGATGGATTGGATTTGAGACGTAAGAGACTGGTGGGACTAGTCCAGTCATATAAGAGGCCAGCGGGGATAGTCCGATTTAAGGCTGAAATTATGCCATAGGTACCTTAAGGACCAGATGGAGGTCGGTACATGTTGATCACCCGTATTACTATGAATTGAAAGTTAAAGTAGTCCACTCAAGGGTTCCATATTATTTAAAGAGGAATTGAATTCCTTATTCAGTAATTGATTCTTTGAAAATTAAATGGCTTATAATGTTTTGAAAAGAGTTGATTATGATATTGATTAGCATATAGTGTGTGAACTACTCCAGTTATCTGAGTTCCAAATAAACTAGAACAATTTTGGGAGACTTTGTCATGAAATGTCAAATCCTGTCTTGTAATTTTTGTCAGCTGATATCAATGCACATACAAATCACATATGCATCAATATATAAGCTGCAATAATAACAGGAAAAAAAAACAACAGGAAAGATCACGTAATCTGAACTTTGAAAAAAGGGAGAAATTCAAGAAACAAACCCAAATAGTTCAACAAATAAACCTTACAATATGTTAAAACTTGGGAAAGATATATTATAGGACATGGATATACAATGATCAAATGCTCCAGTAGAAGGTAACCCTAAATTCCTCAAAACTTAACTGGAGCTTACCTCCAAAGGCTTATAATTCCAGAAAACGTGCTCTAGTTACTCCTATATATACCATCTCTACCAGTAGAAGCTAGCTGAACGGAACAACTCCTCCAGTCAAAAGAGATTTCGATTCACTGTTACCTGTACAAACCCTACCGTAAAATCTGCTGTCTTCCCCTATCAAATTCTCTCACAAATTAGGAGTGAAATTCTTTAAGAACATACAATGTTTTTAAGAAAAAAACAACGCTGAATTTAGCATGAAATTAGTACATCACAAACAAGCAAATTCTGTTAGGTACATTCTGGGTTACAAATAAAACAGTTGTCATGACGTTCCAAGCAGCCTATATAAACCAAAAATATCTTCTCCTAGAACTCTAAATTATAGAACTCATCTCAACTATTGGAACAAAAGACAATGATATTACGGAAACAAAGTTTTGTATCATATCCATCAAAGTATAATCTTGTCCTTCAGACGGCAATCGGTCCAGTAGCAATTTAAAGGCCGATGCGTCAGGTGTGAAACCCTTCTCAACATACAGTTAAAGCATTTTTTTCTAGTCCCTAAACAGAAACTAGCATATCACAAACTTACAATTAAGAAAATTATATCTGGTACATTCTGGCTTACAAATAACACAGTTGTCATGATGATCAAAGCAGCATATATAAACCAAATATATCTTCTTCCAGAACTCTAAATAATAGAACTCATTCAACTATTGGAACTAGAGACAATGATATCACGGGGAACAAAGTTTTGTATCATATCCATCAAAGTGGAATCTTGTCCTTTAGACGGCAATTGCTCTAACAGCAATTCAAAAGTCGATGCATCAGGTTTGAAACCCTTCTCAACCATTTCCTTCAGAATTTTCACAGCCTCATCACATTTATTTCCTTTAAAAAATCCTTGGGCAATAACATTGTTAGTGACACTATTTGGCAAACAACCATCCTCTTCCATTTTTACAAGATACTCTTTTGCTTCTTTAAATAGGTTGTTCAAACAAAGACCGTTTATTAGTACGGTATATGTATGAACATTAGGCTTCACCCCTTTCATGGGAAGATCATTGAAAATTGCCCGTGCTGAATCAAAATCTCCGTGCTTGCTAGTACCATCAATGATGATAGTATAATAGTATATATGTGAATTAAGTCCCCTTTTTTCCAACATTTGAAGTAATGACATGGTCTCATCAATGTAGTTATTTTGGCACAATCCATTCAGTACTATCGTGTAAGTGACCGTATCTGGCATGATTCCCCTTGCTTGCATCTCAGTATAAAGTTCAAGAGCCGATGTACATTTACCCATTCGATATAACATATCTATAACAATGTTGTACGTAACAACGTCAGGCTTTACTCCTTTTGATTGCATGAACCGAAAGAGTTTCAATGCGTGATCCGTTTTCTTGCTCTTGCAATACCCGTTAATCAAGCTGTTATACATAAAAGTACTTGGGAAAACGTTATTTTCAATCATATCACGGTACCAAACCATTGCTTTATCCATTTTCCGTTTAAAACAATATCCTTCGATCAGTACACTGTAGGTTACAACATTAGGATGTATACCTCTTGCGGTCATGCTACGGAACATAAATTCAGCTTCTTCCAATTTACCTTCCTTACAATATGCATCCACTAATATATTAAAAGTGTACACATTTGGACTGATTCTGTGAGCACCCATTTCTTGGATTTTTTTGATAACATCATCCCAGCGCCCTAAAGTACATAATCCCTGAAGCAACGAGGTATATGTGAAAACATCAGGTACAAGACCTTTCCCCATCATTTCCGAGAAAAGGTCCAGGGCCTTATCAACTAGTCTATCTTTGCACAAACCGTAGTATCTGCTTTACAATTAATTTGTTCCATCAAATCGATCAAACGAATGGCTCTCATTGTCTGCCCAGCTTTACAAAACCCGTCTACAACGGTACCAAACAATATTGCATCATGTTTACAAATTTTCTCCCTGAATACCTTTCTAAAAAAGTTAACTGCATCCGGGGTCCTATCCGCTAACGCAAGTTCTCTTATGAGTAGAGTAAACGTAGGCAAAGTGGGTTTACAACCGCGCTTGAAGAAACTACCAAACACGGAAAAAGCAAAACCAGGTAAATTCATATGACAGTAACAGTTGATAGCAATGGTCATAGTATAATGATTAACAGGAATCCCCAAGAAACACATTTTGTTGAATAATACAAGTGCAGAATCATAATGCTTCATCTTTGCGATACAATCGAGTAATCTAGTGAAGTAATACACAGAAGGAAGAGGGGTTCTGTGGAGCATTTTATCAAACAGGTTGAGTGCGTCATCAACATCATGAACATTATCAAATACACCCAGAGATGGAGTATGGGGTTTGGAAGAATAGTAGTTATGTTGAAGATGACTTCTTCTTCTATACAGGAGACTTGAAGATGCATATTCAATCATATTCAACACCTCTGTTGTCATTTCATGGGAATATACTACTACCAAACACTGTTCATAGTCCTCTCCACAAGTTATTTTGATTGATCTCGGATTTTATAATTTTGACTTCCTTTGATTGATCACTTTTTAATAGGGGTAAAACCCAACAAAAATTATATCAATCAAAATATTTCAAATTTATAAATTTCAGTGTTTAACATGTACTTATATGCACAAAAGAATATTAAAAATAACAATTTTTTGATATAAATGACTGAAAATGTTCATTCTACAAAACAAACTCATTAATTAGGCTCGTTATTGAGTATACATTTTATCACTAAATATTTATTCTAATAAATTACAAATTTCGGGCTCAACCCAGACCTCGATGAAACAAGAAATAAAAATTTTAATCACTTGAGTTATCTCTAAATTCAATCTTAATTGTGCTCTGCGTCTCGTTCCACAATTAATTTTCTTATCACAAATCATAATTTATCCCTTCAAATTAAAAAAACCAATTTGGTCTCTTACATTAGAAAACCAATTTCGCGTATTTAGTGTTATCAATTTGGTCCCTTACATTAGAAAATCAATTTCGCGTATTTAGTGTTATCCAAATTATAATGTCTAGTTGACTGTATGTGCATTTGATTGTTATTTGTGATAGGACATATAGCTCCTGCAGGGCCTAACCCCGGACTCCTAACTTTGTATAGCTCCTGAAAGAACTAATCCAAGACTCCTAACTCCATACAGCTCCTGGAATGACTAGTCCGGGACTCCTAACTTCACACGGCTCCTGGAAGTACTAGTCCTGCACACTAACAGTCCTGACTGGCCCAGTCCCGCAAGCCCAACCTTAATGAATCCCAGCACGTGAGACACTGGCTCAAGCACATGATGGGGACAACTATCACACATCAATCATGGGAATAATCAGGGCACGTGTCAGAAGATCCTCAGGACGTTCCTCAGCCAGTCCCACACTAACACGTGTAAAACATCCACTCCAGCCAGGTATTCTCCGCTCCCAGAACCAATGGCTACGATTTAAAGGTACCAACCCCAAAACCCTATCCTTGGGCTATAAATAGCCCAAGAAGGTGAGATTTTGTGGTTAATCACTCTCTCACACTCATATACACATACAGCAACCTTTCATTCATATTTATCTTCATCTTCCCCAAAAGCGAGTTCTTACTCTCACACCGGAGGTGCCGCGGGACCAAAACCCCCATTCCGGTATTGTTTTGTAGGAACCCCACCACAGCTACACATCCACAGCGGCGAAGGATCCAGACGCGGCGTCGAAGGAGCGGCCCCGCCACTAGGAGTTATCATTTGGCGCTAGAAGGAGGGGCTCTCCATCCTTGGGTCTCGGTGTCCCTGGATTCACCTTCATCAGAAAGCTCTTGAAAAAGTCCATTTATTCAACTTGTAAGAACCCAAGCAACCAACCTCTTCCATAAACATGAATGTTGTTTATTTAAGCCACGTTTGTGTGTGCTCGTTATTTTAGGCCACGTTTGTGTGAGCCCGTTTCGTTGATTTAAGCCACGTTTGTGTGTGCTATTGTTGATTTTGATCGTTTTAGAACCCCGACTTTGCTTTAGTTTACATATTACTTTCGTGTTTACGACCCCGCTATACTTGTTCTACCACCATGTTGAGTAGTCCCAGGAGATTGTTAAAACTAGTCTCAGGAAGCTGTCTGTTGGTGTTCGTTATTATTCTGGGTAGTTTTTGCAATTTTCAGAAAGCAACCTTAGATCGACACTTTTCATAGTATATTGTTGTTAGTTGTTGTTGGAATTGTTGAAAAATGGCAAGACCAGGAAAGCATACTTCTGGAAGACCATCTGCTAGTACTCAGGTCCAGGATCCGGACCACTCCCAGGCCCTTGATCCAAGAGCCGAGAGAGAAATGTTCCAAGAGCAACCACTGCACACTCCCGTAGTGGAGAGAATTGTAAACACAGGGGACGCCAGAAGCCTTATTGAGCTTAACCAATACAAATACACCAATGTCCCGGTGGCCGAAGAGCACATGGCCACCCTTACAAGTGATGAACTAGCAAAACCAATCAGGCTCTACAGGCAGGAGCAAACCCGTCTCCAGGAAGAAGCCGAACTTGAGGAGGAACCGGAGGAGTACGGGGACTCCCAGCAATCTAAAAGATCTGTGTTTGACCGAATTGGAGCCAAGGGGAAGAAAAGCAAGAAAGATTAAGGCAATAAAAAAGAAGCAGAAGCTGCTAAGTAGAGAAAGTTGGAAGAGGTCCGGGGGCAAATCAGGAAAGAGGAAGAAGCAAAGCTTGAGCTAAAGATCCAAAAGAGAATGCAGCTAGAAGAAGAGAAGCTACTGGCCAAGTCTAGGAGTAAGAGAACCCGGAGAGACCCTACTCCGGAGCTGATTCCTGATGATGAAGAAGAAGAAAAACAGAAGGACCTGAAAGATATGATCTATGAATTGCAAAGAAAGATGGCAGAGACTCAAGAGTAGAAATTGGAGAAACATTGACTCCTTTCAGCCACTCCTTAGAGGCCATTCCCCGGCAGCGGGACTTGAAGCATTACAACTTTGACTCCTTTGATGGTCTAGGAGACCCGGAGGAGCAACTGAACTACTTTGAGCAGATAGCGCAGATATATTACTACAACGACTTGACAAAATCGAGGTTCTTCGCTTTAACTCTTAAGGGAGGGGCCCAAAGATGGTTCAGCAGAATCCCCTCCCACAGCATCCATAGTTGGAAGGAATTCCGCGCTTCCTTCCTTCGGAGATTTCGGGCAAACAAAATGCACGAAATGCAGATGTGTCACCTGGAGACAATCCGGCAGCATGACAATGAGTCCCTCTCTACATACATGCGCCGGTTCCAGGAAGCAATCAACAAAGTTTTGAGCTTGGATGAGAGAGAAGCTTTGAGCATTTTCAGGAGAAACTTGGACCTAGTGCACAATGAGAGATAAATCGTGGAGCTAATCAATAAGGAGCAGCAAAGTCTGGCAGCAGCTTACTCCATGGATGCCAGATTCATAAAGGAAACAGATGTACTCCAAGCAATGAGGATGACCTGGAATGGGGGGTCCAGGGGTAAAAATACTGATGACCGACCGAAAGGGGGTTACCATCAGGATAAGAAGTTCAAGCAAAGCAACCAAAGCCAAGAAAGACAAAGTACTCCGGTTTTCCAGAGACTTGGTCCTAAGCAGGAGTCAAACGGCGATCCGGGACCCGCGAAGCAACCCCGGGAGCCAAAGCAGGAGCCGGATTGGCTCCTCTCAACACGACCCGGAGGAAATCTTGAAAGAGGTAAAAGACAAGCCTTTCTATTATCCTCCGAAACCAGTGCAAACTCCTCTGGAGAGCAGGCCTTACAATAGGCAGTGTGATTACCATGAGACTCATGGCCACAAGACCGAGAACTGCTTATCACTCAAGTACTTCATTGAGGACCAAGTGAAGAAGGGAAATATGAACAAGTACTTAGTCTGAGACAGCAACAACAGGGGGAAGCGCAGAAGGGAGGAAAGAATGTAGTCAATGTAGTCCTAGGAGGCTCCCACTCCCCACCTCAGAGCCCGGACTTCGGCGAAGAAGTGCTCTCAATCCAATCACTCCCAGACCTGGTGATATCCTTCAGCAGTAAGGAATACGAAGGAGTCAACCCTCATCACAACGCAGCTTTAGTTGTCACTTTGGACATCTTTGATAATGAAGTAAAAAAAATACTCGTAGACAATGGTTCCTCAGTAAATATTTTCTTCAAGCACATATTAGATCGAATGCAGTTAGGGAGCGTCAGCTCAAACGAGTGTCGGGAGGATCCACTCTATGGGTTCGTCCACAACTTAGTCCCGATCCAAGGAACTTTATATCTGCCAGTCATTTTTGGAACTGCTCCTAACCAAGTGACTCATGTCGTCAAGTTTTATGTGATCAACGCTCCTTCGTCATACAACATAATCATTGGCAGATCAGCTCTAACCACTATGCAAGCAATAAACTCAATCTCCCATCTCAAGATCAAGTTCCCAACCCCGACAGAATTCGGGGAAATAAAAGGAGATTATGGAATTGTTGAAACATGCTACACTTAGGGGTTAGTAATGGCAGAAACCCACCAGGACAACAAAAGGAAGGCAACAGTCTTTCGCAAGCAATAAAGCATGAAGAAGCACCGACCCTGGACAAGGGAAGAAGCAACAAAAGAAGTACAACTCATTGAGTCAAGTCCGGAGCAAGAAGCAAATATAATAAGTCTGAAAGGACCGGCAAGCAACCAAGTCATGATAGTGAACAAGGAAAATCAAGTCCTAGACCAAGCCAACCCTACCATGCAGGCAACCAAGGAATCTGAACAAGTAAACTCCTATCTGAAGAAGAACTCTGAAGCCCGAATTCATCAAATGGTTTCAAACAAAGAACAAGCAAAAATCGAAGTTGTAGTCGAAACAGAAGAAGTCCGGGTTGATGAAAACAGTCCTAACAAAAATGTAAAAGTTGGGTCAGGACTCGAGGAGTCCTTCAAAGAAAAATTAGTGTCCCTGCTCCGGGAGTACAAAGATGTTTTTTCCTGGAGTCCAAGAGACATGCCCGGACTACATGAGTCGATAGCAATGCACAGCTTGGATGTCAACCCCAACAGAAAACCAGTCAAACAGAAGAGAAGAAATTTTACCCCGGAGAGGCAAAAAGCCATAGACGAAGAAGTGGAGAAGCTACTCAAAGCAGAAATCATCAAAGAAATCAAATATCTAGAGTGGCTAGCTAATGTTGTTATGATGAAGAAGTCCAACGGTGAATGGAGAATGTGCGGAGACTACACCGATCTAAATGATGCATGCCCGAAGGACCCATACCCCTACCAAATATTGATCAACTGATAGATGCCACCTCCGAACACATCATGCTAAGTTTCATGGACGCCTTCTCCGGATACAACCAGATCAAGATGAACCTGAAGGACATACCTAAGACAGCATTCATAACTCACAGAGCAGTCTATGCGTATAAGATGCTGCCATTCGGACTGACAAGCGCAGGATCAACGTACCAGAGAGCCATGAACAAGATATTCAAGTCCCAGATTGGGAGGAACTTGGAGTGCTATGTCGACGACATGATTTCCATATCAACAACTATACCAGGAGATGTGGAAGATCTGAAGGAGTGCTTTGACAACCTAAGGAAGAACCAACTCAAGCTGAATCCGGAGAAATGCACCTTCGGGGTAGGAGCAGGCAAGTTCCTAGGATTCATGATCAGTAACAGAGGAATAGAAGCCAATCCGGAGAAGATAAAAGCAATCCAGGATATGAGGGCTCCCAGGACACAAAAAGATGTGCAGAAGCTAGCGGGATCCCTAGCAGCACTCAGGAGATTTGTCTCAAAGCTAGCAGAAAGATGCTTACCATTAATTGATTTACTTAAAGTAGCAAGCAACAAGAAAGAGGTGAACTGGAGTCCGGAGTGCCAAAAGGCATTTGAGGAAATCAAGTCCTACCTCTCTCAGCCAACAGTCCTAACTAAAGCTCAGCCAGGAGAGTCTCTCTACTTATACTTATCAGCAGGAGCACAAGCCGTAAGAGCTTCCCTAATCAGGGAAGAGAATGGAAAATAACAACCAGTTTACTATGTAAGCCAAGTCCTCAAAGACGCGGAAACAAGATACCCAAGATTGGAGAAATTTGCCTTTGCCTTAGTCACAACTTCAAGAAAACTCAGGCACTACTTCCAAGGAAGAGAAATCAGAGTGGTAACAAATCAGCCCCTAAGGAAAATAATTCACAAGCCAAATGTCTCGGGAAGACTTGTCAATTGGGCTATGGATTTGAGCCAGTTCAATTTAAGCTTCATTCCCAGGACTGCCATTAAAGCTCAAGCACTCGAGAATTTCATAATCGAATGCAACTTCCCAGAAGAAGAGCCAGAACCAATGGACATGGATCCGGAGCCAAAAAAAGATGCAAGTCCGGGAGCCTGGACCTTGAAAGTAAATGGTTCTTCAACAAGCGAAAGGTCGGGAGCCGGACTCATACTCAAAAGTCTTGAAGGATTCACGATTCAAACAGCTATATCTTTTGGCTTCCCCGTAATAAACAATCAGGCAGAATATGAGGCATTGATTGCAGGACTAAAGCTCTCCAGGACTCTGAGGGTCCAGGACTTTAAAATCTACAACGACTCCTAGATAGTGGTTAAGCTAACAAATGGAGAATACATAGTAAAGGACCCTACTCTGGCAAAGTACCAAGCACTGGTTCAAAGCTACTTAGCCTCAATACCAAACCATCAAATCCTTCAAATATGTTGAGAAGAAAATGAAGAAGCGGATATTCTATCCAAATTAGTACGGAACTCATCAGATCTGGACTGCTCAGTTTACTTCGAAGAACTCCACAAACCATCTATTGAATCCGGAGAAATCTTGGAGATCGAAAGCAACCAGAACTGGATGACTCCCTTCATCAACTACTTGGATAAAGGAGAGCTCCCTGAAGATAAAGGAAAAGCCCAAAGGTTAAAAGCAAAAGCAGCCAAGTTCTTTCTCGAAGAAGGACTACTCTACCGCAGGACTTTCTCATCTCCTATCCTGAAATGTGTCGGCCAGGAAGAAGCAAAGTACTGCTTGGCGGAAGTGCATGAAGGGATATGTGGAGATCACATGTCTGCAAAGGCCCTAGCTCATAAGATCATAAGACAAGGCTACTACTGGCCAACCATTCATCAGGATGCAATAGAGTTCGTGAAAAAATGTAAGGAATGCCAACTCTTCAGCAATGTGTCCCGGATAAGCCCAGTCCTACCCTCCTCAGTCCTGTCACATATACCCTTTGCTGTCTGGGGTATTGACATAATGGGACCCTTTCCCCGGGGCAAAGGAGATCTCAGGTACTTGTTAGTCTCAATTGATTACATGACCAAATGGGTTGAAGCAAAAGCAATGAGAACAATCAATCAGTAAGATTGCATAAAGTTTATGGACAATATTTTGATGAGGTTCGGGATACCACGAGTCCTAGTATTAGACAATGGACCCCAATTCATCGGATCAGAATTCGAGTCCTACCTTCAGGAGCGTGGGACCAAGCACAAAAAGTCATCAGTAGCATATCCCCAAGGAAACGACCAAGTAAAAGTTACCAACAGAATACTGCTTCGGGGTATTGAGAAGAGACTCAAAGAAAGCAAAAGCAAATGGACAGAAGAACTACCAAGTGTACTATGGTCCTACAGGACAAGCCTCAGGACAAGCACAGGAGAAATTCCATTCAAACTAGCTTATGGCACAGAAGCAATGCTTTCTATTGAAGTAGGATCTCCTTCTCACAGAGCAATAAAATTTAAAAAAGAAGCAAATAAAGAAGGAATCAGAACAAACATGGAGCTAATTGATGAGGTCCGGGACCAAGCTGTAGAAAGGATGGAAAAATATAAGGAGAAAACAAGAGAGCACTTTAGTAAGAAGTCCAGAGTCAAAAAATTCTAAGTTGGAGACTTAGTACTTCGAGGCACAGAAGCATCAGATCCCACAAATACTGGAAAGCTTATGCCCAAATGGGAAGGACCATACAAGGTCAAACAAGTCCTGAGGCCAGGAACCTACAAACTCCTGAACATGGATGGCTCAGAAGTCCCAAATACTTGGCATGGACTAAGGCTAAGAAAATTCTACCAGTAGGCGAACAAACAAAGCAACCAAAATCTTGTAGCCAATATGGCAAGCAACCAATTTTTTTCTCCTTATATTTTGTACGAATGATTAATGAAAAGCATTTCCTCTTTACATTTATCAAAGCCACCACTAATCCGGACAAGCCATTAGTCAGGACTAGTGCAACCATTTTTACTATTTTCTAAGTAAAAAGCTAACCACTAGTCTGGACAAGCAATTAGTCAGGACTAGTACAACCATTTTTACTTAGAATTAATTTTCAAAGTAAAAAAAGCCAACCACTAGTCCCGACAAGCTATTAGTCAGGACTAGTGCAACCATTTTCACTTATAATTAATTTCCTATCTGAAAAGCCACCACTAGTCCGGACAAGCTATTAGTCAGGATTAGTGCAACCATTTTTACTTAAATTAATTTTCTAACTAAAAAGCCACCACTAGTCCAGACAAGCTATTAGTCAGGACTGGTGCAACCATTTTTACTTAGAACTAATCTTCTAAGTAAAAAACGTAACCACTAGTCCGGACAAACTATCAGTCAGGACTAGAGCAAACTACAACTTAGAAAAAACTTTCTAAGGCAAAAACAAACTACAATAGCAAAGCAAAATAGCAGCAATACAAGCAAATATTAAAACAGTATCCGGACCAGAATAAGTCTGGAGCCAAGTACAAATATTACAAACATCAAAGTATCAAAAGTCTTAAGGCAAAATCAAAGTTACAGATCAGAACAAATCAAGACCCGGAGCATTAGGAGGAAGGAAGCTGGGGCAAGGGCCATCGAACGGCTCCGGCTCACCCAATCCAAGCTCTATATCTTCCTTCGCCTTGATAAACTCGTTAACAAAGTTGTCCCAGTTGGCCTCCGGATCGGTCTTAATATGTCTTTCCGCAACCAACCAGCAACGAGCACTTTCCGGAGCACCAACATTGGCCATGGCCTTATCATAATCCTCGGATCTCTTGAACTCTTCAATTACTTCAGCTTCCGACCTCACAGCGGACATCTGCCTCCGGAGCTCAGCTAAGTCGGATTTAAGATCAGAAATCTCCTTCTCAGCACTCTCAGCCCTGGTAGTGACATCACTGAGTTGTTTGTTCAGTCCGGACAGAGAAGTATCCTTAACAATGATCTGATCCCGGAGCTGACCAATCTTAGTGTCCTTATTAGCAATAGTAGTTCGGGCATCTTTAAGCTCATTATAGGCCAGAGAAGCAGATTCGGCCATATAGCCACCAAGCTGCAGAAAATGGATTACTTAGAACACTATTATAAGGCAAATGAATAGAAGAAACAAGAACATGAAGACAACGTACCTGACCCCAGAGCCGGGAGCATTCCTTCATAGTGGCATCGAATCCGGCCAGGTTCATCTTCATCCAATCAGCCTCTGAAGGAATTTCGGCCATGAAGCGAGCAACTTTAACTTCCAGCTCCAGACTTCCTGCATTCGGACCTTCATCTTCCAAGCCTTTTCCCTTACCAGCTCCGGACCCAGAACCAGCTTCGAAATTCTCAGCCCAGGGAGGTTTTGTCCCAAGTGTCTGGAGCCTCTTCTTTTTCCGTCCGGACTCAACACCCGAAACTTCCCGAATAGGCCCAAGATCCTCAAGGTTCTCAAACTCATCACCAACTTCCAGCTCAACATCCCTCTCTAGAACCCTCTCAGTAACATCAGCCTCCGGTTTTGACACTGCATTGCTCTGGGATCCCTCCTCCGCAGAAGCGTTGGACTCGGACCCACCAACAGCAGTTTCTTCGGCAGCTTGAAAGTTTTGCCCAAACACTTAAGTGCTTCACTGTATGCAGAAGAAGACATGTCCGGATTATAATGTGGTAAGCCAGCCAGAAAATAAAGCAAAAAACACAAGTAAAAAAACTACAAAGAGACACAACAAAAGAAAGCAGATAAACAGTCCGGACACAAAACACATAAATAGTCCGGACACAAAACAAAATTGCTTACAGCCTAGCCTATGCATAGTTCGGTGAATCATGAAAGTGTCACGGGTCATCTGGAAACCCAGACATTCGCAAAAAGCAAAAATCATCTGAATAGCATCTCCCCAGAGAACATCCCTCCGGAACCGAGTCCGGACTCCTTCTGCAGCAACATGGGGAAGGTAATGCAAGTCCAACCCCCTCAGTATTATCAACTCCCCATTCCAGTACTTCAATAAAGACTGCTGAATGACAGGCCTGTAGGAGCCAGCATACCCACACTCCAGACCCCGGAACCGAAGTTCATACAGAGGAAACTGGCTGGACCGGACCAGGTGGAAAATATGATGCCATAACTTAAAGTTGGGCTGCACTTTAAACTGGTTGCAACAAGCGATAAACCAGGTCATCCATTTTATACCATTCGGAGTTATCTGCATTGGAGAAATCTTATACACATACTTACACAAGTGCTTAAGGAACAAGTGCCAATGCGGATTCCATCCGGACCAGAGATGCTCCAGCCATACCGAAACAAACCCATCAGTTGGCATGTGATATATCCTTTCTCCGGGTTCAGGCCACCTCCATTCAATCCGGGGATCAAGCTGGAAGGCAGCCCGGACCGACGAGTCATGCGCCGCATAATCTAAAGCAACTTACTCATCCTTCAGTTCATAGTGTTCCTTGGCCACTATACTATCAGCGAACTTCCTGTCGAATGCTTCCTTATTGTAAAGCCCCAGACCCGTATTTGGTTGTCTAGCATACCCGGACCTAATACTCCTGTAGTAGAAGCTGTTATCTATCTCATCGCACTTCGTGATGAAATAACCAGGGGTCTCAACCCACAAACCCTCCGAACTACAAGGTACCTTCCTAGAAGAAATCTTAGCAACAGAAAGCTTGGTTATAGCTTCAGAATCTGAGGTGGAAGCCTTCTTCCCCATCATAACCCGCTCAGAATCGCTGGAAGAATCCAAATATGAAGATGACGGCCCCGGATAGCAAGTTATGTATGCCTTGGCACGAGCTTTAGTCCGGACCATAAACCTAAAACAAGTGATAAAGGTTAGTCTAAATCCCTACAGTTTATTAATCTTGAAAGCTACATGGTCCGGACTATCCTATGTTCACTTTTATTTAAAGTCAAGACAAACAGTTAGGAGACCCAAGCTCAAAAGCCAAACCAAACACCCAAAACAAAGTAACCACTCCGG
Source organism: Apium graveolens (assembly GCF_009905375.1). Taxonomy (NCBI): domain Eukaryota; kingdom Viridiplantae; phylum Streptophyta; class Magnoliopsida; order Apiales; family Apiaceae; genus Apium; species Apium graveolens. The sequence goes on along the minus strand of NC_133650.1, from coordinate 31,616,272 downwards.
ACTACAAACACAAAACTAGCCTATTACTCCGGACACAAAGGTCACAATAACACAAAGAACAGCAAAAAACCAAATAACAAAAATACATCAGTCCGGACTAAGCAACCACGTCCGGACCCAAACAAAAAACCCTACTTCCAGAAACACTATCAACCGAAATCGAAACACCAAAATATGCCAAAAAACACATTTACATACAGAGATACATCCACAAAAACAAAACCAAACCAAAATACAACAACACATAAATACTATGGCCCAACAACAAAACTCAAAGGGAACGAAGAGAAAGAAGCAAAGAAAGTAATAAAAACTTACAGAGATAAAGAATACGGAGAGTTTGAGGACGACCAACAAATGAGTAGAAAACCTCGACTTCTCCCGTCAACAACCGCCGGAAAAGCTACAGAGAAAACAAGAAGAAAAAGCGAGAGAAGAAAAGAAGAGAAGGTAAAAAAGAAAGAGGAGGGGAGGAGTGCCTTTTATAGGCACGGTGAATCCCAACAGCCCACGCCACGTGGCAAAATATGGGTCGTCCATCAAAAAAGTAATTAATACAGATAATGATGAGGTACGTCTACCCACAATTCTTACAACTGTAATAATTCAAATCATTGGGGGAAAATCCCCAAAACCGTTTCAACTCCCAAATCCGGACTCCTTAACTCAACGCAATTCGGACTGGGAGGCAAAAAAAGCACAACTCCTTCTATAGACAACCACTTTAGTCCGGATTCGCCGAACTCAGCTCAATCCAGACTGGGGGGGCAAGAAAAACTCAAATCCTTCTAAAGACAACCACTTTAGTCTTGAATCGCCGAACTCAACGCAATCCGGACTGTGGGGCAAGAAAAGCTCAAATCCTTCTAAAGACAACCAACTTTAGTCCGGATTGACCGAACTCAACGCAATCCAGACTGGGGGGAAAGAAAAGCTCAAATTCTTCTAAAGACAACAAACTTTAGTCCGGATTGGCTGAACTCAACGCAATTCGGACTGGGGGGTAAGAAAAGCACAACTCCTTCTAAAGACAACCACTTTAGTCCTGATTCGCCGAACTCAAGGCAATCCGGACTGGGGGGCAAGAAAAGTTAAACTCCTTTTATAGACAACCACTTTAGTCCGGATTCTCCGAAATCAGCGCAATCCGGACTGGGGGCAAGAAAAGCTCAAATCCTTCTAAAGACAACCACTTTAGTCCTGAATCGCCAAACTCACGGCAATCCGGACTGGGGGCAAGAAAGCTCAACTCCTTCTATAGACAACCACTTTAATCCAGATTCGCTGAACTCGGCGCAATCTGGACTGGGGGGAAAGAAAAGCTCAAATCCTTCTAAAGACAACCATTTTAGTCCTGATTCGCCGAACTCAACGCAATCCGGACTTGGGGCAAGAAAAGCTCAACTCCTTTTAAAGACAACCACTTTAGTCCTGATTCGCCGAACTCAACGCAATCCGGACTGGGGGGTAAGAAAAGCACAAATTCTTCTAAACACTACAATCAAAAACTCATGTTCTTCAAACAAGCCCAAATTTAATCCCCCATCCAGAAAATCTGCATAAGGGAGTGTGGGGCACATAATAGGACATATAGCTTCTACAGGGCCTAACCCCGGACTCATAACTCTATATAGCTCCTGGAAGGACTGGTCCCACACTCCTAACTCCATACAGCTCCTGGAAGAACTAGTCCGGGACTCCTAACTCCACACAGCCCCCGGAAGTACTAGTCATGCACACTACCAGTCCTGACTGGCTCAGTCCCGCAAGCCCAACCTTGATGAATCCCAGCACGTGAGACACTGGTCCAAGCACATGATGGGGACAACTGTAACACATCAATCATGGGAATAATCAGGGCACGTGTCAGAAGATCCTCAGGACGTTCCTCAGCCAGTCCCGCACTGATACGTGTAAAACATCCACTCCAGCCAGGTGTCTTCCGCTCTCAGAACCAATGGCTACGATTTAAAGGTACCAACCCCAAAACCCTATCCTTGGGCTATAAATAGCCCAAGAAGGTGAGGTTTTGGGGTTAATCACTCTCTCACACTCATATACACACACATCAACCTTTCATTCATATATATCTTCTTTTTCCCCAAAATCGAGTTCTTACTCTCACACCGAAGGTGCCGCGGGACCAAAACCCCCTTTTCGGTGTTGTTTTGTAGGATCCCCACCACAACTACACCTCCACGGCGTCGAAAGATCCAGACGCGGCGTCGAAGGAGCGGCCCCGCCACTAGGAGTTATCAATTTGTGGCAGTGATGAATGTACTTTTTAATTTTATTTATTTCAAAAAAATTGGCATTTTACTAGGAAACATAAAATTATTAGATAAATGTCCTACTATTTTTAGAAACTTAGATTTATCAAAAACTTAAATTTCAGAAATATGACCCAGGGTACATGTACACGGTTCATACTCAAACAAAAACATGCATCCACACAAGGAAAACAACGAAAAGGATGCAAAATTAATAAAGTAATTTAACTTTCCCTAATCATACTCCCGAGTTTAAAAAAAAAACAAATGATAATAAATACAAATTTAACATATTTTTATTTCAAAATTTTCATTAATAAGATGAAAATACTTTCTCCCAATCACTTAATTCATTTTTATTAAACAACTCGGGAGGAAGGACTCAACAACATTTTAAAAAGTTAATTTATAAAGGGAGGCAAAGCACAATGTCTTAAAAACGTGCTTGGTTATAATAAAGTTGCAAAAAAAAAAGGCTTCTTCGTTTTTTATAGCACAGTAATCGCTCAACCAGTTTAAGTGGATGGAGGATATCATCTCCATAATTAACATATTTCTCTACAAAAAAGGGCAACACCAATCACTAACAAAATACTATATTTTTCTTGGATAAGGACCTATGACATTCTATTTTAATCTCCTCAACCCAATTTTGTTGTATTGCCAAAACCTTTTCCAAACAAGGATACCTTCCTGCTTCACAGTTATAACAATGACAACGCCGACTCAAGCTTCAAAATTTAGGAAGAGATTTAATTTCTGTAGCAGTAGCTCACGGCTCCCATAACAAGGCTTTGCCGATATGATCCAGTCCTTGTCATGAAGTCCTGATTTAGTACTGTCAACCATCTCCTTGTGGAAGACGGAGACAATGCGGTATATTGATGTCCTCAGAATGTCGGCCTGTACATACGCCTTTGAGTATACTGGACTACCTTTCCTCTTCCCCACTCTGCTCACTGCTGGGTCTCTCTTTCCGTTGCTAAGAGTCGCCCATTTGATACCAGCAGGACCTATTAAGTACTGCGCAGAATGCACATTGGTCTTCTTTCCCATGCATAGTTCAACAGCTAATAAGCATGATATCAAAGTTGATACAACAGCAGCATTGCTCTCTGTAATTTGAGCTACGCCAAAACGATCCTCTCTGCGAGAACGTACAGTCAAGGAAGCCACAATTCCAGCACTCCATTTACATAGCTGCATAGCATATAAATTACGATCTGAAACTGGGATATTATTTATGGCTAGCATATACAATTTGATAAAAAATATAGATTTCACTTATGTCAAAGCAAGCATTCCTTTCCCAGGCAAAACTACCATCCGTCCTCATGTTGTAATACATGTTGGAATTGGGTTATATTATTTTAATTTATCAACTTTTTAGAGGTATCAAAAACAAATTAGCATTAGAAACCATTATAAGGGAAGGGGGTGTAGCCCAACTTGAAGTTTTTATAGATTAAAATGATTGTATTATTAATTCCTAAGCTGTACATAGGAGTGGCTCTAGGAAGTTCACTGACCAAACTAACCTTGTGGGTCTTTTGACATCGCTATGCTTTTAAAAAAAAATCTTGTTCTGTTGAATTCTTTTGTGTCTGTAAATTGCTTAATATTAGCTACTTCATAATAAAGTTTGACAGTTAACTGCTAAAGATTTTTAAGTTCTATATAGATAAAAATAAACATTAATTCCTTGCACTAGCATTGTTCAACAGAAAATATCGAGGATTTAACTACAGAGCTTAAAGTATAACTAAGAGAACCAAGCATCTACAGATTTAGGATTTGGAATAAGGACTTGGTAGTGAAGATGAGATTGAGAAAAACAGAGTACGATCAAATAATAACACATACTTCACTGAAAAGTGAAAACGTTTATACCTGCATATTATAGAATGCTTGCTCTAGTCTTGACTGTGCTTCCCTTTCAGTTGGTGACTTTAACTGACTAGACACTTTGAAAACATCAACAGAATCAGTCTCAACACATTCACCCAACTCCAATGCTAGTTGTTCCAGAGGCTTAAGGCAAACAGCTATAACTCTTTTGTACGTTTCACCACTTTCCTCAAAGAAGGCAGCACGGCGCCACGTATTAGCATTACCCTCACAAACCATATAAAGGTCAAGGTATGCCAGGTGACTTGATAGATTCTTCGCAGTGCACTCCTCCAGAGCTGCAAGAAGAGGTTCACTTGGATTTGTTTCAGCTGCAGCTGAACCTTTAGGGGGTGCGAACGAGTACCGCTTTGTATGCAGAACCTGTATAGCCGTTGACGTAATTAATATCTTTGATATATTATAAAATCAACTATCTACTTCAGGTTCATCAACTATCAAAAGTATATTTATTGGAAAGACTTCGACATTATTCAAGTATCTAATTATGTAATTAGAGTAGTGCTAGGTACTCCGAATCTGTTCCCAAAATCTTTCCCAAATGACCCGGCATGACATTTGTCACGTTTCAATTTGTGGGCTCATATGTATCACGTGGGGTCCCACCTCATTATCAAGAAAGTTACCAAGTATGCACCTAAAACATCAAGATTTGAGAATGGTTTTGGGAACGGTTTTGGGGACTCTAGCATTCCTCATGAAATTAATATAACTGCTAATTGCACTTATGTCAATGGAGTTGGTCTATAATGGAAAGAGCATGAATGCTCTGCTAGTGTGTTAGTCTATAATGTCTTCACATTTTTATCACACAATAACTTATACTTTAATTATGTTCCTACCATTTAGCTTTATTTATTTTAAAGAACTAGAAATAACAATAGATCTCTTTTGAAAGTCCTGAGTGGAAATATTTTGATAGATACAACTAGTTAACTTGAAGTTAACATTCATGTAGGGCAGGTCTACGAAAGGGGTTTAACAGGGGATAAATATGTATCTCCATTAAAAATCAATAGTCACATACGAACCCTAATATTTATCCAAATAAAATCAATTCAGAATTAACATCTCCCTCAAAATGAAAGATTACAAGAGGTTTTATAAGATTAACCATCACTGTGAAGCCAAGTAACTTTCTAATGAAAGAAAACTAAATACTTTCTGTATCTACTCCCACATTTAATTAAAAGGAAACAAAGCCTTTTATTACTCGACTAAGATAACATTATTCTAAATTGATAAATACAATATTATTACCTAATTCTATAGGAAATTCACTCTAGTACGATTGTACAAGTGGCTTTTCCCACCAGTGCCATCAAATTTAATTATTTTATGCTTCATCTAATATGGCTTTTGATCCTTTCTGACAAATGTGGATTTTCAAATTTTAGATTTTGTTTTCTGATAGTTAAGTTTAACACATAAATTAAAAAACATGAGAACAGCGAATATAAGAACTATTAATCCAACTTAGAGCATGTTCTGTATCATTGGAGTACTTAATGTTGATAATGTTAATCGATTTTTCTAGCATGCCCACATACTAACCACTTTTTAAACATTCCAATGTCATTTGATGACCTAAAATCAACTAACTTATGTTTATTAATCAAGTAGAATTAGTTAATAGCCCTCATTGTACACATTCAGTTACTTTTTCATTTCAAATTAAATTATTCTAACAAACCTCTAGATACTACTTTTGATATTGAAAAATTAAATTATTTCAATTAAACATCTAATGGTTGGTGGTTAATAACTTAACTAATAAGTTTTATTAAATAATGTGTGAATAGATATGTAAAGGATTAGGTAGTGAATTAATAAACGTGTCTTATTCTAACAATTAGGAAATCAGTAGATTGTATGGAGAGTAATGTTACATTAGATTCTAATAATTAACTCATATTTATTAAACATGATTCTAAACATCCAATACTAACATAAAAGGAAAGATAATAAATACACAGAAGATACAAAATGAAAATGATATAGTAGTCAAATTCTCACAATGAGCACTAGAAGTTTTAAAAATCTTAATTAATGACTAAGCAAAGGTTAGTTGAGTGTAGGTCAGTAAATGACATTGGAATCTCTAAAAAGTTGATGCAGGATGAGCATTAAAAAATCTACCCAAAAAAAACATATTTGGAGTGATAGGTCCATAATTTAGCATTTTTTTAATACCAATTTTATGTCCGTATTCTCAACTTTATTAATAAATAAATTATTTTACTTTGTTTTGTAGAAAAATAAATAAAATCAAAATTTGAGCAGGAAACGGTGAAAAAAGCACGGAGGTGGAGAATACTTGAAGGTAAAGAAATTCGAATACTTATTAAAAAGAATGAAAAGAGGGAAATATATCTTGAACAGAATTTGCTATCCCAAGAACCAAGCCTTCATATTTTCCCATATATATATACATATATATATGTCTCTTCTCTTGTATTTTGAAAGAACCCAATATCTAAAACCAATCGAGAGCTAGAATTTTGTTAGTTATTGCTTTACTCATCATGTGTAGCTACATTTGTTTCCCTATAATGTAGATGAAGTTAATTTAATTATTTTGATATCTTCTCGTTCCTATTATTTGATTCTCATAATTTTCTTAGTGGTTAATTATTCAATTGACAATGTGGATTTGATATATTATTGTTACCGGCTTTATTTTCCATAGATTATGCTTGCTACATAAAGTTTTAATGGGTTATTGTTAAATAACAAGTTTCATAATATATGCTTGTCTCGTTAATTGATATACATTAGTTTTGTGAAGAAAAGAGAATTTATTTTAGGGCAAGTTGATATTAATTGTGATTGATTAACAGATTTGGATCCTAGGTTTTTCATATTATTTGTTGTTTGCTAATTAGGTTAAACAAATCTATCTCAAATTTATTTGTCTTGTTCGCCCATTAAATTATTAGGATTTTGAAAATTTGTAATCTCTGTGAATCGACCTGTAATTGCTACAACTAAACAATGCGCGCTTGCAGTTACAGTTATTATTTTTACACATCAAGTTTTTGGCGCCGCTGCCGGGGACTATTGGTAATTTTCACTCCTTGATATTTAATTCTTTAGACTAGTTTATTGTTTTCTCTCTCTTTGTTTTTTTAGGAAATAGTGAAGCGGAGGAAAGTTTGGATAAAAAGGTCGTTTGAAGGCCTCGCCGTCTCTTTTGAAATTTTTGGAAGAGCTTTTTGGTATTTCATATCACCTCTCTCTATTTTTTTTCTCAATTTTATTATTCAAAAACCACAATTTTCAAAAGCCCAATCCTGGTCCATACCCAACTCAAAATCCCAACTCATATCCTCCTCAAAATCTTGGTCATTATCCTAACTCGATCCCTTGAATCCTTCTGATTTTAGTGAATCTAATAAGAAATTGAATTCCATTGAAAAAATTATGGAGGCATTACTCAAATCTCAACAATCTTTCATGCAAGCTATGACCCAAGATAGGCAGTTGCTAAATTCAAACAAACAAGCTATATCTAAGCTATAATTCCAAGTTAGTCAACTTGGTAAACACAATCAATGAGATACAGAAAAATCATTTCCCTAGTCAACCTGAGGTTAATCGTAAATTTCATTCAAACCACAATTCTCGTGAAAATGTGACCTCTGTCATTTCTCTAAGGCCTGATAATCAATTCAACAATCATGTTCATGTTAATACTCACAAGGAAGATAAGCTAACATCTCAACTTAACATATTAATTGTGATTGATTAACAGATTTGGATTCCTAGGTTTTTCATATTATTTGTTGTTTGCTAATTAGGTTAAACAAATCTCATCTCAAATATATTTGTCTAGTTCGCCCATTAAATTATTAGGATTTTGAAAATTTGCAATCTCTGTGAATCGACCTGTAATTGCTACAACTAAACAATGTGCGCTTGCAGTTACAGTTATTATTTTTACACATCAAGTTTTTGGCGCCGCTGCCGGGGGCTATTGGTAATTTTCACTCCTTGATATTTAATTCTTCAGACTAGTTTATTGTTTTCTCTCTCTTTGTTTTTTTAGGAAATAGTGAAGCGGAGGAAAGTTCGGATAAAAAGGTCGTTTGAAGGCCTCGTCGTCTTTTGAAATTTTTGGAAGAGCTTTTTGGTATTCCATATCACCTCTCTATTTTTTTTCTCAATTTTATTATTAAAAAACCACAATTTTCAAAAGCCCAATCCTGGTCCATACCCAACTCAAAATCCCAACTCATATCCTCCTCAAAATCTTGGTCATTATCCTAACTCGGTCCCGTGAATCCTTCTGATTTTAGTGAATCTAATAAGAAATTGAATTCCATTGAAAAAATTATGGAGGCATTACTCAAATCTCAACAATCTTTCATGCAAGCTATGACCCAAGATAGGCAGTTGCTAAATTCAAACAAACAAGCTATATCTAAGCTATAATTCCAAGTTAGTCAACTGGCAAACACAATCAGTCAGATAGAGAAAAATCGTTTCCCTAGTCAACCTGAGGTTAATTCTAAATTTCATTCAAACCACAATTCTCGTGAAAATGTGAACTCTGTCATTTCTCTAAGGCCTGATAATCAATTCAACAATCATGTTCATGTTAATACTCACAATGAAGATAAGCTAACATCTCAACTTAATCATCTACTCTTGAATCCTAGTCTTCAACAATCTCCCAATCCAAATGCTAAAATTTCGAAAAATGAATCTAATGAGTCATCACCATCCAATAAACCACCTTCAAAACTGCGCTCTGATTTGTCTAGTGAAAAAGTCTTTAAGCCGAACATTTCGTTTCCTCAAAGACTTATCTCAAACAAACAATCTGCTCAGTTAGCTAAGATTTTGGAAGTCTTTAAGCAAGTCAAGATTAACATTCCTCTATTAGATAATGCAACAGGTTCCCTCTTAGGCTGAGTGTCTAAAAGATCTGTGTACTCATAAAAGAACCACTCATGTTCTTAAGAAAGCTTTCCTAACCTCTCATGTAAGTTCTATATTGTCAAATCAAATCCCTGTGAAGGATAAGAATCCTGGTTGTCTTACCATCTCTTGTGTCATAGGTGATACCTTCATTGATAAAAGCTTTACTTGATCTAGGAGCTAGTGTGAATCTTCTTCCATTATCTATCTATCAAGCCTTGGGTTTAGGTGAACTTAAAAAGACTAATATCACTCTTCAATTAGCTGACCGTTTTGTCAAAACTCCAAAGGGTGTAGTTGAAAATGTGTTGATTAAGATTGGTGATTTGTCTTCCCCGTTGATTTCATTGCTCTAGAGACCGAACCAGTAAAATATCTCAAAAATCAAATTTCCATCATTTTAGGAAGGCATTTTCTTGCCACCTCTAATGCTTTGATTAACTATAGGAATGGATCAATGAAACTCACTTTTGAAAACATGTCAATAGACCTAAATATCTTTATTGTAGGAAATCAAACTAATGAACTTTTTGACCAACCCGTAGAAGTTAAGATGATTGATGAGTAGCTGATAGTGAAATCATGAATGTTGATGATGTTCTAATTAATGCGACACTAACTCCGCAATTAAGGTTATTTTATTCACTATCATTTGCCCCCCAACTTCTGGAAAACACACTCGATGTTTCGTAGAAGTTACGTTATCTCTTACCCTATCTGAATTATCCTTTTTAACGTAAAGTGTGGAGCGACCTACACATTTACAACGATTTGCCTTATCCGAGGCTTCAGGATATTTTCTGAATTTTATATAATTTTTCATACTCATTTTCTTACCTTATTCCTATTTTTAGGAATTTTCAGGTATTTTCCCTTAATTTTCGGGGATTATCTCTTACTCATATGTATTTTTCTAAATTTTCAGAAAGTTTTATGTACTCGCAGATATTTTCCCTAAATTTTTAGGAATTTTTCCAAACCTCCGGGTATTTTTCATAATTGTTCCTAACATTTTACATCCTGGTATTTTTCATAATTTAACCTGTATTTTAGGAATTTTTCCGTACCTCCGGGTATTTTTCATAATTTTTCCGTATATTTTAGAAAAAATTTCATACCTCCGGGTATTTTTCATAATTTTTCCATACCTAAGGGTATTTTTCATAATTTTTCTAATATTTTAGGAATTTTTTTGTGCCTCCGGGATTTTGTAGGGACCTTTTTGCAAGATTACAAAGTTAAGGAATTACTTTACGCTTTTATAAATCGAAGGGACTAATTTGTCAGCTTTTAAACTATAGTGACATGTTCGTAAATTCTGCAAAACATGAGGCACTGAATTGCATTTTGGCAATCCAACCTCCCCACTCTCTGCTCGACTTATCGACTTATGACCATTTTTGGCAGCCTGGTTGAGCTCCAAATCGAGGAGAGCTGGTCGACAATTTTTTTTTTACTTTTCTTCCTTTTTTCTTTTTTTTTTCTCTTTTTTTTCCTTTTCTCTTTTTTTCTTTTTTCTTTTCTCTTTTTTTTTCTTCTTTTTTCTTTTTCTCTTTTTTTCTTTTTGCCTTTTCTCTCTCTTTTTTTTCTCTTGTTTTTTTCTTTTCTCTTTTTTTTCAAAATATTATTAATAAATAATAATATTTAATTATTCAAAAAGTTTTGAATAATATTGACCCCAAAATTAGGGGTGTCCAGCCCGGATAAAATTTCACACGGATAAATTTCGATCTGAATTTTAATATTATTATTTCTAATAATATTTTTCTTCCTTATATTTATTATTTGAATAATAAATATATTTTTTGTGGAGGGATCTTATGCAACATGATTGAGGGATTCTAATCATTGTAGACCATGAATTTGCACCTTCCAGATCAGAAATTCGAACCCTATTTGATGTGAATTTTTGTAGAATTTCGACCAGGATTCTTGTCGGATTAAGGATGATTTTGTCGCTCTGGTCGGATTGATTTTCGACTAGGATGCAACCCCCTTCCAACGAGGACTCTAGTCGACTTATGGGTGATTTTAACACTCTGGTCGAATTGATTTTCGACTAGGATGCAGCCCTCTTCCAACAAGGATTCTAGTCGGATTATGGGTGATTTTAACAGTCTGGTCGAGTTGATTTTCGACCAGGAATCCTGACCTCGTATACCAGGAATCCTAGTCTTTTAGACCAGGAATCCTGAATTACGGGTTACCAGCCTTTTAATGGCGATAACTTTTCGCTCGTTGCTCTGATTTGAGCATATAATATACCGAAACGAAGCTTATTACTAGCTCTAACTCATGATGGCATCTTCATATTTTTTCTTAGTTCCTCGATCCCTCAGTTTTGACGGAAAGTGGCATAACGTGATCTCTACGAGCCTTATTTTTACTTAGTCCAACCAGGTGAGTTATCCTACTTATATTCTCAACCATATTAAACCTTGAGCTTTAAAGAATGTCAAGTCTCAGTACCATATTCTCTTAAAGTGTTTCCAAGTTTGTGGGATCCTTGTCCCAAATATGTTCATGTTTAGAATGACTCTTTGAAAATAGGTATTGCCTTTCCTTTCTGCCCAACTCGGGACGCCTTGATTTTTCTGAGGACTAAGTCTCTATATCGAAGAAATCTTTCTTTTATTCTTACAGTATAGCCATCGAAACTTGTTTCAGATGCTCAACAATCCCGGTGTTGGCTTCATCAAATCTAAAGTATGTGTCATGTCTTCCTCGTTCTTCCCGGGCTCAAAGACCTCATTCTTTGGAGTTGTTAGAGTGATTCCTAGTGGCGTCACAATCTCAGATTTATCAGCCATGGGATAACTCCTATCTTTTCTTTGCAAGTGGCATGAAACACCCTTTGTAGGGGTAGTAGTAAAGATGGCAAAATAATCCGATCGGACGGATACCCGATCCGAAACCTAAAATTTTGGATTTATCGAACCCGATTTTTTAAATTTGGATTTGGATATGGATTTAATTTTTAAACCCGAAAATTTTTGGATTTGGATTTGGATATTAGGTATACCAATCCGAAACCCGATCCGAAACCTGAAACTCTATTCGTACCCGAAATAAAAAAAACCCGAATTATTATATATATATATAATATTAAAATTTTATATTTAACATATTATAATATTATATATATTATTTAATATAATATACATTATACATATTATTATATAATTTTTAGAACATATGTTTTTTATTTATTTATCTTAAAAATTAATTAATTATAAAATTTAATGATATATAATTATTGAATCATAAATGGGCGATAAGGTTTATAATGTTAACAAAACATCTTTTAGTTATAAATCTAAAAAATTGGGTGTCAATTGAGTTAATTTATTAAATATTAGTTATACATATAATAACACAATTAATAATGTGATAAGATGAAATGTTAAAATCTCTTTCTCTGCAAGTTGCATGTTCGATCCCAAGCACTTGCAATATCAATAATTATACAAATTTTCAGATTTCGGGTTTGGGTTTCGGGTTCGGGTATGAATATATCCAATTCAAAAAAATTCGAGTTTTGGCTATACCCCAATTCGATGGATCGGGTTCGAGTATTCATTTTCGAGTATTTTTTGGGTTCGGATCGGGTTTGGATATGGATTCTGCAATACCCGACCCGACCCGACCCGATCCGACCCGACCCGATTGCCATCCCTAAGCAGTAGGTCGTCTGCCTAATCATTTCCCGAGTCTTCTTCCTTCTTTTTCAGTCCCTTAATTTGCTACCTCGGCTTTCCAATAGGGATGAGAAATGGTTGTGGAGCAGGATTTACTATAGTTCTTCTTACATCATTGATGTCGTTCTGTCTTCTATCACCCGTCATTGGGATTCGTGGGAGTTCATACTTTATATCACACTTTTCTATGGGAATTGTGTCACTTGAATATTGGTTATATAACTAAGGGTTTTTTCCTCAATCTTCTTCATGTCAGGATCTACCTCTAAACACCGGCTAAGAAAATGTATCAAGAGTACCAATCTCATACGTTGTAAATGAGACATGGGAATTGGTCAAAATCAATATTTTATAAAAAAAATTAAAAATGTATGTGTGTGCTTCCGAAATCAAGTATACTTTCCTCTCACAATCTTTGACATCAGCCATCATCTTTGGCCAATATAATCTAAATAAGATACGTTTTAGGTGACAGCCTTGCCCCCCGAGCGTAGCCCACGGTTCTCTTCAGGTATTTCTTTTAAGGCCAATTCCGTTTTTCGGGGGTTAGGGCATTTCAATTGAGGAATCACGAACTACTCCTAACATAAAGTCTTTGCAATCAAATTGAAACTCCAAATCTTTTCCAGCATTTTTCATGCTCCCATGGCATCGTCGGGTCACCGACTAGTTTCAGATTGAGTCATCTAGGCAATAAGTCCTCACATGTACCAGTGTTATCAATTTTGTATTAGTTTTGGGTATTCATGACTTAGAAGTAAAAGCTTCCCGTGAAATTTTCCATTTCCTAGGCAACGACCTTCATGCTTCCCTCCCTCGGGATGTAGCACTTATTAAAGTGAGTCGTGACTTCACAAGTTTCTCATATTTAATTGTTGTCCCATGCTTTATTTTGAATTCCCCATTTACTTTGAGAAATCATCAAATATTGAATCTCCGCAAATTTTTGAAGTTCTTGACCCTCGGGGTTTTAGCTGAGGCGATTCTGGCCACTAAGACCTCATACTTGTCTACGTTCGTCATTTGAGAAATCCAATATCTAGGCAAATTCTATCATAGATCCATCATGATCTTGCACTACTCATTTTTGTTGTTGATGATCCATCAAAATAGAGAACCGGATATCACTTGAGTATCGTCTCTTTATCTTGTCTTACATGTTTCCTTGCCCATAGGTATCTCATCCTTCTACATATTTCCTTTCCTTCATAAGGGTATCTCGTCCTGCCCCCCGACTTCTTGGTTGTCAATGGGGCTTTCAAACCATGAAGTCGGTCAAATCTTAAACCTTAAACACGGTTATTGTTTGTACTAAATTCGTCAGGCTCGGTTGTCCGCTAAAACAACCTTCCACCAGCCTCAGGGATGTGCATTGTGCCCCTCGGGGCTAGTTCTGCACATTTGGAAATACAGTTTAACTTTCTCATGCCTTGGTCATGGCTAACGCGAACTTCTCAATACTAGAGTTATTCACACAAAATTTCACTGTCCTAGCATGTGGGTTGCTAAACCTCCATGTCTTTTCTCACAGGGGCAAGTCTCAATTACACAATTGAGTTTTCCATGTATAAATTTAGTACTTCTGGTGTTCCGGTTTTCTGCTTCTTCAATTTCTCAAAGATTACATGGCTTTCATCAATCCATAAAGGGTCCTTTACTTTCTTCAATATCGTGAAGAAGGGCAAACACTTGTCACTGGGTTCGGAGATGAACCTCTCCTAAATTGCACTCTTTAGTTTCTCTATGTTCTTAATGAACGATGAGGGTTCCATAACAGGAATCTTATCAACACTGGCTTTGATTCCCCACTCAGAAATGTGGCCCAAAAATTTATGGATCCTACCTCGAAGACACACCTTGTAGGATTTAACATTATCTTGTGGTGCATCAGCACTTCAAATACCTCTCAGTGGGTGATCATTCACCCTTGATGGAAGCACAATTCTTAACATCTGAAACTCGGGTGTTCATTAGTGAGAGCACCATCTATAGTTTGGGACTCTTCCATTAATTATGCATCCGTTGAGGTTGGAGACCGTTCTTTGATTCAACAGTTGAGTAATGGGGATCTTCGTCCCTGAGAGATTAGTCCCTCAGATATTGAGGTTCGACTGTGGTTGAGTCTCAACGTTGGATGCAATATTGCACATCTCATCAGGTAGTTTCTCGGTACTTCTTCGTGCTTTCATGGTTGTCATCTTCGTCCCATCTTCGTCCCACAGACGGCGCCAAATGTTATGGATAAAAAACATGTATTTCTTTAATGCGGGTATTTAATGACAGGGTTTGATAAGCTTCGAGTTTTAATGGTTGCGCTTGTGTTTTGTGGCTTGAATCTGCCCTCACAAGATGTCTACGTACCTTGGCATATGCCAAGTATCAAGCCAAAACATAGTTCTTGGTGATGCATGCCCTCGGGGCTATTGCAGCAAGAGCTCACCAAGGACGTAGTGACTTTCATGTCCTTCGAGGACCGAGTCTAAAACGTCGTTCAAGGTAATGGCCTTGTGGGTTGAAGGATGCCTTCGCGGCTTTGTGACGTGTGGAGCTCTTGTCCCAAAACGTTCGGCTGAAGTTGAAGGGGTAAGACCCTTTATATAGACGTTGAGAGTATAGAAATTAGGGTAGAATTGGGTGACTTGATGGGCAAGTCTCCCCCTCATATTGGACTTTGGAGTCCTAGAAAGCAGAAATTAGTTTCCTTCTGAATTTGGGTTGCTTGGAGGTTACTTCTTGTAGAAGTAGTTACTTATTTGAACACATTTACTGGGCTGTTTAATTAGCCCATTTATTAATTAAGAATTTAATAAATAGTTAGGATTTTGGGCCTCATTAATTGGGCATTCCCCTTTGACCAAATCAGGTCTAATTAATGTGACACTAACTCCGCAATTAGGGTTATTTGTATTCCCTATCACGTAGTCTCTGTGGATCGACCTCTAATTTTTACAACTTAACATTGTGCGCTGGTAGTTAAGTTATTATTTTTACACATGAGGGAGCATTTTAAAAAAACTTTGGAATCCCACTTAATTATTATATTATTAGTTATTTTCTACTAGAGGATATATTAGAATTTGATTTGAATTAGAAAACTAATTCATATTTTTATTTTATGTCGAATCTTATGTTATGTAACAGCTCAGAGTTTTGTTATTGAATTAATAATATCCTAATTTGTTGCCAGAAAATTCTCCTTGAACCCTAAAATCCAGTGCCTTCTCTGTCAAGTTGTGCCTTCTCTGTCAAGTTGTAATAGAGCAACGTTTTAACAATCTTTTGTCACCAACATCATATCCATTAAACCTAAGTCTTGCCCTCATCCATCTAAAAATCCTAGAAGCACCAGGAAATTCTTATAATACAACCTATATTTACCTATATATAGGCACATATCTCTTATAACTTTTGCCAAACATCTTACAACAGTACTATACCTGGAAAGAAGAAGAGAAGAAAGAGAAAGAGAGAGGAAGGGAAAACCTACAAAAATTATGAGGAACTATTATAAACAAAACTATGATAATGATGAACCACCTACATTTTCTACTGAATTACTAATGTCTTTGGTCATTTTTATATTAAGAAGTGGTAAATGTACTCATGGCATTAGTTTGCTTGCTAGTTGTTACTAATTCGAACCTCTGGCAATGGAAATGGCACCGCAACTTTTATTTTTTATTTGCTGATTAAATGTTAGAAAATTAAGCAATTCATCGAAAGCTTGAAAGAAATATAACAATTACTGTAACCAGTCACACACTCACGCAAGTGCCGAACAAACCTGATGTAGATGAAGACTTAATTCCCAACACATAAAAACTATAAAGACTCCGATAAAAAGGAGGATCTGCTCATTTACGATTTTTCCCAATGTAACCATACTTTTGAACTCATTAGGTAGAAAGAATGCAAGCAAAGTTGAAATAAGGTATCCAGTGCATGAAAGCTTAAAAGCTCGTCTTGTACAAGAAGGTATGCCCATCTTGAAGCTGAAGAACAGTGGGCGCTGTTAATGAAAACTTGAATCAGCAACCAAGAATATAATGAAGAAAATGCACAACAGAGTTCTTTCAGTATAAGTTCTTTCAGTATATGTCTGTGTGCTGGTTTCTTTCTCAAACACAAGTTTCTAAGCATACAGTTTCTTGCCCTCTTATCTTTATAACACAAAAATATTCCATTCTATTTTCCAGTTCACATCTTTCTTATAGAATATTACAATTCATCAGCTTTTCAATGTTTTCCCCTCAGTCAAAAGAAGCCAAAAATCATGAATAAGAAACAATACTCCGATTTTCATTTCATCAATTAATTTACCCTTTTTCACACACGAGTTGCAGAAAAACAGATACAGTAAAATTCAAACAGCCATGATACATGAATTGATCCTTTAATTTAAAGTCATGAGCAGATGAACTATATTCTCATAAACAAGTCAAATCATACCTATCGACAATATATTAAGACATGACACCGACGGTCACTAAAGATTTAGGCACAAAGATGGTATACAAAATGTAAGAAAAGCAAGCAAAAGTTCCTTTGAGTCTGCAACTAATTTCAACAAAATCGAACCTTTAATACCATGTCTAAAACAAATTTAATTAATTTGCAACCACGCATTTTATGGAAGTAGCTAGAGCTAAAAATCAGAATTCTAATAGAAGTGGCAGACTTCTGCAATCTTAATTCATATTATAACATAATCAGAGAAGGATTCTTACTTAGCTTAATTTCATTAAAGTTGTTGATCAAACTGTTAGACTTATTATGCAAATGTCATTAGCCATCTATACAATCTGGCAACCCCAATTACAACTACGTTATTTGTGCCCCCCCCCCCCCAAAAAAAACAAAGAATGACCAACCTTTCTGCATCAGAGAAATTGGGCTCAATAAACCTAAGTAGCTTCAATTAAACCTATCATTAACAATACTTTTGTTGTGTAAAAAAAAATAAAATCCAGCCAAAAACACCACAATGAAAAACACATTGAATCAACAAATCAAATAAAGTTCCAAACATTAAAACAAGCCATTAAAATCGAAACACAAACTACTGACCTGAACAATAGGAAACTGAATAATCCACCTCTTCTTAAAAACAAAAACCAAGCCATAAATGAGGCCAACAACAAAGCCCTTAAACCCAACAACCTTAAACCCCCCACCAAACTCCATACAACTCCAACAAACACTCCCCAGCGCAACCGCACCCGAAAACCCACAAACCCCAACAAACCCTAAAGAAACCCCAACTCTCCTCCTTCCCTCACTCCCAGCACCAGAAAGAAAAAGCAATCGAAAAACCCCGAAAAGGATGTCGACAGGGGAAGCGAAAGAAACGGGGGGTTGTTGGGGGGAGGAAATAAGGTGGAGGGCAGTGGAGAAGAGGAGATTAGAGAGGAGAAAAGTGAGAAAAAGGAAGAGAGAGAGTAGAGAGGGAGTGAGTTTGGTGAAAAGAGTGAGTTTGGAGAGAGAGTAGAGGGAGAAAGATGAGATTGTTTGCCAGATTAAGAAGCCTAAGAAGCGGTGTTTTAGAAAGGCTTCATCTCCGATGATGTAATTTGATAGTGTTTTTGACATTGTGGGTGTTTGTGTTTATTTGATTAAGCTCAGATTATTATTATTATTATTATTATGCAATGTAATGTATAGAGATGTTGAGGAGGTACTGGTTGTGTTGTGCGTAATAATAATATTGCAATTGAGGCGCAGGGTTTTGTCAAAGGAACAGCCCCCCTTCCGACAGGCAGCTCCAGGGTTTTCCCCGGGTACTACCACTTTCTATACATTGGCTGTGTTGTGCGTAATAATAATATTGCAATTGAGGATGTATGCTGACCTTTGACGGGCCTCCGTTAAATCATGCCGGGCCTGGTTAAATTATGCCAAATCGGTTGTCACATAATAATTTGAACAGAAATTAAAATATAAATAAAAATATATTAAGACCCAATAACTATGGCCCGATTCATGAATACATATCGCTATTATAACCCGATACCAACGATTAAGACCTCGACAATACATTCATGCCATTGAAAACACCAATTCTCTAAAATATGAATAATCTGATTGCGAGCAATCAATCATTGACGATCGTTAACAAAGAATCACAGTAAGTGATCACTTCAATTATTCTATTTCTCTTTAAGGGTTTATATTTAGGGTTCCATGAATGTATCCATTTTGGGAGCTTTATTTAGGGTCTATAATTTATGCAGGAAAAAAATGTATACGGTCATAGTCTACCATGGGGGAAATTTTGTTCATGTTCCCGTCTTCGGCTACACGTCAAACACAAGAAAGATTTATCAAAATATCGACTTAGAAGAACTCAGTGTTTAAGAATTGAAGGTATGCGTCGATGACATTTTAGGGGAGTTCGATTCATTGTATTACCACGTTGTTTCGGGTATTCAATTATTGACTAGAACAACTAAGGATGAAGTGATTGAAATGAGTAAACAATTTGATTACCTATGTTGTATGTCTACCATCAAACTCCTACCGAATGGGATGATGACATTAATAATTTTAGAGAGGATTGTGCATACAGTGATGAGGAATTTAATGAAATAAGAAGAGCAACCCGGGATGATAGATTGAAAATGAATGAATTTGAAAAAGAACATAACATTAATAATGATAGCGGGTCAGAATCATATACATCAGATTGTAGTGCTGATTATGATAGAATTAGTAGTGAGGAGGAGAGTGACAGAGAAGTGTGTTATGCAACACCTTCTCAGTTCAAGAAAGGTAAGAGTATTGAAGAGATTTTTAATGCTAAAACAGATGCAAAGGATATTAAATGGAAAGTAGGTCTCGTGTTTGCTATTAAAAAAGAATTTAAAGATGTTGTTAGGTCTAGCTCCATGGAAACTGGTAGGCCCTATCAGTTTTTAGTAGATGACTTAAAAAGAATGTAAGTGGGATGTGCTAAAGGGTGTCCATTTAAGATGTGGGTCACTTACTTTGATTTAACCCAAAGTTGGCAGGTAAAGACTATATGTAATGAACATAATTGTGTTTGGAATTATAAAAATAAGCTTGTGACTGTGAAGTGGCTAGATGATAAATGTGGGGATAAAATCAGAAAAAATCCAAATTGGAAGTTAGGAGAAATGCAGGAGGAGTTTAAAAATGATTTAAAAGTCGACGTTGGTGAGTGGAAGTGTTGTAGGGTAAGGCCAAAGGCTTTGAGGGTTGTTGAAGACAAGATGAGAGAGCATTATGCTAATATTAGCAATGGAAAATGTGTTAGGATGAGTTACAAAGGAAGAATCATGCACTGTGGTTATTGTAAATCTGCATAACACAGGATAAATAAATGTCCAACAAAACCTGAAGGGTACTCACCTCCTAAAACTGGGAATAAAAGAGGTAGGCCAAAGAAAAAGCATGTTGATGATGAAGTGATGGTTGAAGAAAAGTTGCAGAGCAAAGAGGCTGCCACTGGTGAAGTAGAGATGATGGATGATTTGTTGAATCAGATGGAAAATGAAGATGGTATACAGGAACAAGAAATTCTCAACTTGGATGATGATATTGAAGTTTTTAAAGTTGTGCAGCCCAAAATGATATCCAAAGCTGCTATGGAATTTGTAATTTTTTTTTTAATTTTTTGTCAGGTCTGTTTTTTGCTATGGAATCCAAAGCTGCTATGGAATTTATATACTCTTTATTTTTTGTAGATGCCGAATATACGATCTCATTTGAGTAATAGTACCCTACCTGCATCTGCACCCCTCATACCTACTTCTACGCAACAGTCAACTTCACATGTTCTTCTCACAAAGAGTGTTAGTGGAACTGTTTCAAAGAATGTGAATAAATTTAGAGCACCAAGGAAAACCCAAAAGTGATTCCAGTTGATTGTACTGCTGCATATATTTTAAACCATCAATGTGACACTATATGACACTATATGCAGTATTTTATTTTGATTTTGGTACTCTGTGTCTTGAGACAAGTAATTTCACTATTAGACAACTGTTCAATGATTTATTTTAATTTGGTACTATTTTTGTATAGATTTGGTGCTATTAATTTAAGGTTGGATTTGGTACTCTTTAAATTGCATTGTTAGCTTAAATTATTAAATTGTCTTGTTAGCTTTATTGTTGCTCTTATGTTTGTATTGCTAGTCTGCAACATCAACAAATAGCTGACAAAAGAATTTTAAAACCTCTAATGCAAAGGCCAAGAAAAATAAAGATTTAGTCCACCTTCTTAATTTATCCGAATTACACATATACATGAAATATCAAAAAAAGGAAAAATACACATCAGCGTGCCACCTGAGTCTTCCGTTAGTCCCATCAAGTGACTTAATGATAATTACCCATTTACAAATTTTAAATGGTTTAGTTAGTTGACTGCAAGTTTTTTGAGTTCGATTACGCAACTGCAAGTTGAGTTAGAGTTGAGTAATGAATTAGCCAATTCACCCCATTAATTTAAGGTTGGATTTGGTACTCTTTAAATTGCATTGTTAGCTTAAATTATTAAATTGTCTTCTTAGCTCTATTATTACTCTTATGTTTGTTGTGTTGCTAGTCTGCAACATCAATAAATAGCTGACAAAATAATTCTAAAACCTCTAATGCAAAGGCCAAGAAAAATAAAGATTTAGTCCACCTTACTAATTTATCCGAATTACACATATACATGAAATATCAAAAAAAAAGGAAAAATACACATCAGCGTGCCACTTGAGTCTTCCGTTAGTCCTGTCAAGTGACTTAACGATCATTACCCATTTGCAAATTTTTAATAAATTAATTAGTTGACTGCAAGTTTTTTGAGTTCGATTACCCAACTGCAAGTTGAGTCGGAGTTAAGTTATGAATTAGCCAATTCACCCCTAATTTATCTGAATTATACATATACATGAAATATCAAAAAAAAAGAAGGAAAAATACACATCAGCGTGCCACCTGAGTCTTCCGTTAGTCCTGTCAAGTGACTTAAGGATCATTACCCATTTGCAAATTTTTAATGGTTTAATTAGTTGACTGCAAATTTTTTGAGTTCGATTACCCAACTGCAAGTTGAGTCGGAGTTGAGTTATGAATTAGCCAATTCACCCTTATTACGCCTCATTTGCTTCTACAAATAAATATTTCATTCATTTGTATTCGTTTTTTTAGTGAAATTATTAGATTAACTAATATATAATTTAATAAAATATTTTTATTTAAATATATTATGTTGAAGATATGAACGATGATTGATCTCGTGATGGTATATGAATGCCAAAATTATTATTTTTTGTGTCGTTGTTACTCGGCTCCTAAGATTTCTAGAACGAAAATAAGTTAATTTGATAAAAGTGATATGCTTAAACATGATTTTGAAAATATTAGATGCTTATATTTAAACAGAAGTTAAATATAAAATCAAAATTGAACCAAAAATCATAAAAATTGCAAGAAAGAAATCGCAATATTAGTTATTGATTTAGTTATGATTTTAAATTTTAGAAATTTTATAAACATCATTTATATTGTTTGGTTTCGGTTTTCAATTGAAACCAAATTGATAAAACCGAACAACACTAATTTATTAAAAATTAATATAAATTGGAATCTTCATAAGATAATATATAAAAGGTTTTTAGTAACACATTTTCTCTATTTCTTTATGAACGAACAACTACTTCTTTTTAGTACCGAAATAATACGATAATAGCTAGATACAAAAATAAAAAATAATTAAAAACATATGAGCAATTGACCAGTTTATAAGATTTTTGATGATTTCTTTAAAGAGTTCATATCTCGCATATTCTTGATCATACTTACTGTACTTACGGCACAGTTCCTTTCTTTTTTAGTTATATATATACTAGAATTTTTGCCCGTTTTGCATGGTTATTAGTGATAAAAATAATTTTGTTAAATAATTTGTTGTATGAAATGCAGTAAAGTTAATGTTGGTTGTCCTTTTGGAAAATGACTAATTGATGCGTAGGTTGTATATGCCAACACTGGGAATAAGGCTATAATTAATTGTTAAATATGCGCCGTCTAAAAGAAAAAAACCCGAAATGTTAATGAACCAAATATTATTATAAAAATGGTTAAATTAGGTATGAAAATTTATTTTTTTGTCGATTAAATAAGTGTACCCACTAAATTGT
This sequence comes from Apium graveolens, assembly GCF_009905375.1. Lineage (NCBI taxonomy): Eukaryota > Viridiplantae > Streptophyta > Magnoliopsida > Apiales > Apiaceae > Apium > Apium graveolens. Next base: position 31,593,320 of record NC_133650.1, on the reverse strand, counting down.
GTTAATGGGTGGTTATATTTGTCTGAATTTTTTTCTGCCGATTGAATTAGATGACCAATTTAAAGTTAATTTTTAAAGAAATGGTTAAATTTGCCCCCTTTTTTGCTGATTAAGGGTATGTTTGGTATTGCTGTTGCAGACAGTAACAACAGTTTTTTGCTGAAAAGCAGTTAAAAAACTGTTTGGTAAAATTTAAAAGCTGCTTTTCGGAAAAGTGCTTTTGGCCTAAAAGCTGCTGTTAGAGAAAGCAAGTCCCCCCATGCTTTTAGAAAAAGCTGCTTTTCAGCTGTTGCGGGAAGCAGATGCTGATTTCACCATCAAACCTTACCAAAAGCATCATTATTTTTAATTTTTTGCATCAACACATATACGTATCAAAAAAATTACCAAACAGTCATCTGATTTTTATAACAGCACTTTTTTCAGCAGCACTTTTTCTAACAGCACAGCAATTTTTAACAGCAATCCCAAACAGAGCCTAAATAAGATGACCAATCTAAAGTTAATTTCTATAGGAATTATTAAATTTGACAAAAGAAATATTTATAAATTGTTAGTTCAAATCATAAATATATTATACGATAAAATGACCTTGCCTGAAATATAAATCAAGAGGAAAAAGAACCAAATAGATAGAACCAAATACATTAGGAAGTGAATAAGAACTTTACCTCGAAAACCGGGTTTCACACTCAACCGTAATAAGATAAGTAATTTAAATGCACCAATTAAATTCTGTTAATGGAAATAAGGCTACAATTAAGTGATAAAGACCTTTTTTTAAATGATTAAAATAAAGCAACAAATATAGTTTAATAAATTGTTAAATTAGTAGTGTTTGGGCCTAGTCCAATACTTTTAATTTGGGTATCCATTTAAAAAATGACTTGCTGTGTATTTTGAACAATTGATATAACAGTTAGAATTATTGAAAGTTGTAACAGGTAGAGTTATTGTCCCCCTTTCAGACCCTCATAACATTATTCTCTCTACATCCCCCAAATTAGCAATTTGTCACCAAATTTACAGGTACGAACCCATTAATCTGAACATTGAATTCTTTAATGTCCATATTTCGTTCGAAAAACCGTCTTGGGTATATCTTCTGCCTTATTCTTTAAATGATGGTATCCCGACCTTAAATCGATCTTTGAGAAATAAGTAGCTCCCTTTAGCTGATCAAACAAGTCATCGATTCGCGGGAGAGGGTACTTATTCTTGATAGTCAACTTATTGAGTTCGCGATAATTGATACATAATCTCATGCTTCTATCTTTCTTCTATACGAATAGCACTGGTGCTCCCCATGGGGATACACTCGGTCGAATAACTCCTTTATCCAACAATTCTTGCAATTGCGTCGCTAGTTCCTTCATTTCAATGGGCGCCATTCGATAAGTGGCTTTCGAAACTGGTTCCGTTCCAGGAGCCAAATCAATCGTGAATTCAATCTCTCGATCCGGAGGTAGTCCAGGTAATTCATCGGGAAATACATCGGGAAACTCTTTTACCACAGGAATGTCCACAATCTTTAAGGATTCCTTCTCTACATCCTTCATATGAGCCAAATAAGCTTCGCATCCTTGTCGTAACAATCTTCTTATTTGAATTGCCGTTAGAAACTTCCTACCTTGCTTCTTTCCCTTGAATATCACTTCAGCTCCGTCCTTGTTTCTCAATTTCACTTTCTTATTTCTACACTCGATTTGCGCATCATGGTTTGCTAACCAATCCATTCGAGAATAATGTCGAATTCTCCTAACTTAAACGAAATTAAATCAGCAGAAAAGTACCGACCTTCTATTACAATATCGCAACTAGGATAAATTCTATTGGTAGTAACTCTTTCCTGATTTGCCACTTCTATAATCAAGTTAGATTCTAAAGGGTACGCAATACACTTTAGTCTATCAACAACACTTTCAGAAATAAATGATTTAGTAGCTCCAGAATCCATTAACACTTTGAGTTCTACTGAATTTATAGCAAGCGTACCTGCTACCACATCCACATCCTGCACTGCATCTTTCATCATCGTATTAAACGTCCGCGCCCTCGGCTGGACTACTTATGTTGGTGGAGGCGGTGGTCCAGCAATCCTAAGAACATTTGCCTTCTGAACAGGCTTCTTGTAATTCCTTGCCATATGGCCAACTTTCCCACACTTAAAACAAGTCAACTCTGGTTTTCCCGAACCACTTGTGCATTTAGATGAATAGTGTCCTTTCTGGTTACACTTGAAACACGTCACGTTGAGCATATTACATCTTCCAGGGTGCCTCTTTCCACAAGTCTTGCATTCCTGAATCCAGAGTTTATTCTCCTTTGTCGATTGTCCAGATTTCTGAAAGCGATTCTGCTAATTCCTATTTCCAGGCTTAAACTTCTAGAATTTCTAATTCTGACTTCCCATATTCCTTCCAAACTTTCCTCTAAACTTGGAATTTCGCTTATCTTGTTCTGAATCCTCAAACTCTCTTTTCTTTCATTCACTTTCCATTTTTTTTTGCTTCTCTTTCTCCTTCTACGATCATGGCTTTCTGTACTAAAGCAGCGTAAATCCTTAACTCAAGAAGAGCCACTTGACTATGAATCCATTGCTTAGGTCCTTATTGAAACCTTTTAGCTTTCTTTGCTTCAGTATTCATATATTCAGGCACAAACTTTGCCAACTCTGAGAAGTTTACTTCATACTCTGCTACCTTCATATTCCCTTGCTTTAAATCCAAAAACCTCATCTCTAACTGATCTTGCATGTAACTTGGTAAGTACTTCTCTAAAAAAGCTTTATAAACTTCTGCCAAGAAATGGCTTCTCTTTCTAGCAACGCCTTAGTAGATTTCCACCAGTAACTAGCTTCATCCTTTATATAGTAACTTGCATACTGCACATTCTTTTCGTCCTTAACTTCCGCTAACTCAAAGGCCTTCTCCATTTCTCTCAACCAAGACTGATCTTTAATCGGATCTGGTAATCCTATAAACTCTGGGGGATGAACGAATTGAAAACATTTGAAGTTCCCGACTCTAAGGGCTGAGGGTTGTTGCAAAAGTTGAAAGAGTCGGTTCATCATAGGGGTGTCTTGGTTTTGCTCTTGGTTTTGAGTTTGAGTTTCTTCTTCTTGGTGATTTGGTGAAGTGGCCATTTTATAAACTCGATGAGCAATTATTTAGCAATACAATAGCACAGCATTCATGACAATAAAAATTCTCTTAGAAATAGTTTTTTGGGTTTTAAGTTTTACCCGGTTTCTCATGCAATCCCATTACTACATAATTCACTCACCGGTTAGAGTTCTTACATGATATAAGGTACATTATCACAAAGATGTTTCAATATGGTCGTTGGAAAGCAGGATATGCAAAACAGTTTATAAAACCTAAGGATCCACAATATAGAAAGAAAATGCATAGATAAATGCTTAATAAAATTCATCGATTCTCAATAAGGCAACGAAGTACATAGATAAGTAGTTCTAGTACAAATGGAAAATAAATCAAAAATATCCCCTATCTACCCCTAACCTCTACCTAACTAGTACTACTGCGACCAACACTAAGTTCTGAACCACAATACAACATATAAAGGGATCCCGACATCTGACCAAGTATCCTAAAGCCTACTAGCGCTGGAATAGAAATAACAACTACTACTACTACTACGGGCTCTACCAGATGTCCCGTCTGAACTCACACCCAAACTACACATGGCAATCCAGAACCTCCCTCAACATAGACAGCATCCAATGCACAATATTATGAACTTTGCAGGCCTCGACATCACTGCAAGAAGGTCCCTCCTCCAACCGTCTACGTGCAACCTACTCCACCATCTCAATACGAACACGCTACTGGGGTTGTGGCACCAACATATGTAACCTAGACTCTCGGGCCAACCTGACTACCAAGGATCTCAACTCAGTGATGCGAGTCAACACAAAATCACGGTCCTGAGCCAAATCATCACTAATATGGGTGGGTACAGGCACAATAAGCACTCTGTCAGGAGCTGGGGACTAAGACATAGTAGCTGGGGAATCTGCCCTAACCTTTGGGGAATCAAATACTGGTATTGTTAGGCACAAAGCATGCACTAAATAAATCACGCAAGTATACGCATTCGCAAGTAATATAGAATGATTTCTAGTTCGTTCCCATAGAGACTCTGATTAGTTATATTTAATTAACACTTACTCACCAATGTATGATTATTCTTCAATATCAAGATAATAACATTTAAGGTTGATTAACTAATATTAACTACGAGAATTAAACACTTAAATTAACAATATTAAACACACATGAGATCATAACTTCATTACTACTTCATTCAATAGTTATTGTTATTACCCTTAGCATGTAATGGTGATGATATTAATCGAACACCACGAAACTGATAAACGCCAACTTTCGTTGTACGAATATCATTCTACCAAGCATCCACAATTAAGATAGAAGTTGAATAGGCATCAATTATGTTGAGACCCTATATGTCTACAGAATTTGACAACATAATGATTTAAGCGCAAGTTATTCATTATGATTATACAGGCCAAGTAAAATGGTTAGAGTTACCCACTAATCATGCATACAATACATGAACCTATGCTAGCATGACAGGTTCTAAATCTCAAGATTCACTGTCACTTCACAAGAATTAACATGCTATCTTACATGTGCGCGACGCACATAAGACGAATAAGCACAACCTATGTTAGATATCATACAATCACCACATACCAAGGTATTAAACAATTAACTAAAAAAATCCATAATAAATCCGCTATGATCCCATGATTACAATTAGCCCATAATAGAACTCATCGTCACCATGGGTCCATATGAAAATATGATAATAACACAACGATATAAACTAATAAAAATACTTAATAAATAATGAAGTACGTCACAAGAGTATTAAGGTTCAAAGCATAAAGAAAACTAGCATCCACTGTTACAATGAATTAAAAGAATCACAAGATAAACGTATGCTTCCTCTTCTTCGTTGTTGCGTGCTAAAACGGTCTTCTTGATCTTCTTGCCTTAGCTCCTTGTTACTTGTTGTCGAAAACGTCTTCCAAGATTGTTTATATAATAACCCACAAGAATCAGCACTAACAAAAGCCCAATAGAACTCGAATTCTAAAAATCAGATTCTGAAAATCCGCACCCAGGCGGCCACCTCCTCCTTCCAGGCGGGCGCCTGCTACCAGGCGGTCGCCTGCTCTCATCAGGTGGGCGCCTGCAACCCTTTTGGAAAAATTATTATTTTGCTTCTATTTTTGCTGAATTCTTCGCACATCAACCCGGGAATGACTCCAAGCACTTCCTTAAGCTTATTTTTGATGAAATCCACCTATCTAAGCAAGTTATACCCTGAAATGCAAAAACACTTGAAAACGCGTTAAATACACAAAATACTAGAGTTCAAGACACCAATTCAAGCCGTTATGAGATGCTCTAAATGGTATAAAATGCCACTTATCACACCCCCAAACTTAAATCGATGCTTGTCCTCAAGCAGCACAGACTCAAACTCAGAATAAAATATGCATGAATGCAAACTATATGAATACAACGATCCCCATCGCGATGACTAAACCAACCAACATATGATATTTCAACAAATGCAATTAGGTGACTAAAGATCAATCAAATCTCGCAAGCTAACATACAACTAGAAATGTGGTGTGTGTGAATGCTTAACAGATATGCTTCGAAACTATTTCAATCACCATAACTTAATTATCCTCAAGGCAATCACAAGCTTATATGAAGAATATAATCTAGACACAAGATGACTTATAACACTTCAAGATTATTGGATTTTATTACAGAATCATGCTTTTATTCAACACATAAAATAAATGCTTATTTTATCGTGCAATGAGTGAGGTCCACAAAAGATTTATGCAATGGTACCCATTTAGCGAGCATTAGGTTAGGGGATCCCAGACTATAAAACCCTTAGGTCACTAGGCACAAAGTCCCCTAAAAACTTAATAACTCGAATACCAAAGAGCTCACTCGTGATCAATTGTGCATTAAACCATATTTTTTTTTCTTTTCTTTCCTTTTTTCTTTTTTTTTTATATTTTTTTTCAATTTCTGAGCAAGTGCGTTTCGCTCCATCTTGCTCAACCCTAGACTACTCGTATATAATACGAGCCACAACTAGCAATGAATTCCAATTTTTTCCAATTTTTATCCTTCCATGTCTTTTATCATTAAGAGTCTATCATGCATTCTAAGCATAAGCAATAGATTATCCTCAAAAACCATCAAACCATGACAACAATCTAGCCCTTAAGCATACTCTAAGATTTGGTAAAATTACAAGTGTTTCTAGCATGCATGTCAACCTAACAAGATTCAACATCACTCTAACGCTATCACTATACTCGTATCAATATCTCATATTAATCAGTAAAGCAACACAAAGGGATCATGGTATATGCATGAGTTATATGACATGATAATTAAAGCTATAAAATAAAAAAACCCTATATATAAAAAAAAACTATATGACAACAATATGCAACTATTTTAACTAAACTAACATGAAAATACAACTACATGACATACACACACAAATATGTTCTTAACTACCACCCCTAAACTTAAAATCTTCATTGTCCCTAGTGAAGGTAATAGAAAGGAACACATGGTATACCTACTCAAACGAATCATCCTCGTCATCACCCTCAAAGGGTGGGGTGTCAGGAGGTGGATAAGCAAAATCCTCACCATAAACGGGCCACTGGATGTCAGCTCCAAGGCCTCTAAATGTAGTCCCAAGTGCTTGGGTGAGCTCCTGCGCAAATCTACTATGCGACTCATACATCGCATCCATCCTCCTGGAAAGCCTCCTGTACTGGGCATCAGCCAATCCCGAACCATCTCCTCCCTGGGCTCTCGAAGAACCTGCCTCTCCCCGAGCCTGACTGGGCCTAGCCATGGTAGCACCAGCTACTGGAACTCCTCCTGGGAGGTGATATCCAAAAACCATGTGACTCGGGCTCTCCACCCGTCCACTCCTGCATCGCATTCAACGTCAGTGAATCAATAGGAGCGGCCGATATCTGCAGCTGTTCATAAGACGGCCACTGGACTCCACATGCCTTGCAAAGCTTCGTGACAATAGAGGCATATGGATAGAGGACTGCGACTTCCCCCTCAAAAACTTCAAAATCTCTTGGTAGATGTACTCACCAAGGTCCACATAATATTCCTCATTCAGAATTCCCCATAACAACCTAGCCCTCTCCACTGTAACCTTATATGCATGCACAGACGGAAGAATATTAGCACACATAAATACATTCCAAGCACGAGCATACCCATTCATCGTGACAACAGGGAAATTACGATACTCGTTGGTTCCCCTTTTGAACTTCCACAATGTGTCCGGCCGACAGAGAGTAGCAATAATCAAGTCCATATCAAAGTCCTCAGGGGAATTTTTATTCCAATTCTCCTCCTGCGGTTTCCTTTGTCGCTGCTCAATAACACAGCGAATCGCCTCGAGCTGATAATCAACAGTAAGCCCACGAATAACAGAAAACCCATTCTTGTCGGTCTTGGCATTTGCATAGAACTCACGAACGATACTCATCGGAACCGCCACAGGTGACTCACAGAATATAATCCATCCCTTCTCAGCAATCATCGATAACAAATCACCATCCCTCCCTGATGGCAAGAACCCCCTATCCCTCATAAGAGGCTTAGTCAGAAGCTTGGTGTACTCTTCTTCAGCATCCCCATCCAACAATCGGGGCCTCGCAGCAGTGTTCCTCAAAAAATCAACAATCGGAATGGTGTTGTTGCTCCCTACAGTTCGTGATCACTTTGGGGCCATGGAAACTGAAAATAAGGGTTGGAGAGTTGTGTTTGGTGTGTAGGAGAGATATTGTAGAGTTGAAAGTATATGGGATGTGTATGGAGAGGTTGTATGTATATATATAGTAAAATTAGGGGTTGAATTTGATTAGGAGTGGGTATTGTGGCTAATATTGGGGGAGAAATCATGGGTTAATGGGGATTATGGGCTGTGGTTTTTGTTTTTTTTGTTTTTCTGTTTTTTATAGGCTGAAAACTGTTTTTTCAAAAATCAGGTCCGCAGGCGGTCGCTTGCTAGCGCGTGGCTGCCTGGTCCTAACAGGCAGGCGCCTGCAAGGTTTCTGGAAAAAAAAATTCTGCTAACATTTTTCTGATTTTTTTGGGTTTTTGGATAAAGTACTAAATTCTAAGGGTTTCTATGGTCTTATATCTTGGGTTGCCTCCCAAGAAGCGCGTCTTTTACGTCATTAGCTTGATGTAGAGTAATGCGATCAAGTTGTCAATAAAACGACACTAGCCGTATCCCCATAATAGTGCTTTAATCTCTGACCATTTACTTTGAATGCTTGGCCCAGATCATTCTCAAAAATCTCCACCGCTCCATGTGGAAATACAGTTTTGACGATAAATGGTCCAGACCACCTTGATTTCAACTTTCCAGGAAAAAGTCGGAGATGAGAGTTGAATAGAAGAACTTGTTGCCCCGGCACGAATGACTTAGGTGATAGCTTCCTGTCATGCCACCTTTTTACCTTTTCCTTGTACATTTTGTTGTTTTCGTACGCTTGAAGTCAAAATTCATCAAGTTCATTTAACTGAAGCATTCGCTTCTTCCCAGCTGTACCTAGATCAAGGTTTAACTTATTCAATGCCCAATAAGCCTTATGCTCAAGCTCCACAGGTAAATGACATCCCTTACCATAGACAAGTTGAAACGGGGACATCCCAAGTGGAGTCTTGTATGCTGTTCTATAAGCCCAAACAGCTTCATCGAGCTTCAAAGGCCAATCTTTCCTTGACGGATAAACAACTTTCTCTAGAATACGCTTGATCTCTCTATTAGACACTTCAGCTTGACCATTAATTTGCGGATGATAGGCAGTAGCAATTCGACGATTCACATTGTAGCGTTGCATTATAGAAGTGAACTTACGATTGCGGAAATACGACCCTTCATCACTTATGATAACTCGCGGCATTCCAAACCTTGTGAATATCTGCTTATGAAGAAAATTCAACACTACCTTTGCATCATTAGTCGGTAGAGCCTTGACTTCTACCCATTTCGAGACATAATCGACTGCCAGCAAGATGTACTGATTATTACAGGATGAGATAAATGGTCCCATGAAATCGATTCCCCAAACATCGAAGAGCTCAACTTCAAGCATCACATTTAAAGGCATCTCATCCTTTCTGGTAAGATTCCCAACTCCTTGGGAACGATCACACCTTAAAATGAACTGATATGCATCCTTAAACAACGTAGACCAAAAAAAACCTGCTTGAAGAATATGAGTTACTGTCTTTTCACCACCATAATGTCCACCATAAACTGTGGAAGGACAGTCTCGTAATATCCCCTCCGTCTCACAGAATGGGATACATCTCCTGATGATCTGGTCAGCTCCTTATCTAAACAAATATGGTTCATCCCACATTTACCACTTCACCTCATGCAGAAACTTCTTCTTTTGATCCGCATTCATATTAAGAGGCATTATATTGCTAACAAGATAGTTCACAATGTCTGCGAACCATGGCTCTTCCTTTTGAATTACGAACAACTGCTCATCCGGGAAAGATTCGTTAATCAGTGTCTTATCATGTGAAGTAGAATTGGGATTCTCCAATCTAGAGAGATGGTCAGCTACTTGATTTTCAGTACCTTTTCGATCCTTGATCTCTAACTCAAATTCCTGTAGCAAGAGAACCTAGTGAATAAGTCTAGGCTTCGAATCCTTCTTTGAGACCAGATAGCAGATGGCAGCGTGATCAGTGAACACTGTCACCTTTGTCCCAAGTAGATAAGATCAAAATTTTTCAAAACCAAAAACTATAGCCAAGAGCTCCTTCTCAGTAGTGGTGTAGTTCAGTTGGGCTCCATTTAGCGTCTTACTAGCATAGTAGACCACATGAAAGATCTTAGACTTTTGCTGCCCAAGAACTGCTCCCACTGCATAATCACATACATCACGCATCATCTCAAAAGGTTCTCTCCAATCAGGTGTCGTAATAACTGGTGTGGTGATTAAACTCTTCTTGAGAGTCTCGAATGCTGCCACGCATTCATCATCAAATTTGAAAGGCACATCTTTCTCGAGCAAGTTGCACAACAGCTTAGATATCTTAGAGATATCCTTGATGAAATGCCGATAAAAACCCGCATGACCAAGAAAGCTACGGATTCCCTTCATAGAAATAGGTGGCGGAAGATTTTCAATGATGCCCACCTTGGCTTTATCCACCTCAAGACCTTTACTAGAGACCTTATGCCCAAATTTGATGCCTTGCTGTACCATGAAGTGACATTTTTCCCAATTGAGCACCAAATTGGTTTCCACACACCTTTTGGGCACCAAACGGAGATTATTCAAGCATTCATCATATGAATGTCCAAAGACAGAGAAGTCGTCCATGAACATTCGACATTATTTCCAATCATATCAGAGAATATAGCCATCATGCATCTCTGAAAAGTGACAGGTGCACCACATAAGCCAAAAGAAACTCTGCAAAAAGTAAACGTGCCAAATGGACAAGTGAAGGTGGTCTTCTCTTGATCTTCTGGTGCAATGCAAATCTGATTGTAGCCCGAATATCCATCCAGAAGACAATAATACTCATGACCAGCCAACCTGTCAAGCATCTGATCAATAAATGGAAGAGGGAAGTGATCCTTCCTTGTGGCTTTATTCAACTTTCTGTAGTCCATGCATACCCTCCATCCTGTGACCGTTCGAGTGGGGATGAGCTCGTTCTTCTCATTTGCTACCACAGTAATACCTCCTTTCTTAGGTACACATTGCACGGGGCTCACCCAAGAACTGTCAGAAATAGGATATATGATTCCTGCATCCAGCCACTTTAGAATTTCTTTCTTCACCACTTCTTCCATGATAGGATTAAGCCTTCGTTGTTGCTCAACAGTTGGCTTGCTACCTTCCTCTAGCAGAATTTTATCCATGTAGTACGAAGTGCTGATCCCTTTTATATCTGCTATAGTCCATCCAATGGCCGATTTGAATTCTCTCAGAATCCTCAAGAGCTTGTCCTCATCACTACCTGAAAGGTCAGATGCAATAATAACATGCAAAGTAGATGCATCACCTAAAAAAGCATAACTCAAATGTTCAGGCAATGGTTTAAGCTCCAAAGTAGGTGCTTCCTCAATAGATGGTTTGAGCTTTCCCTCAGCATTCTTGAGATCAGTATTTCCTAGATATTCAAATGGCATGTCTAACTTTCATTTCCAAGGAGAATCATTTATATATTGTAACTGCTCATTGCCTTCCTCATCATCACTGTCAAATTCCCCCAATAAGGTTTTTTCCAAGGCATAGACCTTATCACATGATCAAGTTCTGAAGTAACTAAAGAATCAATCAAATCCATCTTGAAGCACTCCTCATCTTTCATAGGGAATTTCATCGCATTGAACACATTGTATGTCACATCTTGATCTTGCACCCTCATGTTGAGTTCACCTTTTTGCACATCTATCAAGGTGCAGCCTGTAGCCAAGAAAGGTCTTCCCAAGATTATGGGAATCTTCTTATCTTCCTCGAAATCCAGAATGACAAAATCTGCAGGAAATATGAGCTTGTCCACCTTTACTAGCACGTCCTCCATGATGCCTCGTGGGTATGTAATCGAACGATCAGCTAATTGTAGAGACATGTAGGTGGGCTTCAGATCAGGCAAATTCAACTTTTTGAAGATAGACAACGGCATCAGATTGATGCTTGCTCCCAAATCCCAAAGGCACTTGTCAAATGACAACTTGCCAATGGTGCAAGGAATGGTGAAGCTACCTAGATCCTTAAGGCTTAAGCTTTGGAGGTAACTTTTGCTACAGCACGGCATTGCACTCTTCCGTCAGAGCCACGATATCAAGATCATCCAGTTTCATTTTCCTTGAAAGAATATGTTAGTCCCAAAGTATCGTAGAAGGGGGGTTTGAATACGATACCTACAATCTTTTTCGATTCGTTTCAATTCTTCGGTTAAAGTACGGAATCAAAAATAACACAAAACAATTCAAGGAATATATTGTTTTATTAATATAAACCTTGAGGTTGCTACAATCTAATGAAAGTATTGATTAGCTACAATAAATTCAGCAGCATAACATTATGTTTACAAGAATAATAAATGTGAAGCTTTAATGGAGCTCTCGTAAACTTTCTGTGTTTGCTGAAGAAGATAACCAACTGAATTGAATTACCTTCAATTGCTGCTTTGTAGTCTTTCAAAATTAAATAGACAGCTGGCCAATTATTGTCCACACAAATCATTTAACTTTGCTGCACATTGAATCAGTGAACAACACCTCTGTGGTGACATATCTATGGCGACAAGCTTTCTCTGTGTATCCTCTGTGGCGACCGCTCTGTGGTGACATAGTTGTCTTATTATTCTCTGTGGTGACAACCTCTATGGTGACATACTTCTGTGGTGACAATTGCTCTCCTGTGGCGACAGCCTCTATGGCGACAGTTGCCTTGAGCAATTGTTCCAACACCTCTGTGGCGATAAGAGCTTCTGTGGCGACAGAGTTTCCTTAGAGCAATATCTATGTGGTTACATCTCCTGTGGCGACAGGGGTGCCTTGGTGCCATTTCTCTGTGGTTACATCTCCTGTGGCGACAGGGGTGCCTTGGTGCCATTTCTCTGTGGTTACATCTCCTGTGGCGACAGGTAGAGAGAACTGACTTTTACTTAGAATATTTTTGGCTCTTGGTCAAACCATTCTTCAATGTATCAATCATTTTTCTTCTGTTAATTGAATCAAAATACTTCCTTGAATGTTGATGTTTGGTGCACTGGTCTGGTTCACAAACAACTAGTACTGAGAGGATCCTGATTCAATTTGTCTTGTGATTCTGAGTTGATACATACTGATGTTTATCCATTGCTTCTTTCACTGAACCCTTGATCTGTAACATTTGAAGTCAATACATGCAACTGATACTTAAAGCCCCTTGATGTATTATTCTTCATGGCTGCTTGAACATAGTAATGAACTTCTTCCCATGATCTGTAGGAGGACTTAATGAATTAATCACATCATTTGGTTCTTTGTGTTTATCCTGTCTTCATCTGAAGGGTTCATGTGCTTCATAGTTTAATAATGTTTATCTGTTTTTGTTTTCATGTTGAGTTATAAATCCTCGATTACATGTTACATTACATTATGCTTTACAATTTCCCCTATTTGATTGTTAGAGTTCGACAAGCAAATCCTTGAGGATAACTCAACTGATAATAAGAAAAAGTACGAACTGTAAAACAGATAAAGATATTAAATACATTCTGGATTACATATTCATTTCTAGATTTCTTAAGATACAAATTACAAAGAAGTGTTCCTCTAGACTAAACATATACTCTATGTCTTCTTTGTCTTTGTCTTCTTCTGCTTCCTGCTTCCTTCTTCTTCTTAAGGCTGAACAGATTTTCTCTTAGAGACTTTCTTCTTAGGAGGAGATTCCTTCAGCTCATTCAATCTAACTTGAACACAATCACGAGCTTCTATTTCAAGTGCATTGACCGGAGGTGGATTGTTTAGCTCATGAAGCATTATCTCAAGATATTTGATTTTAGAACATTTAGGAACCAGATCAAACAATAGAGAGGATTTTCTGGACATTACGAAGACTGTTATCCTTTTTGGATGTCCTCTTACTCTTCTAGTGTCATTGATCGACTCTTCTTTCATTACTTCATTAAGAATCTTTATGATAGGGATCAGAGCAACCTTGTCATCTTTACAAGTAGATAGTTTGACATCCGTCAAGGCTTGCTGAATTGAGCTTGATTCACTTGTCCTGAAGTCTTTGATTATGATTCTGCATTTATTGATTCTAAAGACTAACTCTCCTTCACTGTCAATGCTGATTATGGGTTCAGTGTCTTTGAGAAGATTAATTTCTACTTCTCCATTAATGAACACCATCTCATGATATTCTCTAGTGATTGCACTCATATCCTTCTCCGTGTCACTGATCATCTTGTCATTGAGCCTATAAGCGTATAGAACTTCAGCAGCTTTGACATCTGCTTCAGATCTCTTGACACTTGGAGCTGTCAGCTTAGCTCTTTTGCTCCTTAGTTGACTTTCCAGAAAGGTAAGTTGTAGATACCGAATGGTTCTTATGTGTTGGTCAGACATGGTGATATTCTGCAATCTACTACCCGTAACAAGTTTGATCACAAATGGATACATAAATGCTTGAGGAGATACATCCATCATCATTCTCCAAAGTATGTCTCTAAAGTATTCATTTTCATTCGATTTCAACCATGGGATCTTTAAGGCTAAGACAAACAGTTCAACAATGTTCAACTTCTTCAGTACACTTATAGACACTTTCATCTGTAGACCATCTCTGTGATTGATAGTGATCTTCCATCCATTCTTCAGAATGTTCACAGTAGTTCCAGTAATTACTTTGCCGAAGTGATCATAGAACTCATGGATGTTTACATATGTCTCTCTGTAGTGCTCAACAGTTCTCAACAGATTAGAGTTTCCAGGGTCTGAATAGTGATATGTTTCTGGTTTGTCCATTTTCTTCTTTGTTTCTTCCCATTTATTTCCTTTCCTGTTAGCTCGAAGATATGCTTCTCTCTCCTCTCTGTTCCTTTTTCTTTGAATAGCTCTTTGAATTCTTGCTCTGGATCTTTCTATTTCTTCTTGAATTTCCAAATAAGAGCGATTGATTTTCTCTGTGATTCCATAGGATAGACAGTAATCTGAGAAAACATCTTCTTCTTCAAATTCTTCATCCTCTGTGATGATCATTCTTTCTTCCATAGCCACTTTTTCAAATCTTGGCTCACACCCTATCGGAACATCACTTTCATCTATTTCACCTTCTTCTAGTTCTTCTTCAGAAAATAAGGGTGTCGGAGCATATATCTGAGACAACAGATTTCTCTGAGTTGTAATAATTCTGCTCAGATGCCCTGATTGCTCCCCCTGAGATGTTGCGCTTTCCTTAGAGAATCTTTCCTTTAGGAGCACCCTTTCATCAATTCTCTCCTCCAACTCTTCCTTCATCTCTACTTCAAATTCATCATACGTACCAGTGGTCTGAAAGGCATCTTGAAGTAGATTAACAGCAGTGTCCACTTTTTCTTGTTCTACTACCCTTTTCTCCCTCTCTGTTGGGTTATCCTTCAGAGCTATTGTTGATTAAGCATGTAAGGTCGAGACAGGGATCTCAAGAGAAGCAGGCAGTTGCTTGCTGACTGAGGTCTTTGGCCCAGTACTGGCAAGAGCTTCTTCAGATGAGACCGGGATCGGCGCTTGCTTGCTAACTGAGATCTTTGGCTCAGTGTTGGCAGTTGCTTTTCCTTTTCCTGTATGAGAGATAGATCCCTCAACGAATTCCCCCAAACTGGCGAATGCCGCTTGTTGATGTTCAAGTTGATTGGAAAGACTGGCGATCTGATGATCTCAGAGAGATAGTTCTGTCTGAAGGTGTTGATCTTTAAGAGCCAGCTGTTCCTTGAGATAACTGTCTTTGAATGCTAGCTGCTCTTTGAGATAATCTTTAGTGACATAGTTTGATAGATCTATAGGTGTAGTTTGGATGGGAGGTGTCTCACAGGCTTCTCGCAGTGTATTGCTCAATACTCTATCACTCGGTTAGGGTCATGTGTGTCACTCGTTCTCACAAGTTCACTCCTCTCAAAGCTCCGAGTTCTGGGTGTACCTGCAGAAGACACTGGAGCCATCTTAAGGAGGTCAGCAGTGGTGTAATGGGAGTTCGTAAATCCCCATCCTTGTCTGAGACAAGTTGTCTATCATCAGGAGATAATTCATCCAGAGTTTGAATCTCTGAAGGGAGCACTGGGGCCTTCATATCTGGCATCTAATCCCCAGCTTCCCCTTGTATCTATGAAGATACATTCCCCTTAGGCTCACCAGTTAAATCTGGTTCATCGCCAATGGGTTGCCGATCTGCACCTATGTCAAATCCACTATCCGCAGATGCATCCAGGTTTATTAGTCTTGGGGAGGTAAGTGTTGTGCTAGATTTGGTAGCGATTACAGCACTCTCTCCTAACACCTGTGAAGGCAGTTGATCCATTGAAGGACCTTGAACAAGATATTCTAACCGTAAAATGGTTCCTGTTACCGTCAATACTTCCTCACCAAATAGTACTCTTCTAATTGACTCATTTAAAGCTTCAAGAGCTTGAATATTGGATAAGGTGTTTGACTCGTTACAGGATACCGTGGTTGACGGGCGAATTTCAATAGATCTACCTTGTTGAGAAGATAGATCTAGGAACTGTGTAGTTGCCTTTTTAGCCAGAGAATCCTTTTGAGAAGATACCTGGAGGTTTGCAGTTGTCTCAGGATGTTCACTACTTTGCTTCATAGGAGGCATAGCTGCGGGTTCACTCAAAGTACCTTCCTTATTTGCTGCATCTAGTACAGTTTCTCCCGCTATTTGCATAGGGTCCTTATACTCCAGGGTTTGAGCTAGGAGAGATGACGGTGTTTGGTTTGGCTCTAGAGGGTGGTTATGAATTTATGGCATGCCAAATTCACTCCCTAGCCTATCTACTTGTTCAACAAGTATCCGTGTGTGCTGAGAATCAAAGTGTAATTGATCTATGCTAATAAAATCAGAACATGCTTCAAAAGTACGACTCATAGCAGAAGTACCCATAACTGAGAAGACTGGTCTATAGACAGAGGTATTAGAATGAGTAGACTCAGCAGCTTGATGTGGTGGACTAGCAGCTTCAGGTTGAGGTTGAGGGGATTCTTCAGGTTCAGCTTCTTGTTCTTGCTCAACTTCAGCCTCTGTTTGGTCACCATGTTCAGAAATAGGTTGATCTGCTTCTACATTCACATCTTCTTCAGGTTCATGATCAATGTTATCCTGTGGATCATATTCAGCTTGAGGTGCATCTGCAGATTCAGGTGCTTCTTGAGCTTCCTCTTCTGCTTCATATTGAGCATTGATAGTGGCAAATGCATCTATCATGTGGTCTGTTAGGAAAGAAACCTCTGAGTTTGGATAGTTCCCTTTATTGTGTAGCTTTGTTACTAACAGTTGAGACAAGACAGGAGGATCTTGCATTAAGTCACTGTGAGTGGTTGTCTTTTGGGCTTTTGACAGTTTTCCATTTAACACTATCTGAAGAAACCTTGCATATAGGATAAAGTTCTGACGATTGGATTAGTTCTCCAAAATGTGCTTCATGAATAACTTCCCAAAGTTGATGCGAAGATTATTCGCGACAGCAACCCCAATAACTTGATTGAAGATAGTGAGTCCATGAAATCCAGCTGTCTTGGGAGACAAGCAATGAGACAGTATATTGAAGAATAGATTCCATTCCTTCGGAAGATGAATTTTGTTGAAATGCCTTGGTATATCATCATTCGTTGTCATTGTGCTCCTGATTGCTCTGAAGAAGATGAGTAGTTCCCAGTCTTCTGGAGTGTCATCAAAGTTATCTCGAGATAACTGAAGATGTTCATTGATATCATCCTCTGTAATTCTGATGGTCTCATCATCAATGTCAAAAGAAAAAGCTAATTTGTCATTTGCAGAAGAGTTGATAGCTGTTGTGTGTACATGCCTGAGAAGCTCAACATTCAATTTCACATTAGTCGTTAATGCGAAGCGCACAATTGAATGTTCGTTTAAAAAACGGATCCAAGTTTCAAAGTGTACCATTTTCACGGGATCACGTTCAATAATAGAAACAAAATTTGTTTTTGGAATCTGAATATTATTTTCCATTTAAATAAAATGAGAATAAAATTTAGATTTAAAATAAATTAAATTGAGCACTTCGAATTATTAAAAGAAATAAATAGACTCTAATTTAACACACTTTAGTTCTAAATGATTAACCAAATATTGTCTTAAGGAAGACATTTAATTAAGATTAAAACCCTTAATGGAGTAACCAAACAAAGCCTTAAACAGTTAAAAAGACAAGTATTTCGATCTGCAAAATTAACCGGTGAAATTGAGTGATTTTGATATCAAACTACTCCTGATTAACTGGGCTTTTCAAAACTGTAAAAATTATAAATTTTGACAGCACTTAGTTAGGGTTTTGATCAATAAAAATTTTTTTCCTCTCCTGTGATTGTAATGCTGTGTGTATAATGAGGATAACCAAACCCGACTGTGTATATATATTAACAGGAAAACAAACAAAATCAACCAAGGGGTTGTGTTGCGACCCCTCTCTGTGGCGACCACTCTCTGTGGCGACACAGACTACTGGACTTAGAGAAATTTCTAAGTCAGGAATCTGTGGCGACACATTCTGTGGTGACACAGAGTACTGGACTTAGAGAAATTTCTAAGTCAAGTCTCTGTGGCGACACAGTCTGTGGCGACACATAGTACTGTACTTAGAGAAATTTCTAAGTCAAGTCTCTGTGGCGACACAGTCTGTGGCGACACAGAGTACTGTACTTAAAAAATTTTCTAAGTCACAATCCTTTGCTATTGATTTATTTTAAACATCAAAAATAACTCATTGAAAAGGATGTTTAAAACAAATAATTATTCATAATTATATTTCACTATTTTTATAGATATTATCATTTTATTGATAACACTATAATTTTGTGGAAAAAAATTATGCTGCAACATATTTAATTTTAATTTCAATGAACCCCTTTAAATATTAATTATTTAAAGTCCTTTGAGATCAAATTAAATAGCTTTATCAATATGAATGTGCTCAGCCATATATATAATTTGTATGTAAGCACAAAAATGATGGAATTACGAGAAATAATTAATGGCATTTAAATTCAGATGTCCTTAAGATATTGAGTTTAAACAACAAGTGAATTTAACCAGACCAAATTGCAGGTATTGACTTATAAAATTAATTAGAAATATTTAACATCCTAAGTTCACTAACCAACTTAGAGAAAGTGTTTTCATCAAGTGGTTTGGTGAAGATGTCTGCAATTTGATCCTCTGTGGGTACAAAGTGTAACTCCACAGTGCCATTTGTGACATGCTCTCTGATAAAGTGATACCTAATATCAATGTGCTTTGTCCTTGAGTGCTGAACTGGATTGTTTGAGATTGCTATTGCACTTGTATTGTCACAGAATATTGGAATCTTTGACACCAATAGACCATAATCCCGAAGTTGGTTCTGTAGGGTTTTTAGCACATAAATGCAGCGAAAACGTAAATTTAATCTTAAAAAAAATGAAACCCTCCGCAGGATCCATGCACAAAATAATATTTAATTCGTAGTTCAGTGTGTTTACCTTAAGAAGCTTTACGTTAATAGAAAGATGGAGGTCTTTAATAGCGATCCAAGAACGATGAACGGAGATCATTAGCAGCTGCTCCTCAAGTGTGAAGCACTCCACCGGTATCCACCAAGAAAATGATGTAATGAAGGAGGAGGAGATGGAGAGAGTTAGGGTTTTATTAATCTTTTTGGTTGAGGCAAAAATAGGGTTTATAATAGTATATTTATAGGCAAAATTTTCAGCTGAAAATTTTCCCATAAAATATTATTAATATTAACCCTTTATTATTCTCATTAATAATTAAAACACCTTTTAATTATTAATCCTTTTTCTAAACTTTTTAGAAATAATTCTCTCACTTTATTTAATTTCCAAAAATTAAATTCTTAATTAATAATATTAAGAACCTTTTCTTAATTAATTTATAATCAATTAAATCTCATTTAATCAATTATTAAATTTTCCAATTAATTCTTTATTTCATAATAAATAATTATCAGTCATTATTAATTAATTCCTCCACCATTAAATCATTCTCTTTTATGGTGTGACCCTGTAGGTTCAATATTAAGCCGATAGTAGAAATAAATAATAATAAAATTATTTTATCATTATTTATATAAATTCTCTAATTCATTAAATATGATTAATTAATTAATCATATTTATTCTACATCATGAGGGATACTTCTCAGCATATCGCGACTATCCGGATAATACGAATTCACTGCTTTGAATACCAAGAACCTATTCAGTGAGTAGTTACCGTACAATTAATTCCTTCTACCCTGCAATGTCATGATTAAATACAAAGCATGGAACTTGTGTCAAGCCTATCTTATTTAATCACTTGCTTTCCCATTCACTATGCTTTGTTCTATTTAATGTAAATTAGAAACTCCTTTCTAATTTCATTCACTCTGGCCAGAGATTCCTGAACTAACATAAGTGGATCAACATTGAACATTCTCTTCCTATACCGGAAGGGGTAGATCCTTTATTGATCATACACTATCTTCGTGTACAAATTTCTATACCCAGTAGAGCCCTTATAATTGTCCCTTGAGACTAAGAACTAAACCAAAGCATAGTTCCGTGTACAAAGATGACTATGATGATCTCAAGTCTAAGGATACTTGTATAACTATCACTATGTGAACAACTGCTGACACGTGAGTGAACTCCATCAGTTGTTCAGCTGTGTGAGTCATGTTCAGTGAACTTATTCTATAATAAGCACCTACATACTAGCTATAGTGTCACCACGCAAATGTCTATGAGAACAGACATCCTTCATAATGAAGCAAGCATAGTATGTACCGATCTTTGCGGATTATTTGTTACCAGTTAGTAATCCTACGACCAGGAACTATTTAAGTTTAGAGTTATCATCTTTTAGGTCTCATTATTATGATCTCATCACAATCCATAAAAAGCTTTACTCTAAACTGTGGTATATCTTATTTAAACATTTAAATAGATAGAGCCCGCAATAAAAACAAAACAAGCCTTTTATTAATATCAATGAAATCAAAACAGATTACATAAAAGTTATTCCTAAATCCTCATACATGATTGGACTTAGGACATATCTCTTTCAGGTTCCTCATCCACAAGATTTGAGCTTAGCAGCTTCCAGCAACTATGTATTCAGCTTCAGCAGTTGATGTGGATACTGAGTGTTGCTTCTTGCTATGCCAGGATACCAATCTTCTTCCAAGAAACTGACAGCTTCCTGATGTACTTTTCCGGTCAATCTTACAACCTGCAAAATCTGAATCTGTATAGCCAACTAGGTCAAAACCTGTACCTTTAGGGTACCAAATTCCAAGATTTGGAGTTCCCTTAAGGTACCTAAATATTCTTTTAACAGCTATTAGATGAGATTCTTTTGGTTCAGCTTGAAATCTAGCACATAAGCATGTTGCAAATATTATATCTGGTCTACTTACTGTGAGATAAAGTAATGAGCCTATCTGTTAGGTCCCAATTTGTTTGTAGAAGGGGGGTTGAATACAAACAGTACCAAATAATCGAATAAATGCGGAATAAAAAAAATGTGAAACAAAATTCAAGTTAAATAAAAATATTATTAAACTTGAAAGGTGTTACAACAACTGTATCGATTACAAGGTATTAATCTCAAATCAATTATCACAAATCTAGAATAAATTCGACATGAACTTTTTCTATTTTTGCAATAATTAGAATCAAATGCTAAACGCGATTTGAGATTAAGTTCTAGGGATTTTGATCCGCTAGATTGTTACACAAGAACAAGATAAATAATTCTAGTGGTTTGGATTTAACATTAACAAACTAGAATTTTGATCTTGATGTAAGCAGAGAAGAAAATAAAATGTTTCAAGGCGGTTGCTTTCTTTTCTTTGTTCTTGAATGTGTTCTGTATGATTGAGATCTTTAGTTGAATGACTTCTGCTTCTATTTATCAACAGCCGAATTAATTGAATTGGAATGACAATCCTTTAAGCTTGTATGACAATCGGTGAGACTATCCTTTTGAGCTAGCAAGACAATCGTTTGAACCAGCATGACTATCGGTAGGACAATCTTTTGAACTGGCATGACTATCGGTAGGATAATCTTTTGAACTGGCATGACAATCGGTATGACAATCCAGATTGTCATGCTAGTTCATTTTCAATTGTCTTGCTGATTTAAGATTGAATTTAATCCAATTAAACTTCTGAAAATTCCTAAAATTAATTCTGAATTAATTAATCAATTAATTTAATTAATCAATAAATTAATCTTTGCAGATATAATTTATTTACTTAATTAAATTATATGACTTAATTAATTAATAGAGAATTAATACTAACCCTGAGCAGCATCCATTCTTCTGAATATCTTCTAAAAATCACTGAGAATTATGAATCAATTCCACCACTTCAACGTTGACACTCGATGTACTGTCTGGTTCATGAGTGACTAACTTCCATGACGTTTCTTCATGTCTTGACTTTGACGCTTTGATTTTCTTCAGATTAAATCCTTGTAATTAATGATACTCTGACGAGATCTCTGTCACTTGATTAAATCCACGATCTTGATTTATATCACTGAGGCATGATCAACTTCTTGAACTTCTTCCAGTGAATTACCTCCTCAAGTCTGTAGATGAACCTTGTTTCTGAATCCTTTGACATATATTACTTTACGAGATCTCTCTGACGGTCGATCCACTATTTACTTATTACATTCTTATTTGAGTTGAGTTGAATCCTCGAATATACAAATAGGCTATGACATATGACTTACACTATCATACCTCTATAGCTTGTGATGTCAACTTTTTTACTAGTTTTGTCCTGATCAAGCTTGGAGGCTGTTGGCATGGGAGTCTTTGCTAGAGCTGAATCTTCCAGATTATACTTCTTAAGAAGTTCTCTGATGTACTTAGATTGACAAATGAATATTCCATCTTTCCTTTGACTCACTTGTAATCCAAGAAAGTAGTTCAACTCTTCCATCATACTCATCTTGTACTTACTCTGCATTAGCTTAGAGATTCTCTTGCAAGGATCATCATTAGTAGAACCAAATATAATATCGTCAATATATACTTGAACTAATATTATATCAGATTTATGTACTTTATGAAACAGAGTTTTATCTATGACACCTCTAGTAAAACCATTTTCAAGTAAAAACTCAGAGAAAGTGTCATACCATGTCCTTGGAGCTTGCTTAAGACCGTAGAGAGCTTTGAATAGAAAGTATACAAAATCAGCCAGATTTGGATCTTCAAAACCAGGTGGTTGTTCCACATACACTTCTTCTTCCAGCTCTCCATTCAGGAATGCACTCTTCACGTCTATTTGATAAACTTTGAATTCTGAATGTGCTGCGAATGCCAGAAACATCCTGATTGCCTCAAGTCTAGCTACTGGTGCATAGGTTTCATTCTCACAAGTGTATCACTCTTCTCTCCACTCGTGTTTACATTCATTCTCACAAGTGTATCACTCTTCTCTCATAGCTCCATAATCCAGCTGTACCTGCAAGGAAAATCACCTTAGCCATCCTTAAGGAGGTCACAGGTGGTGCAATGGGAGTTCACAAATCCCCATCCTTGTTAAACTCGTCAGATGAATCTGAGTCATAATTTACAAGTTGCTAGTTTCCCTTTTAGGGTTCCAGATTTGAATTCTGGGAAGGTAAACAATGATCCAACGAATTTAGCATAAAGATCAAAGTTCCCTTCTAATGTCTGTGAAGACATTTCCTTGTGACTTATCAGGTAATATCTGAATCAATGTCAACAAGTTGCCGATCTGCGCCTATGTCAGATCCACTATCCGCAGATGCATCCAGGGGATTTAAGCCTGGGGAGGTAGACACTGACCACTGACATATGGCTTTTGGATCAGTATCCTCTCCTAACACCTTTAAAGGCAATTGGTCCACTAACGAACCTTGAACAATCGAATCTGACCTTAAAATGGTCGAAACTCTTGTTTGCGCCAACTCATCCTTTGTGTGTGTAACCTCTCCTTGTGCATCAAGAATTGTTTATATTTGAAGTGGTGACACTACATCGGATGCCTTGGCCGACAGGCAAAATTCAATAGACGCACCCTGTTGAGAGAATGAATCTAGTAACTGTTTATGTGCCTTTTCAGCCATTACATCTTTTTGAGAAGATGTATGGGGGCTAGCAGTTGTCTCGGTTTAAATACTACTCATCTATGTAGGAGACAGAGCTACTAGGTTGACTACAGAACCTTCCTTATGTGGTGCACTAGGCACTATCTCCCTCACGCTTATTCATACTACATTTAGTGGTAAGAGAGTGTTGGTTGGTTCTGTTTTTGTGTTTGTCTTTACAGTCTGGGATAGACGTTGTGGGTTTTCAACCTCATGACTGTTAATGAAAGAAAGCTATTAGAGACTGAATCTGTAACACAGAATATATGGTAATAGAGAGAAAATGATTTACAATAGTGATTTCAAAAGATTTTACATGACATAAGAAATCACTAATGTAGAAAGAAGTTTGATTTTGTTTTTCAATATGAATGAGTTTTTGATAAAACATTGATCACTTAGGGTAAAGTCTAAGTAATTCTCATTCATGTCAAAAGCTTACAAATATCTGCAACATAATGTTAACAAGATATAATTGACCGATACTTGTCAAGTACTTTAGATATTAATTGTTATGTTGCATTAAAATATATCACTGCACATATAAAACAATATGATTGTGCTTAGTGATAAGATAGTTATTAATATGACGACTCTACTTATTCATATAAAATTATAACTTCTGTTAGAGTGCCATACCATGTCCTTGACGATTGCTTGAGCAGTATACTAGTTCATACCAACCTGAAGTGAGATTGTGAAGAAGAAATTGCATAGTCCAATAGATCTGCAGCTGCAAAGTCCATGAACTGTGGTGCATTGACTTCCTCTTTTGACTTACCAACCAGGAGTACACTTGTACACATCTTACTAGAGTACAATTCCAAGTGTAATGTGCAGCAGGTGTCTGATATGTCGTAATATTCTCAAGTCTCGTCACTGATGCTATATGTTAGATACTGCTTCCTGATAATAACCTAGCACAATATACAAAATTACAATGATAACATTCCCAGCTTGCAAACAGCCATATCCTTCAGATAAACCTTTGCTGTTATCTCCAAAGGTAACCAGGGGGCCAGCTTTCTCAATCCTCATTTGATAGCAGGGCTCTATCTCCGGTCATATGTCTTGATGATCCACTGTCAAGAATCCACACTACCGGTTACACCTGTATACTGCCCTGCACTTCAAATGGATTAGACCTTCTTCGGAACCCAAACTTGGTTGGGCCCGGCATACTTGTAGAATTGTCCTTTGTCAGGCAAAACAACATTTTTAATTTTAACGATCTCAACATCCTCAATGACTGAACATTTGACCTTGTAAACAGCCTTAACAAATTTCTGTTTAAGCTTAGGCACAAATGTCTCCTTTCTAGCCTTAGAAGGACTAGCAGTCTTAGACCTATCATGCTTCTTGTTATTCACATGCTGACGAGGAGTAGTCTTATCATTAGACACATGCTTACCATTAAAATAAGCATACATCATATTAAAAGCACAAGACATACAATTAGCAACACCACATGCTTTATGAGAGTGATTAACAGCAGGCAATTTATGCATGGTAGACATGGCATTATTGTTATCCAACTCATGTGTGTCTGAGTTAGTCTCAGTTGCTTTCACAATTTTGACTGGAACTTTCGACTCACTTGACTTGGAAACAATCTTCTCATTAGCATGATCCTCAGCACGTATTTCTTCTTGAATAACAGAAGAGGTCGCATAAAATGGTTCAGCAATTGATGCTTTATAGAGGGGTTCATCAACACCCTTAAGCACATGTAGTACTTCCCTCCTTTTAGCACAGACATGAGGAGGGGAGTTTATGCCTAATTCTCCAATAGCAACATTGTAATCATAACCTATTCCAGATGTTTGATTAACAGCTTGCTTACTGTAGAACTCTTTAGCCTTCAAACAAGAATTGGAGTAGGCTCTAACCTTAGTCTCAAGACCGGTGATCTTGTCTTTGAGAATAGTTTCGAGTTTTCTATAACAATCAACTCTATTCTCTAGAAAAGATACCCGTTCTTTTAATTTGTCTTGATTAATGTGCACAAGTCTTAATTCATTGACCTCTTTCTCAAGGTCTGTGATCTGTAAACTTAACAGTTCATTATCACGACGTGCACAATCTAAGTTACCTCTTAGATGATAAACCATTTCAGCATCAGAAAGTTTTACCTCTATTCTTGACGATGAAGCTTTTCCATCAATAGCCATAAGAGCAAGATTTCCTTCATCTTCATCTTCACTGTCAGTATCATCCCAGCTTCTTCCCTTTGCCAGATAAGCCCTTTCAGAGTTCTTTCTTACTTGCTTTGGCTTCCTACATTCTGTGGCAAAGTGTCCCAACTCATTGCAGTTATAGCATCTAATGGTGCTCCGATCAACCATCCCTGTTTTGTATCCACAAGTGCTGGTGTTAGAGGATGAAGATCCACCTTTCTGGAATTTGTTGTAGTTGGACTTGTACTTAAGCTTGGGATTCCTCTTGAATCTGACATGGGAGAATCTCTTGACAATTTGGGCCATTGACTCGTCTTCCAATTGCTCCAGCTCTTCCAAGGAATAAAAATCATCACTTGATTGATTTGTAGTAGGAGGATCATATTCTGCTACTAACTCATTTTCCTCACCCTTGGAAAACTGTACCATTCTTTCTAACTGTTGAGATTGTTGTTGTTGTTGACCTTCAGCTACAAGTGCATTAGATGTGCTGACCATTCTATCCTTCCCGTAGACTTCCTTCTGTTGAATCTGCTCCAACTCATAAGTTTTTAACACTCCATAGAGCCTGTCCAAAGAAATATCACTCAGATCTCTAGCTTCTCTAATGGCAGTGATTCTATGTTCAAGATGAGCTGGCAGTGTTAAAAGGAACTTTTTGTTGATCTCCCTGATTGAATAATACTTTCCATTGATGTTCAGGTTGTTGATCAACGCATTGTACCTCTCAAATACTTCAGTAATTCCTTCTCCTGGATTTGATTTGAAATGTTCATATTCAGAGGTTAGGATTTCCAACTTGTTCTCCCTAACTTCCTCTGTGCCTTCATTAATTACCTTAATAGTTTCCCACATGTGTTTAGAATTTTTACAGTTCATCACATGTCTGTTCATCAAGGGATCAAGGGAATCAATTAATATTAATTGAAGGCTGGCATCCAAGGAGGCTTCTTCCTTCTCAGCAGGAGTAAAATCTTCGGGCTCTTTTGGATAGGTTCTAGCTTTAGTAGTCACCACACCATGTATTATTACCTCCGGTTCAATAACCATCGGAGTTTTTATACCCTTCTTTAACAAGTTTGAATATTTGGGATTTGCAACTTGTAAAAATAATAGCATCTTCTTCTTCCACATGATATAATTCTCTTTATCAAATTGTGGAATTTTAACGGTTCCAACTTTATGTGAAGTCATTATGAATTTTTGAATAAATAAAAATTCAAGGAGTTGAAAAATCACAAAAGTCTAGGATCTTGATTTGTTCGTTAATCAGAAGGCTCTGATACCAATTGTTAGGTCCCAATTTGTTTGTAGAAGGGGGGTTGAATACAAACAGTACCAAATAATCGAATAAATGCGGAATAAAAAAAATGTGAAACAAAATTCAAGTTAAATAAAAATATTATTAAACTTGAAAGGTGTTACAACAACTGTATCGATTACAAGGTATTAATCTCAAATCAATTATCACAAATCTAGAATAAATTCGACATGAACTTTTTCTATTTTTGCAATAATTAGAATCAAATGCTAAACGCGATTTGAGATTAAGTTCTAGGGATTTTGATCCGCTAGATTGTTACACAAGAACAAGATAAATAATTCTAGTGGTTTGGATTTAACATTAACAAACTAGAATTTTGATCTTGATGTAAGCAGAGAAGAAAATAAAATGTTTCAAGGCGGCTGCTTTCTTTTCTTTGTTCTTGAATGTGTTCTGTATGATTGAGATCTTTAGTTGAATGACTTCTGCTTCTATTTATCAACAGCCGAATTAATTGAATTGGAATGACAATCCTTTAAGCTTGTATGACAATCGGTGAGACTATCCTTTTGAGCTAGCAAGACAATCGTTTGAACCAGCATGACTATCGGTAGGACAATCTTTTGAACTGGCATGACTATCGGTAGGACAATCTTTTGAACTGGCATGACAATCGGTATGACAATCCAGATTGTCATGCTAGTTCATTTTCAATTGTCTTGCTGATTTAAGATTGAATTTAATCCAATTAAACTTCTGAAAATTCCTAAAATTAATTCTGAATTAATTAATCAATTAATTTAATTAATCAATAAATTAATCTTTGCAGATATAATTTATTTACTTAATTAAATTATATGACTTAATTAATTAATAGAGAATTAATACTAACCCTGAGCAGCATCCATTCTTCTGAATATCTTCTGAAAATCACTGAGAATTATGAATCAATTCCACCACTTCAACGTTGACACTCGATGTACTGTCTGGTTCATGAGTGACTAACTTCCGTGACGTTTCTTCATGTCTTGACTTTGACGCTTTGATTTTCTTCAGATTAAATCCTTGTAATTAATGATACTCTGACGAGATCTCTGTCACTTGATTAAATCCACGATCTTGATTTATATCACTGAGGCATGATCAACTTCTTGAACTTCTTCCAGTGAATTACCTCCTCAAGTCTGTAGATGAACCTTGTTTCTGAATCCTTTGACATATATTACTTTGCGAGATCTCTCTGACGGTCGATCCACTATTTACTTATTACATTCTTATTTGAGTTGAGTTGAATCCTTGAATATACAAATAGGCTATGACAAATGACTTACACTATCATACCTCTATAGCTTGTGATGTCAACTTTCTTACTAGTTTTGTCCTGATCAAGCTTGGAGGCTGTTGGCATGGGAGTCTTTGCTAGAGCTGAATCTTCCAGATTATACTTCTTAAGAAGTTCTCTGATGTACTTAGATTGACAAATGAATATTCCATCTTTCCTTTGACTCACTTGTAATCCAAGAAAGTAGTTCAACTCTTCCATCATACTCATCTTGTACTTACTCTGCATTAGCTTAGAGATTCTCTTGCAAAGATCATCATTAGTAGAACCAAATATAATATCGTCAATATATACTTGAACTAATATTATATCAGATTTATGTACTTTATGAAACAGAGTTTTATCTATGACACCTCTAGTAAAACCATTTTCAAGTAAAAACTCAGAGAAAGTGTCATACCATGTCCTTGGAGCTTGCTTAAGACCGTAGAGAGCTTTGAATAGAAAGTATATAAAATCAGCCAGATTTGGATCTTCAAAACCAGGTGGTTGTTCCACATACACTTCTTCTTCCAGCTCTCCATTCAGGAATGAACTCTTCACGTCTATTTGATAAACTTTGAATTCTGAATGTGCTGCGAATGCCAGAAACATCCTGATTGCCTCAAGTCTAGCTACTGGTGCATAGGTTTCATCGTAATCAATACCCTTTTCTTGAGGGTAACCTTTAGCTACCAGTCTGGCTTTGTTCCTCGTTACAGTGCCATCTTCATCTAGCTTGTTCCTGAATACCCATTTAGTGCCTATCACTAACTTGTTCTTTGGTCGGGGTACCAGCTTCCATACTTTCTGCCTCTCAAACTGATTGAGTTCTTCTTGTATTGCAATAACCCAATATGGATCTTCCAATGCCTCATCCACTTTCTTAATTCCATTTCTGAAAGAAACCCTGAGAAGTGGCATTCATTCTGAGTGGCATGTCTAGTTCTTACTCCTGTGTCAGGATCACCAATGATCAATTCAAAGGGATGGTCTCTGTTCCAAACCCTTTGATGAGGGAGATTAGATCTTGATGTTTCCTCTTGTTTAGCCTGATGTTGAGTGTAAACTGTAGATCCTCTTCCTGCTCCCCCTGAGTTGCTGTCACCATGACTGGATGATTCTGATCTGTTTGTAGTGGTTCTTGATGGAGTTCCTGAATGATTATCATGATCATTATTTCCACCATTATCACCACTTGATCCTGAATCAGCATTGCCCTGAACTACAGGCACAGTTCTAGCAATCTCAGGTTCTATTATATCCAAAGGATCATCTGATAGATTTTCAAATTCCAGAGATTCAGAATCCTCTTCTCTCTGCAGGCTTGCCAACTTGGTGTCGTCGAATGTTACATTAAAGCTTTCAATCCCCTTCTGATCGGAGATCACATAAACCCTGTAAGCTTTAGATTCCAGAGAGTAGCCAAGAAATATGCCTTCTTCTGCTTTAGCATCAAACTTTCCTAGATGTTCATTTCCTTCCTTTAGCACAAAGCATTTAGCACTAAACACATGAAAGTATTTTAGTGTTGGTTTCTTGTCAACCATAATCTCATAAGGAGTCTTGTTATGATCTTTGTTAATCAGGGTACGATTTTGAGTGTAACACGCTTTGTTGACAGCTTTAGCCCAAAAGTAGGTGGGAAGTCTTGATTCACTTAGCATAGTCCTTGCTGCTTCAACCAAGGTACGATTCTTCCTTTCTACTACCCCGTTTTATTGTGGGGTCCTTGGGGCTGAGTACTGTCTCGAAATACCTTTCTCCATACAAAATTCATTTAAAAATGCATTCCTGAATTCTGTCCCATTATCTGATCTGATCTTTCTAACAGGTTATTTTGCTTCCAGCTCAATCTTCTTTATATGATCCACTATCAGCTGAGGTGCTTCATCCTTGGATTGTAAAAACAACACCCATGTGTACTTGGAGAAATCATCGACCATTACTAAAGCATATCTTTTCCTTGATGGTGACAATACGTTCACGGGACCAAATAAATCCATGTGAATTAACTGAAGAGGTTCAGTTATACTTGTCATTTCCTTGCTTCTGTGTGATGCTTTCTTTGATTTCCCTTTTTCACATGCTTCATAGAGTCCTTCTTGATAGAATTCTATCTGTGGTAACCCTCTCACTAGTTCTCTCTTGATCAGAGAGTTCATTGTTTTGAAGTTCAAGTGCGAGAGCTTCTTGTGCCATAGCCAACTTAGTTCTGATGAAGCTTTGCTGTAGAAACATTTGCTTACTCCATCAAAGGTAGACTTCAAGTCAACTACATACATATTACCTTTCCTTACTCCCTGTAAAGCAAGCTTCTCATCTTTCCTGTGAGAGATCAAACATCTTTTTGTTCTGAAATCAACATTGTATCCCTTGTCACAAAACTGACTTATGCTCAGAAGATTATGCTTTAATCCTTCCACAAGAGAGATATTCTCAATGATGACATTGCCAATTTTCAAATTGCCATATCCCTTAGTAAATCCTTTGTTGTCATCTCCAAAGGTAACTATAGGGCCAACTTTCTAAACCACACCTGTGAGTAGGGAATTTTCTCCTGTTATGTGCCTAGAACACCCACTATCCAGTATCCACATGATCTTTTCTTTTCTTATATTACCCTGCAAACACAGATTGATTAAGAAGACTTTGGTACCCAAGCTTTCTTGGGTCCTAAAGGTTTAGGAGTAGAAACATAATCAATAATTGAACCCTTAACAGGCTTAGCTTTCACTTTGGCTGGCTCCTTCTCAGTGTTAGTCTCAACAGAGTTGTCAGACTTAGAAATAGGAGTAACAGTCTTGTCTTGTGTGTGCTTATTACTCATGCTTGTCTTAGTGTTGATGCAAGTGCTAGCTGTTGTATGAAAAGCTTTAAAATAATCAGACATGGTAACAAATGCACATGGCATACATCCAACTATAGCATAAGGTTCATGAAAACTAGGCATGTTAGGCATGACAGGCATACTGGAAGTTGCAATAGATTCTACTTTACCTTTAGTGCATGCATGTGTAAGATGTGCATCAGAATTGTAATTATTATAAAGCTTCCTAGATGCAGATGAGGAAGATGCAAAATTAGATTTCTTATTAACACCTACCTTGCCAATCCTGTTCTTCTTAGTCTTAACCTTAGCACTCTCACCAGTCTTAGAGTTGACTATAGGTTCTGGTTTCTTAAGAGTTTCAGGTTCCTTTCTATCCACCTTAGTACCTAGGTCAGCTATGGATTTAGCTTTCGTAGCTGGAGCCTTAGGAGTCTTAGAGGATTCCTCTACCTTCTCTCTATCTTCAACAATCAATTCCTCATTGATCAGCAAACTTACTTCATCCACAGGTTCTGAAACAGACTCAGTGAATATCGGAGATACAGCATCCTTAATAACATATGGAACCTTTTTCAGAGACAAACATATTTATCTCTGATGTGCCACTATGTTTCTTACTGTTCAACTTAGAATAGTCAAGTCCTATTGAAGTCTTAGATTTAAATCTTTGACTGTCTATTATCTCCTTCTGAGTCAAAGCTGCATTCTTAAACGCCTATAACTTCTTTTCTACGTCAGCAATTTGGGTTCTAAGAATGGCCTCTATTTCTGCATTGCACTTAACCTTATTCTCTAGATACTCATTCTTTTGCTTAAGGTCTTCTAGTCCAGCTACAAGAAATTCTAGTTCTTCATTCCTAGAGGTTAAACTCTCAGATTTAAGAACTAACTTATCATTTTCCATTTTATATGCAAGCATGCTTGTATGAACATTATACAATTCTAAAGTAAGTTCATGCACAGTAGATTTATATTTAGATACAGACATTTCTATAGTGGTAAGTTCAGGAACCTGAGATGGTCGTGGTGATTCCTCTGCAGAGTCTGCCATGAGAGCCAGATTTACATGCTCTTCCTCTTCATCCGAATCAGTATCATCCCAGCTTTTTCCTTCAGCGATGTAGGCTCTCCCTTTTTCCTTTACCACATAAGCATTCAGCTTCTGTTTCAGCTTCTCATTCTTCCTTTTCAGATCTTCATAAGTTTCCTTCCTTTCATAGGAATCATTTGGTTTAGCTGCCTTGGGCTTTCTGCAATTAGATGCAAAGTGCCCTAACTCATTACAGTTGTAGCATCTGGTTTTGCTCTTGTCAACCCAGCTTGACTTGTAGCCTCCTCTGGAGCTTGACCCTGACGAGTGGCTTCCTTTCTGAAATGTCCCTGATGAACCCCTTGGTTTGTAGTTGGGCTTTCTTCTGAATCTAACATGACTACATTTTGCAACCATGTATGCCATAGATTTGTCATCCAACTGTTCAAGTTCCTCTTGAGTATTGAAATCACTTTCATCTTCTGGCTCACCATGAGTAATTTCAGCTACGACAATTTCTTTAATTGTTGAGGAGGGTGCAACCTTGTTTTCCTGAGATTCTGGTTCACGAACTACAAGTGCAGTGGTTTTTACAAGTGTCGTACTCTTACTGTCAACAGAACCAGGTCCATAGATAATGGATCTTTGCCCTTTCTCCAGCTCATGTGTTCTTAACTTACCATAGATCACATCCAGGGACATAGTGATAAAATCTGATCTTTCCCTGATTGATGAGTTCTTTTGTTCCAGGTGAACTGAGAGCGTCAACATAAACTTTCTGTTAGACTCTCGTATGGGGTAGACTTTCCCTTGCAGCTTTAATTCACTTAACAGTCTTGTATATCTCTCAAAGAGTGAAGACAGTGCTTCTCCGGGTTGAAATTTGAATGCCTCATACTAAGTCATCAGAATATCCATCCTGTTTTCTTTAACTTCCTCTGTTCCTTCCATCAAAAGCTCAATGGTCTCCCACATATCTTTTGCACTGTTACTTCCTAGAAGCTGATGGCTCATATCCTTATCGGTCGATTCCACAATTATGAGTTGAAGGATTGAGTCCAGATTTATCAACTCCTTATCGGTTTCCGTATATTTAGACGGATCCCTGGGAGTAGATATGGAAGGAATTCTTACACCAGTTGCAGTTATGGATTCATCAATTACTTGCATCAGAATATAAGGTCCATTCAGTAGGATCCCAATGTAAAGTGGATTCGAAGCTTTCATAAATAACATCATCTTTTTCTTCCATAGGTTGTAATTATCTCTGTCAAATGGAGGAACCTTTATGCTTCCAATTCTTTGGTTATTCATTTTCTTGGTGGAATTAAATTATTTAAAATTCAAGAAATTTCAAGAAATGAGAATTTTTTGAAAATTAAAAAATTCAAGAATTTTTCAAGAACTTGTTTCTTTCTCCGGATCTTGATTTGTATGACATTCAACAAGCTCTGATACCAATTGTTAGTTCCAAAGTATCGTAGAAGGGGGGGTTGAATACGATACCTACAATCTTTTTCGATTCGTTTCAAGTTCTTCGTTAAAAGTACGGAATCAAAAAGAACACAAAACAATTCGATGAATATATTGTTTTTTAATATAAACCTTGAGGTTGCTACAATCTAATCAAAGTATTGATTAACTACAATAAATTCAGCAACATAATATTCTGTTTACAAGGATAATAAATGTGAAGCTTTAATGGAGCTCTCGTAAACTTTTTGTGTTTACTGAAGAAGATAACCAACTGAACTGAATTACCTTCAATTGCTTCTTTGTAGTCTTTCAAATTTAAATAGACAGCTGTCCAATTATTGTCCACATAAATCATTTAACTTTGTTGCACATTGAATCAGTGAACAACACCTCTGTGGCGACATATCTATGGCGACAAGCTTTCTCTGTGTATCCTCTGTGGCAACAGCTCTGTGGCGAAAGAGTTGTCTTGTTATTCTCTGTGGTGACAACCTCTGTGGAGACATACTTCTGTGGCAACAATTGCTCTCCTGTGGCGACAACCTCTATGGCGACAGTTGCCTTGAGCAATTATTCCAACACCTCTGTGGCGACAAGAGCTTCTGTGGCGATAGAGTTGCCTTAGAGCAATATCTCTGTGGTTACATCTCCTGTGGCGACAGGGGTGCCTTGGTGCCATTTCTCTGTGGTTACATCTCCTGTGACGACAGGGGTGCCTTGGTGCCATTTCTCTGTGGTTACATCTCCTGTGGCGACAAGTAGAGAGAGCTACCTTTTACTTAAAATATTTTTGGCTCTTGGTCAAACCATTCTTCAATGTATCAATCATTTTTCTTCTGTTAATTGAATCAAAATACTTCCTTGAATGCTGATGTTTGGTGCACTGGTCTGGTTCACAAACAACTAGTACTGAGAGGATCCTGATTCAATTTGTCTTGTGATTCTGAGTTGATACATACTGATGTTTATCCATTGCTTCTTTCACTGAACCCTTGATTTGTAACATTTGAAGTCAATACATGCAACTGATACTTAAAGCCCCTTGATGTCTTATTCTTCATGGCTGCTTGAACATAGTAATGAACTTCTTTCCATGATCTGTAGGAGGACTTAATGAATCAATCACATCATTTGGTTCTTTGTGTTTATCCTGTCTTCATCTGAATGGTTCCTGTGCTTCACAGTTTAATAATGTTTATCTGTTTCTGTTTTCATGTTGAGTTATAAATCCTCGATTAAATGTTACATTACATTATGCTTTATAGAATACCTTTCATGAATTTCTGCATAGCTAGGCATTTGCTCCAGAGCCTCAGCGAAAGGTATGTTAATGTGAAGTTTCTTGAACACCTCCAGAAACTTACCAAATTGCTTGTCCAGCTTTTGTTTCTGCAATCGCTTAGGAAAAGGTGGTGGAGGATAGAGTTATTTCTCCCCTGTATTACCCTCAGGAAGAGTGTGTTCAACAGTAGTCTCTCTTGATTCCCCCTCTTTCTCCTTTTGCATTCTTTCTTCATCAACAACTTCAACTTCTCCATCTTTTGCTTTTTCAGCATCAGCAACTTTTCTAGACCTTAAGGTGACAACTTTGACTTGCTCTTTAGTTTCCTTCCTGCCTGGCACTTTAGTATCGCTGGGAAGTGTGCCAGGTCGACGATTGAGCAAGGCATTGGCTATTTGTCCAATTTGATTTTCCAAGGTCTTGATAGAAACAACCTGACTTTTGCATAACAGCTTTAACTCCTCAAAATCAGAACTAGAAGGTGGAGCAGCACCTCCTTGTTGAGGATATGATTGCCTTTGAGCATATTTCTGAGGTTGCTGGAATCCAGGCGGATTAAACTGTTTACTTGCAGCTTGCTGATATGATTGCTGAACAACATTCTGATTATTGCTCCAACAGAAATTGGGATGATTTATGTTATTAGGATTATAAGTAGCTGGCATAGGCTGCTGCGGTCGCTGATAATTATTCACATACTGAACAGATTCATTAACAAGAGAACACTGATCCGTAACATGAGAGCCTACACAAAGCTCACAGACACTAGCTATTTAATTTACTCCATAGTTGGCTAAAGAATCGACCTTCATAGACAGCGCCTGTAGCTGCAATAGCTGTAGCTGCATCAACTTCCAGAATATCTGCTACCTTCCCAGGAATCATCCTTTGAGTTGGATTTTGATACTCGTTTACATCCATAGTTTCAATGAGATTATAGACCTCTGTATAGATTTTGGCCCACAAGGCGTCTCCAAAACCTGCATCGAGCATGGGTCGAGATTGGGCCCCCAAACCATTGTAGAACCCATTTTTCACCATCCAGTCGGGCATACCATGATGTGGACACTTTCTCAACATCTCCTTGTAGCACTCCCAAGCTTCGCACATAGATTCTCCATGTTGTTGCACAAACTGAGTAAGAGCACTCCTCATGGCTGCAGTCTTGGCCATTGGATAGAACTTCACCAGAAACTTTTGCGCAAGATCTTCCCAAGTAGTGATGGACCCAGCTGGTAAAGAATGTAACCAGTCCTTAGCTTTGTCCCTCAGAGAATGGGAAAAGCCTCAGCTTAATAGCCTCATCAGTAACACCATTATATTTGAAAGTACTACAGATCTCGACAAAATTCCTGATATGCATGTTGGGATCTTCAGTCGTAGCACCTTCGAAAGAAACAGAATTCTGCACCATCTGAATAGTACCCGGCTTGATTTCAAAAGTATTGGCCTGAATAGCCGGATGAATGATGCTTGACTAAATGTCATCAATTTTAGGCCGAGAAAAGTCCATAAGAGCCGGGTCAGCTGGAACTATACGATCACCCATTATTTCAGGTTCTTTCTTTTCACTCTCTTTATCCGAATCTTCAAAATCTATCTTCTCCGGAAAGTCAAGAGCTGTATTTGTCTCCTCAGCTTTATCCATATTCCTCTTGCGGGTGCGAGAATGTGTTTGCATAAACGCTCGCTAGAGTACCTGAAATACAACTGGAAGCAGTAAGTAACAAGTCTTAATCAATGAATCCTAATGACCACTGATGGAAAGTACATAAACTAAACAAATTAACATCGAGTCCCCGGCAGCAGCGCCAAAAACTTGTTACGCACAAAGCATGCGCTAAATAAATCACGCAAGTATACACGTTTGCAAGTAATATAGAATGATTTCTAGCTCGTTCCCACAGAGACTCTGATTAATTCTATCTAATTAACACTTACTCACCAATGTATGATTATTCTTTAATGGCAAGACAATAACAGTTAAGGTTGATTAACTAATATTAACTACGAGAATTAAACACTTAAATTAATAATATTAAACACACATGAGACCATAACTTCATTACTACTTCATTCAATAGTTATTGTTATTACCCTTAGCATGTAATGGTGATGATATTAATCGAAGAACAGGGAACTGACAAACATCAACTTTCGTTGTACGAATACCATTCTACCAAGCATCCACAATTAAGATAGAAGTTGAATATGCATCAATTATGTTGAGACCCTATATGTCTACAGAATTTGACAACATAACGATTTAAGCACAAGTTATTCATTATAATTACACAGGGCAACTAAAATGGTTAGTGTTACCCACTAATCATGCATACAATACATGAACCTATGCTAGCATGGCAAGTTCTAAATCTCAAGATTCACTATCGCTTCACAAGAGATTAGCAGGCTATCTTACATGTTCGCGACACACATAAGACGAATAAGCACAACCTATGCTAGATATCATACAATCACCACATACAAAGGTATTAAACAATTAACTAAAGAAATCCATAGTAAATCCACTATGATCCCATGATTACGATTAACCCATAATAGAACTCATCATCATCATGGGTTCATATGAAAACATGATAATAACACAACGATATAAACTAATAAAAATACTTAATAAATAATGAAGTACGTCACAATAGTATTAAGGTTCAAAGCATAAAGAAAACTAGCATCCACTGTTACAACGAATTAAAAAAATCACAAGATAAACGTATGCTTCCTCTTTTTTGTTGTTGCGTGCTAAAACGGTCTTCTTGATCTTCCTGCCTTCGCTCCTTGTTACTTGTTGTCGAAAGCGTGTTCCAAGATTGTTTATATAATAACCAACAAGAATCAGCAATAACAGAAGCCCAATAAAACTCGAATTCTAAAAATCAGATTCTGAAAATCCACATCCAGGCGGCTGCCTCCTCCTTCCAGGCGGGCGCCTGCAACCCTTCTGGAAAAATTATTATTTTGCTTCTGTTTTTGCTGAATTCTTTGCACATCAACCCGGGAATGACTCCAAGCACTTCCTGAAGCTTATTTTGATGAAATCCACTTATCTAAGCAAGTTATACCCTGAAATGCAAAAACACTCGAAAACACGTCAAACACACAAAATACTCGAGTTCAAGACACCAATTCAAGCCGTTATGAGACGCTCTAAGTGGTATAAAATGCCACTTATTAGGTATCAGGGGAGAAACAGGCATAGGGGTAGCACTGTCCTTAGACATATCCTCCTTAGGGTCTGAACTAATGTATTGGGGCTCTTAAGGTGATCCTGATAACAAACTATCCTTAGAATCAGCATCACTACCAGTACTAGGGTCCTGAGATAAAACATAAAACAGCAGCCAAGAAAATAACATTAGGGTTAAATAAAATTTCTAACTGGCTCCATTCCCTAAACTTATTTATCACATTAACCTATTTATTCCACTTAGACTATACCTAATAGTCTAACTCAACTCTATATGAGTTGATCACTCTCGCAATATTAATTACCCAAATACCCTTTTATCCTAACTTATCTTAGGGACTAGATCATGTAGCTCTGATACCAAACTGTGACGCCCTCAATCTCGGGTTTATGAAATGAGGACTCACAACTATAATAAACTAATATAATAAGAGCAGAATAATAATAAACTCCGACACTAACAGGATCTGACAGGATAAAGTATGAGATAAGATTACAACTATCAACCAAAATATTATTATTACAACCCAAAATATAGTTAAAACCAAATTATTCGATTCCGACTTGGAATCGACAAATAACCCAAAAGTATCTGATTCAGCTAATACACTTCCCACCATCGCTTTCTCACACGAAATCTACCTGATCTGGCATCTGAAATCCCACAACACGGTAGGGACCGCAGGAACGCTCTTGTGAGCTCTACGCCTAAGTCTGATCATCTTCTTGCTTAGCTGCCATTGTTAGATCAAAGCAAATAAATGAGCAAAATACGCTCAACAAGTAACTGGATAGCAGTTCTAAATATCAACATAAATAACATTATCTGAGGCATTTTATTTCAAGATAAAACTAGGCTAGGTGGCAGTATTCTATTAATGGCTAGGTATAGGCATTGGAAAAGGTTCCCAGGCTTTCAAGATTCAAAGTTGAGAGAAAGCTGACATTTATCACAATCAATAAGGGACTTCTCAAGGAGTTTCTCATTTTAAAGGAAGAGATCATTCGAGCTTCTAAAATCAATAACAAGGTAAAGTGACAGGGTTCTCGATCATATTCCATAACTTTAAAGAAAATACAGTTCAATCTATTTTATATAAAAGAAGCAAACTGCTTTATCAAATATATACATTTCCTCTTTTGTAAAATACTAAAGAACCCTCGATTGAAATATCCATCTTTTAAATGTAATACGGGTGATCAGCCCGAACTGACCTCCATCTGATAATTAAGATACATATGACATTATTTCAGCCTTATATTAGACTAGCCCCGCTAGCCTCTTATATGACTGGACTAGTCCCACTAGCCTCTTATGTCTACATCCAATCTTCAAGGAATTCATTTGAAAAACCTTTACGTTGGAATACAAGAAAGTTTAACTAAATTCAGTTTTAACATTACCGATAAGTGAAATCATTTAGACTCTTGCAAGTCGAAAGTCATTCTTAAGTCTAATTTAAGAATTTAAGGAAAGTGAACAAATCGAAAGTAAGCAGGGATCATAAGTTAAAGATATTGATCAAATGTTAAATAGGGTGTATACGGTCGCAATAAGGGTAGTTCCAAAGAAAGATGCATAACAAGGCATAAGGGATTATCAAGGAGTGTAGCATATGAAAAGTTTATACAAACTCTCTTAGGTTAAGGGATCATAAGTTAATAAAATTCAAGGATAGGGTAAATGTACTTGAAGCAAAGGGGTTACTATTAGGGTTCGTCATAAGGATTGATAACAAGTTTATCACAAGGAATAATGACAGGGTTTCCATAAGAATCAATAACAAGATTTACAAAGAACTTTTATTCTATCATGGCATCAACAATAATCTTTCTGTAATAAATTAATAACAGAAGGCAGAGTTACTTGCCTTAAAAAGCTTTCCTGTTTAATGGAACCTGAGCTACTTCCACCTAAGACTTCCTTCCTTTTACTATCCTGAATGCCTCTACTATCCAAATCTATAATACAAAAGAGAATCCTAATTAGATTCTTGATCAATTCCCGACATTTCTCAGAATGTCTAACTTCTACCGCAATCGCAATAGACATTTATCTTTTATACGTATATACACGTAGCACATAATAAGATATGGATTTATACTCTTTATAACATCGACTATCTCGATACTTTACACTTAGCAAATAGTCATTAATTCATATAACTCGACACCAAATGAATTCGAAACTATACCTTATACACAAATAACCATGCATGACTCAAAAGATGCAAAAATATTAACCAACCTTAAAGCTATTCTTTCCGCCATTTTTTATAAAAATTTGAACCAAAACAAGTTCCCAAATTCGACCAACTCCAAAATTCTAACATGAAAAAGTCCTTAGCTTTTATAAAATCTTAATCAATTATTCTTATATCACTCAATTTATCAATCATTCGTGATAAACAACTTATTCCCTCTTTTATTATAAAAAATTCGAACCAAAACAATATGACCAAACCAAATAAAAATCAACATGCAACCACTTAACATTAACATGCATACTTTTAGATAAAAACCAAACCTACTTTGACTTAATACCCATGAACAAAATTATACCAATTGTATATATCACATAATTCAAACCAAATTTCTTAGACCTAGAGTTTCATTTGGTTTTTCAACCAAAATAACATGCAACTAACCAAATCAACATGCATATAGATTCTTGTGACATGCATTCCCTTTTACTTCACTAAACATAAAAATCAATTTCCAATAGTCATTTTATTCAACCCTATATACATAGATTCAATTATACACCAAAAATCCCAAACAAACACAAATCAAATAGCATGCACTAAATATCACACCCTTCTTATACCAAATCGAGTTGAGAATCAAACTTAAACAAACCCACCGGCTCCCATTTGGTCATGGCCGGTGGTGGTCGAATTCGAAGGTGCCCATGCAAGGGTCTTCCTTCGAATTTTAGACCTTAAATCCACAAGAAAACTAGTATACTATGCAATCCTTTCAATCCACATCAAGAAATTATATTTTCTTGAATAAATTTTAAAAGAGGGTTTTGTAGAACTTGATCAAACACTTACATGCAAAAGAGTATAATGTAGAGGATTGAAAAAGATGATGATTAATGGTATGATTTTCAAAAACCAACTAGTTCTTGATGTTGCATGCAAGAGAGAGGGAGAGAGAGTATTCGGGGGAGAGGGAGAGGGAGAGATGAAAAGAAAGAGAGAATGAGAGAGCGAGAGACGAGAGAAGAAAAGAGTGGGGGGGGGGAGAAAGAGGGTGTATATATAAGTGAGGGGAGGGGCAAAAAGGGAAATTGCCTATTTGCTTATCTCTTTCTTTATTCAAAAATTATTAAACTCTATTTTATATAATCAAAACATCTTTTATAAAATCAGAAAATATCACAAATTCTATTTTTAAAATAAAGAACATGAAATTATCTCTTCTCCCATATTTTTAAAATAATTTCTGAGCGAATGAATTAATATCTATGGATTTTACAAATAAATCCCAAATAATAGAAATAAACTCCATAAAATTATTTTAAAATATCAGAACATCCAAATAAATCCAACTATGATTTTTAAAAAGTCCCTTGGACTATTTTAGAGATAATAAAGAAAATCTCACACCTTGTTCATATATCCATAATTTAATAAAAATATATAAGGACCATTAAATTTTTATGTAAATCAAATAAGTCCTTTTAAAACATTTAAAAGCTCACAAATTCACAATTCATACATGTACTCACAAATAACACATATTCACATAACACTAGGCACCACAATTCGTATCGATACACTTTAGCATATAATTCTCTTTTAATCCATCTTTTGAATAACGGGTCCCGTTCTACTTGACGGCCCGACAATCATAACTTAAGCCCTTAGCTGACTCCTCAAACTGGAATGTGACTTTACGCATTCCTTATTACTATTGCACATAAATTTGCATAAGCCAAAAAATTGTATGACTTAATATTTAATATCCATAATTCCATAATTATGACACAAAACTATATCTTATTCGAATACATATATCGCGAAAATTCCAGTCGTTACAACGATACTACCCCACAAATACATAAACACCATATACCAAACACTGGAACTTATATACTCTACAATACCTTGTAACATCAAAGATCTACACCTTGTATAATAATTGAACCATTGTTCATCTAATACCTAATTCTTCTACAGGCTTGAAGCCATTTTTCATACATACCTTGATATACCCTGGTGATACTCATGAATTGCATTATGCTCTGAAACAAATGTCTTATCAATGTTAATTATGATTCTGTTTTATTGAATTACAATGTTTATTATATTGAATTGTTTTAGAATTTGATAGTTTTCTTTATGTGGACCAAATTCGTGGTCTGACCAGATTCGTGGTCGT
The DNA here is from genome assembly GCF_009905375.1 of Apium graveolens. Lineage (NCBI taxonomy): Eukaryota > Viridiplantae > Streptophyta > Magnoliopsida > Apiales > Apiaceae > Apium > Apium graveolens. The sequence goes on along the minus strand of NC_133650.1, from coordinate 31,550,338 downwards.
ATTAGGCCAATGTGTGCCTTAGATCCAGTTTATAGAGCAGAGCTGTGTGCCTTGCTCGGGGTTAGTATGTGACTGGTCAGTAGCCTAACCTTGGTTTTGAAATTTAAAATGAATATCCAATTTGAATGATTGTTTGACAAGGAACTTGATTTCTCTGAATCATTTCAATTGATCATTGTTTAACCTCAGTTATTGTCATTATAACTTGCTGAGCTAATTAGCTCACTCTTGTAAATCTGTTATGTTATTCTACAGTTAAAAAGGAAATGGTTGGTAGCAAAGATCCTCGGTCCGGTGTGCGAGCTAGGATTCTAGGTTGAGTTGGATCGAGCTATCAAGAGCTTTATGTTTAGTTTTGAGTTATGTAAGCTTGTAAAAATGATGTCACTATCAGTTGTAAGTTAAACTAGTTGGGATTTGGTACGATGTAATAAAATTTAAGGTTGAGGCTTGTTGTCATACTTTAACCTGTTGCGATCTGTGATTGTGTACAGAAGGGTCATTGCTTATAATATTTTATATAGAGGTTTATATATTGTGTGTGTTGTGAATCCCAAATTTCTGACTCGAGTTTGGAGGGCGTCACAACTAGCCAATCTAGGAAAATTGGAGAGAGAGGGAGAAGTGGAAGACAACAAAAGTTGACTGTGACTACAAAGCAAACACTGACAGTCACAAATGCTGAGGAAGACCAAGGTATTCTGGAGATAGAAGCTGGTGCTGAGGCAAATCAGTTTTTACAGACATTGAAGTTTAAAGGTAAAAAGACAACTCTGTTCTACAAGGATCCTAAAATACAAGCTTTTGATTCTGAGGTGAGTAGAAGGATTTTTGAAAGGCAAAATCCAGGAGTTGATCTTGAGGAACTGAGGCTTATAGAAAAGGAATTCAAATCTTTGGGACTTGTGACCACTAATACTGTCTCACCATATGAAGATGTTCCTGGAAAGAGGCCAACCAAAGGTGTAGTAATAAAAGAAGTCATACAAGCTGAAGTTGAAGGACCTATTCTAAGGTCTCCTGAAATTTTAAATTCTGAGAGGAGTTATAAGGGGAAGGAAAAGGTTGGTGAGAAGTCAAAGACTAAAGCTAAGCCCAAGTTTAAGAAGAAAGCAGCATCCACCAAAAATCAAACACTGATAGGTCAATTATATTCAGTAAGTCAAGATCATGATGATGTTGATGAAGAAAAAGTTATTGAAGATGAAGCGAATCAAGTTCACAAAAAGAGAAAGGTAATTTCTCGAACTGATTAGTCTGAGAAGGTGCAAATCATTCCAACCACTGACAATGCTCAAGTTGGAGAAATAACTGCTGAAATTTAACCAGTCACAACCACTGATACTACTCAAGTTGTTGACACTACAATTCAAGAAACAAAAGCTGATCATTCAAATCCTGGAAAAAGTTTAAACTCTAATTTAGAAGGTTCAAACTATGATAAGCCAGAATTAACTCTTGAAGAAAATAAAAAGATGATATGGGGAAGCAAGACACCTGCACCTAAAAAAGATTCTTCTGAGACTATCAGCAAAATCTACAGTGGCAATTCACAGTCTAGAAGCGCTGGAAGAAGAGGTGGCTTGGGACTTTCTAATGCTGATACTAGAAATGTTTTAATTCTAATGAGCCTAAAAATCTGACAAAAATAGGAGATAATGTAAAGCTTGAAGATTTATAGAAGATCATATATGTTCAGACAATGCTTAATTTTTTTATACCAACAAGCTTAAAAGAGAAGATGTTATATTTTCTGGAATCTGGGAAAAAGATGAAAATTTCATAGGAGCAGATGATAGATAAACCATGGCAAGAGTTGGAATATGTCATTACATTACTAAAGGTAATCAACTCTATAACTACTAGATGGGCTGCTTATCTGAAAAACCTAGTATACAGGAAGCAGAGAGAAATGACTTACAAGTCAAAATACACTCCAAAATATAATGATGAATCTGGAAACACTGTTGATATGCCTACTGGAGGAGCCAAGGTGATCATGTCTATAGGTGTGAAAGTTCTCACTTTCAACCCTGATGGTAAGAAAGTTGGTTTCTTGGAACTGGATGACTTGTCACTTGGAAGATCTAAACTACATGACCTCAGAGCTCTATTTATCAGTATGATGAATCTACAGAAGAGCTCAAAGATATTAAATAGAGGATGAAGATGTATTTGAATGTTCTTGAAGTAAGTCTACTTAAGAAATTCTTTGATGATGCTACTGGGTTTACTAGAGTTCAAGACTGGAGTTAAAGTTTGAAGCACTGATCGTAAGATTGTTTATCTATTTATACTTATGCATTTAGATAGTTTTGACACCATTAATTAGGAACTTATACATATTCACATAATACACAAGTTGGGGGAAATTATTGGAAGTAATTGATGATATCATTACTTAAGCTATCAGAGTTTATTGAATCAACACTGAATATCAGTATTTGACAGAAGTGACATCATCAACATTTACCATCAGTATTTGTTGATCAGCATTTGACATCAGCATTTAGTCACATCAGTAATTGTCAAGCTGGAAATCAGGAGATATCAAAAAAGGAAATATTTGCAGAGATATGTCAATGTATGACTTTACTTATTGTAGCAATCAATAGGTGGATATGTATTACGATTCCTTATTGTATTGTATTAGGGTTCCTTATTGATTGTGTAGCTGTGCAGTATATAAATACATGTTAGGTTTGCACTTATGTGGTTCAAACATTGTTATATTATTTATATAACCCAGCCCCTATTAAGGATATCTGTTCATCCTTTGAGAGATTATTGTTATCAGTTTTTATATATATATAATAAAAGATGTTCTTTCAATTGTGCCTGTTATTTCATTTTGATTGTTTAACTGTATTCACACCCCCTCTACTGTTCATTAAAGGCCTAATATGAAGTCCAACATAGTTTACAGCTAAACTCTGATATAGTCCAAATTCATCCTATGTCGAGAAGTCCAAACTTGTACTACATCGAGAAGTCTGATTATGTATTACACTGAGAACTTAAGAAAAATGGTGAATATTGAAGTGCAGAATTATACTACATCGAGAAGTACAAAATAAACTTTGATAACATATTATGTGACCCCCCCAAATTCGGGGTTAGGGATTTAGGAGGCCACACCATCTTAAATCCTGTTTAAACACTTATCTTTGCACAATATTAAAAATACACACGCATCTACAACCTCACACTTATTAATACACACACACACACATACACACTCAGAGGTTATTGTCTTGGAAATGAATAATATATTACTAGAGTTATTAAATCCATAAGGTGATAGTCATTACAAACCAAAATTAATTATGTCTTACCACTGGTATAACCTATACTAAGGTTAGACCGACGGCCAAATATATGTTTCTTCATAATTACCTTACGTAAGTCATACTAGTATATAAGCCGGACTAAAAATAACTGAAAACTAATCCAGCTCATACGGTCTACCTGTGGCAGTGCTCCAAACAACCTATGGAAAAGTTGACCATTTTCTACTCGCTTCCGGGATGTTAGCTTTCTGACCGGCATCTTAGTACACTGTTGTGTTGTGTCATTTTGTGAAAACAAGTGTGAGCTATATTACCCAACATAATAATTGACAGTATGAAAAGACTGTACAAGAACTTATATTAATTCGTATATGGATATGTATATTTATTCAAAGTAGTTTTCTTGGTGATACACATCTCTTTTCAAAACAATTCTTTTGATTGACTTATTAGTCTGCAAATACCTTAATGGTAAACCCCGCACCTAGGCTTGGGTTACGGTATCATATCTCAATTCCAATTAAAAGAATAGGACATTCACCGGAGCCACTGCATAAGATGATCAGTCATAAATAGAAATCTGTAACCTTTTCTACTAGTAAAAGGACGACATCTTTGTATCCCGGTTATCACCCTGGCCGCATTCGAGCTTTATGTCCCATTTTGGGTATACACACACTTCACAGGTTCCTGAGTATACAGAGTACCTTCGCCTACAATACCTTTGGTAGTCTCCCTTGTACTCATAGTACTAGAGCCTACCCCTCCCAGTCCTTTGAAGAATCCTATCATATCCTAAGAACTCGAACTGCATCGAAGTTCCCCAAGCGTTTTGGTTGTTGATATACACAACTCATCTCGTATATATATGTACTTTCAAGAATTTTCGGAGGAAGTACTAAGATAATGTGAGTTGACCGTTGTCAAAGGATAAATAAAAGAGGGGGAGTTTCTTCTCACACTATAGTCAAAATATTTAAAATACGTCGAGATAATATTTTTGGATGATCCGAAAGTATTAGAAAGATTTTCTAAAGTTCAGAAATATTTTAAAAGCAGGTTTTATAATTTTTACATCATATTAAATCACTTAATAAATATTTAATATTTAATAATAATTATCATATAATTAAATCTCGAATAATTCAATTTTTAAAATAATATTTAAAATAATATTGCTCAACTAATGTATGTTTTAAATAATTAAAGTAATCTTTAATAAATATTCAATAACTGAATTTAAAATAGAATAGACATCGGAGAATACTTCTCCCTTTTTAAATGAATTGTTAGGTCACACACACTGTAGAAGGGGGTTGAATACAGTGTTTACTACAATCAAATCGAATATAAGAACTCATATGAAAATATATTTTATTCAACACAATAAACTCTGTTACAAAGAACTGTCCCCTCTCAGTGATGAAAAAATTATCACGAGAGCTTCTAGGGTTACAATAAATAATAAACTCGATTATAATAACACATATATGTGTTTATATACTACACAGTTTCAAGATAATCTTCTAATTGATATCGAATACAATTCTGCTTCCTAATATATATCAATCAGTTATCTTTTCTTCCAAGTATTCTATTCCTTATAGAATTCTTCTCCATACATATCTCTTCTTATGTTTGTCTTGATCTTCTTTCCTTTCAATCAGCCGCCTTCCTTATCTGAACGTCTCCTTACGTCCTGATATTAGTTGAATATATTTCCCGAAATAACCCAATCCCTTTTTGTTAAGACCCGCATAAAAATATGCCACTGACGTGAGTAAAGCCAAAGCAAAAGTAGTATTTATATCATTCGTGGGTGCGGCTAACTCCCCATGAGGTAATTGTATAATTTTCCAAGGTAAAAGCGCTCCTGACCAATTAGAAACAAAACCTGATAACTTAAGTTCTGACAACTTAAGTTCGGATATCTTAAGTCCTGACTTCAGTATAAGTACTGATTTCCGGTTAACTACTGATTTGTCCTGTTAATTAAGATCTGAAAACTAAACACAAATCATATTAGACATGACATCACAAATATATCTAACAATCTCCCCCAACTTGTAAATTAGCATAATATACAAGTTTAACAGATATTTGATGATGTCAAAACATTAAGTACAATTGCATGAGAATTTGACTAGATAACTACAACTTACAGTCCTTGTAGCTTTACCATCCTCAAGGTTTGATAGCAGCTTTAGTCTGTATACACTTCAGAATTTAAGCAGTTGTAGATCTTTGACTTGGCTTCAATTTCTGATCTCTTTGATGTCAGGAGTTGTTCTGAGATAGTTCTTCAACAAACATCTCTCAATATATTCAAGTTCATTGATCATCCTCCTTTTAGCATTCTTCAATTCAACTGTATCTTCACCAGTTTGAAAGATAGCAGCCCTGAGATCATTTATTTTAGCTCTCCTTATATGCTGATCTAGTCTAATGATATAGGCTTTATTAGACTCAAGATTGAATTCAAGTCCCTTAATACCAGAAAATATAGTGATGATTTTAGCAGTATTAGGCTTCATTTCAACAATTTCTCCACTGTGAGATTTGTACTTGGGACAGTATGGGCTGTCAGACTTTACAGAGTAAAGCTTCTCCTGTCTTTAAATATTTGACTTTAAACACCCTGCAACACCATCTGTTGATCTGTTTTTAACTTGAAGTAAAAATAGAACATGTTCCAGTTCTTCAAAATACTTTAATAAAATTGCATTCTCCCTGATCTGGAATACCCTCCCATCTGTCATAAAGTATAACACGATATCTTCTTTCAAAACAGAATGGTAAACCATTTGTACAGATTCAAGTTAATTCAATCTCTCAGGAATTGCTCCTATACCTGGTTCATTTATGGAAGTTGGATCATTGGTAGTATTGCTTACTCTCTTCTCTTTTGAACTACCCAATCCAGATTTGTCTCTTGCTTCCTTTCCTGTAATAACTTTTGCTTCAAAACCACTTGATGTAGTCTTCAAAGGTTGAGTCTGTTGAGCTTTGGTGAATCCTAGCAGTAGCATCTTTGAAGGTTTAACATGAGCAACGTCAGAGGTTTCCTTTTCCTTATCTTCTGATGTCAAGCCAACTTGAGCTATGTCAGATGTTGCTTGCTTCACTGTAATATCAGAACTTACTACATCTTGACTCTGAACAACTTGAGCCATGTCAGAGGTTGTTTGAGAAATCTTCCTTTTCATCAGAGTAAGACTAGCATCTTCATCAGATATTTCTTCATCCATGACTGGCACATATACCTTTACAGGTTCATCAACTTTTTCGTTGCCCTTGGATCTTGGATCTATCTCCACTTGTGATTTGGCTTTGGTTTCCTCATAATTTGCCCTTTCCTTAATCACAATACCCTTAAGTTTTGGAAGTTTCTTTTCAACAACAGAAGCTTTAGATTTGTAGTTGACTTTTTCTGCTTTAAGTCTAGCTTCTTCTTCCTTTAGACTTTCAAAGTCCATTCCAGGATTTTCTTTAAGAAATAATCTCCTTGAAATTTCTTCATCAAGTTCCAGATGTTCAGTAGAACTTATCCTTTTACCAGTATCAGAACTTATTCTTCTCCCAGTATCAGAACTTGTTTTTTATGTAGAAATTTCAGTTGTCTTTGATGAAGATCCTTTACCTTGACCATGACCTCTATCCATTCAAGAGTTTCACTGGTCATCATTTCCATCATCCTTACCCTTCAGTGATTGAGTATATTTGCATTTGGACTTAATCACTTTCTCCCCCTTTTTGGCATCAGCAGGTAAAAGAAGAAAGACAAACAATTCCACTGAGGATTGGATCTCATTGAGTTGAGTTTGATGAGAAGCTTGATTCTTTAGAATTTCATCAATCTGAGCTTGTTGCTTCTCCTGAGTTTTTTCAATATACCCAATTCTGTCAAAGGCTGGCTTGAAACATCTGTTCTTTTCCAATTTTATATTCATATCTTGCTAGATCAAAGATTTTTGAATTTTATTCTCCTTGTCATGAGTTATTGAGTGTTGACCTTGGAGGTTCCTAGTACTCATTGCAGTAACTCTCAGCTGTGCCTTGAAATCATCATTTATCAACATTTCATCAGCTTTGGCAAGGTGCTCAGCAATAATTTTTTCAGTAGGAACAAAACTAACTGAGTTCCATTCCTTAGTCCACTCCTTTCCTCTAGGAGTTTCACTCCAAGGTACTGGTGCATCCTCTCTAACAAACTTCTTGATTAAATCAACTTTGTTTGGAGCTTGTTGAGGTGCATGTCCTAATGGACCAGCTGCATCAGCATCTACATTTGCAGCAGCTTCACCAGTAAGTTCAGCATTATCAGCATCAGAACTTACAGAGCCTGCAACATCAGCATCCTCTGATAAAAGAACAATATGTGAGGCTATAAAGGCTTCAACATCATCCTCTAAGTGCTGATCTGCAACTAAGTTCTGATCAACAGCCAAATCTTAATGCCCACCTAAAATCTGATGTTCATCATCCAGATTCAGAATTGGTGTGGTTGGAATATCTGCATTGAAATCAACATCTAGAATTGGTGTTGTTGGTGGAGTGAGTTGAGTTGGTGGAGCTTCCAAGTACAGAACCTCAGAAACAATCAAGTTATAAATATCAATTTCAGCACTTGTACCTGGGTCTTCAGTATGTACTAGATCAGTTACAGGAGACATAGGAGGTGTAAGCACTTGCTCTGGAATATTCCCTTGTTCTTGAATAGGAGACTTTTGAGCTGATTAGCAGTAGGAAGTAATTCAATTACTATAGGTTATGTTGGGATCATAGATTCCTGACCCCCTTCCTTAGCTGCTTCTTCCAGAGTTGCTTCAGAATGTGATGATACACTTACAGCCCTCCTGGCTCTTTGCTTTTTAAGTCTCTTTGCAGAGTTAGAGACTTTTGGAGCTTCATCATCAGAATTTAGCTTTCTAAGCCTTTTAAGGGGCCTAAAACTCCCAGTTTCAGTATCTTTCTGAGAAGAGATCTTCTCAGCTTCTACAACAACAGGTTCTAATATGGGAACCTGTTCCTCATTGTCTGACTCACCTCTCAGAATAATTCTCCTTCTTTTCTGTTGAGATTGAAGTACTATCTTAGTCCTTTTGAGTTTTGAAGATGAAGGCTTTGTTAGGGCGAAAACACACGCTAATATTCACGCAAGTATACGCGTTCGCAAGTAATATAGAATACTTTCTAGTTCGTTCCCACAGAGACTCAGACTGAATTATTGTCTAATTAAACTCACTCACCAATGTATGATTACTTCTCAATATTAAGACACTAACACTTAAAATTGTTGATTAAATATTAACTATAATTAACTACTTAATTAACCACTTAACTAACACTTCAATTTATCAATAATAAAACACTCATGAGATCACAACTTCATTATTACTTCCTTCAATAGTCATTGTTATTACCTTTAACATATGATAGTGATGATATTAATCGAATAACACGAAACTGATAAAAGCCAACTTTCATTGTACTAATACCATTCTACCAAGCATCCACAATTAAGATAGAAGTTGAATAGTCATCAATTATGTTGAGTTCCTATATGTCTACAGAAATTGACAACACAACGATTTAAGCACAAGTTATTTCTTTTGATTACATATGTTACGACCGGCATTTTATGTATTATTATTTGTGAATTTGGTATAACATTAAGTCAAATAAAAATATATTCAACGATTGTACGTTTGTGTGAGTGAAAATTTCTGCATTATAAATTTGCTTTGGGTAGTATATGATTTTTCAAAGCAAGAGTTTATTTAATTTCTTTATTTTTGATTTATAAGGAATATTCTAAGCTTTGGAAAAATCTTCTTTTAAAAGGCATTTTGATCACAAATTTTGAAAATGATTTTATAAAGTCTCTAAAAATACAAGTTATTTTATGGTATAAATTTTATAATTTTTGAACTTGTATTTTATTTTATAAAAATAAATCTTTACAAATTTTATTTGTTATAATTATCAAATTACATGAATAACCTTGCATGCAAACTCTCTTTCTATTCTCTCAAAGGGCAAATAAGACTTTTCCAACCCCACTAACTCATTTGATTATTACCAAATTACTACCTTAGCCTTGCATGCAAAATGGCCTAACTTTAGCCAAGGGACATTTTTGTAAGTTCTCACTTCCACTCATTACTTGTCAACCAAATAGCATAAAACAAACAAATCAAAGTGGAGAGAAGTCATTCATCATTTCACACTCCAACACACCACAAAAATTTCTCTCTTCCCCTCCCTCCCTTTTGCTCTCGGCCGAACCCCATTTCCCCCACTCCCTTCCATTTTTCATTCCATTTCTCATCTTCCCTAGTGTAATTCTTTTACCTACATTTATTTTATATACTTCTCAAGAGTTTTGTGATTTGGAAGATGAAGTTTCATGGTTGCATGTGTAGTTTTGTGTGATCTCCAAAGAGAAACTCTTGATTCTTGTGAATTCAAGAGCTCTCTATGAGATATATTATGTATATGTGCTAACTAAGTGTTTTATGGAGATATCATGCTTTAAAATCCTTTGCATGCTACTGAAATCTCATTATAAATTTATGTTTAGCCATGCATGCTAGTTTTAAGACATTAAAATGATGATCAACCATGTTTTGCATGCTATTCTTTTCGAAATCATGTTGTTATCTATAAAATTCGAAATAGATGTGCTTAAATAGATTGTTTCCATAATGAATTTCTTATTAATACTTAAAAGGAGTTATATTTCATAATTATTAAGGATAAGTATTAGGTGCAAGTCGATTTTGCAAGCATTTACAACTTTATGCCTAGTCGAAATCTTGTTATGTGCTTTCCATGAGTTGCATGTTATATATTTAGTTGCATGTTGTTGTTTTTAGGCATGGATGATCTCACCCAATATTATTTTGAGAATAAAGGAGTTAGTTCAGTAGATTACCATGTATAAGTCTTGGTTTAAGTATTGAGTTTTTGTTAGTTGAGTTGTCAAGTCAAAACCTTGGAAAAATGAGAGTTATAGTTTCTGCAGAAAAATCAGTTTAATACCCTGAGGTTTAGAGTGAGTTTTGACCATGTCATTGATGTGCACTTTGAGGCCCAAGCTACCAGAAGTTAGTATGGGGAGTATATAATAGGTTTTAGGAGTTGGTTGGAGGTTTGCATGTCATTTGGTTAGGTGCACAAGTAGAATAACAAAATCTGTCCAGCAGGGGACAGTTTTGTTGCAACTTAGAAATAGGGAGATTTGGCCATGTCATGGGTAGGCCCTCATTAGGCCCAATTGGGCCTTAGTTAGAGGGTATGTCAGAGAAGTTTTTCCAACCATAGTTCATAGGATATGAGCTAGAACCATGTGTCACAAGTTAATTCAAGTCAGGGCATTTTCTGCCCAGAAAAACAGGGGAACCTTGGACTTTTAGCTTAGGCCCAAGAAGGCCCAAGCCAGGCCTTTGAGCCACATCAAGCTTGTGAGATGCCCTTAGGTCAGGAGAGTCTTGTGTACAAATTTTGAAGAAAAACTTGTAGTTTAAGAGTGTCTAATGCACTCAAGAAACCTTAGTTACCATTCTGAAATTTGCACCAGTGAGCACTTTCACTTATCACATAGTTTTAGAACACTTAGAAGTGAGTATTAGGTCAACCACCATAGTTGTAAGATAGTATAAGGTCAGTAGAGAAAAAGGCACAAGTGAGGGTCAATATGTTTTGGATAATTTAGGAAAGGCACATTGAGTTAGGAAGCCCAAATTTGAAGACTTTGTTTAGTTAGCGACCAAGTGACTTAAGTGGTGAGTCGAGATCATCCAAGCCTAGTGTGGCATTATGGTGTATATGATGTTATTTGGTATTAATATATGATATGTGATTATGTGGCTACGTGTGTACATTTGAAAATATAATGGTGGATATGAATTAAGTGCGTATAGGCCTAAGTACCATCCATGTTTAATTTCGGGTTGTAAATAGGTTAAGATGGTAAGAATATATTATAATGAGGATTATTATTATTTATGTAGGATCTCGAGACGAGGGAAAACTTGCCATAAAAGTCGAGTGAAGCTCCAGTTGTTGCTCCTACCAGCCAGACCAGACCAGTCTATCTCAAGGCAAGTGATTCAACTTGACCTTCGTATTTACTGTAAACAGTTCATATATATATCGATGCAATTATCCTGAGTCATTTTGATATATTTAAATCAAGCGTATCTTTTGTTTATCTTTGAGTTACATAGAGATGCCATGAACCCTCGAGTACGTATTGCAAGTAGTTCAAAAGTCTTTCATGATAGTTTAATGCCATGATAAAATAGAGATTTGTTATAATACCTTATTGATCCTTTTGATTATCATGCTATTGATCCCTGAGAAATCTTGATATTGCACCCTGATGCTTTGATTCAACTCTTGAAATAACCTCGATAGAAACTTTATCTTGATACCTAAAAGCCAATCATTTCTTAAATTCATTCATGATTGTTTGATAACCCTATCCTTACCCTAAAAGCTTGATACCCTGTTATATCTTGAGCTGATGATCACTTTCTTTATATTTTAACACCTCTATCCTATTGGAACCAGTGATGCTTATCTTCTTGATGTTCTAATACCTATACCTTGTCTACAACCATTGCTTTAAGCCTAGTTTGGCATTACTCTTTCATATTATCCAATAGCCTTGCTCAATTTCCTTGTCAAAGTTCTTGTTTATGGAAACCTCTCAATTACCCTAATATAGTAAAGTCTAGTGGATCATGGCCCTGAGATTTAGTGTCATATTTCCAGTGTTTCAAGTTGATCTATAATCCCTTGATAAAAATGATTACAGTCGAAAGAGATTTTGTCATAAATCGACATCAGTTTTTAAAATGATTAAAATGTGGATTTTTCAGTCCCAAAGGGGGATAAATGTTTTCTTTGAATGGTGGATCTGGACTGAGACGCGAGTCCTTTCCACACTTATATTAGGCTTAAAAGTTGCCTAGGGATTCCCAATAATGTTTTAGAACCCAGCGAGGTTCGGGATTACTTCGCGGCTGATCACCGGCTGTAATCCGTAGCGTCATAAAATGATTTTGATTAAGAATGATTTTTAAAATTTGTTTTGATGCAAGCAAAATGATGCCAACTCACATAAGTTTTATCTCTCGTTATCATTGATTATGTCTTTCCATTGTCATTCCTAAAGGTATATCTCGATTTATGTTTTGCGTTGTACTATTAGCACTTGTTGAGCTTTTGGCTCACTTCTTGCTTTACCCTTATATTACAGCTAGCAGCTATGGTTAGATTCAAGCAGACTGCCCGTAAGACCTGTGATGCTGATGCTTATGTTCGAGCTCAGGTAGAATAAGTAATAATAGTTGTGTGAGGACTCGGTATTTGTAATCAGATGTAATAGTTGGTAGTGTTGGGCTGTTCCAAACCCTAAACTGTAAGATCTTGGATTTTGGTTGTGTATTCTTCATTAAAAAGATGTAATAGCTATATTTATTTCGCTATTTAAGTTGGGGGTGTGACAACATAGGGCAAATAAAACTGTTAGAGTTACCCACTAATCATGCACAACATACATGAACCTATGCTAGCATGGCAAGTTCTAAATCTCAAGATCCACCGTCGCTTCACAAGAGATTAACACCCTATCTTATATGTTCGCGACGCACATAAGACGAATACGCACAACCAATACTAGATATCATACAATCATCACACACTAAAGTATTAAACAATTACTAAAGAATTCCATAATAAATCCGTTACAACCCCATGATCACGATTAGCCCATAATCGTACTTATCGTCATCATGGGTTCATATGAAATCATGATAAACAAACACAAGAAAATAATAACTAAACTAATTATATTAAAATAGAGTACGTCACAAGAGTAAATAAGTTCAAAGCAAGAAAACTAGCATCCAACGTTACAACGAAACAAGAATCACAAGAAGATATGCTTCCTCTTCGTTGCAGTGTGCTAAATCGGTCTTCTTCCTTATCTCCTTCGCTCCTTGCGTAAAAACACAATCTTCTTTAATCCACACTTGTGAAAACGTCTCAAATCTACTTATATAATAGTCCCATAAAACTCAGATTACATAGAAGTGGAAACCAAACAGAAGTAGAAGTCCTAAAATAATTTGTCTTTTTTCCCGACCCTGCGCGGCCGCTCAGCATAGCTGAGCGGGCGCTCAGCTTGCTGCGCGACCGCTCAGCAATGCTGAGCGGGCGCTCAGACCTCTACTGGAAAAAATCTGATTTTGCTCCGTTTCTTCGCCGTAATCTGCCCGTTTCTTTCCTCTCGCAATGGTGAACACATGCCAAGGCTTATTCTTGATGATTTCTCCCCCGAAATGCAACTAAAACCCTGAAATGCATAAACACTAGAAAAACGCATCAAATACACAAAATACTTGATTTCAAGACACCAATTTAAGCCATTTTAAGACGTTCTAAGTGGTATAAAATGCCACTTATCACACCCCCAAACTTAAATCGATGCTTGTCCTCAAGCGTCACAGACTCAAAAACAAATAAAAACATGCATGAATGCAATCTATATGAAAATACAGCGATCCCCCTTACTACAATTAACCAACCAAATTGCCACATCTCAACGAATGCAGTTAGACAACTAAAGATCAATAAACTCATGCAAACAGACATACAACCAGAAATGTGGTGTGTGCAAATGCTTAACAGATATGCTTCGGAACTAGACCAATTATTATGACTCGACTATCCTCAAGGCAATCCAATGATTATACAAAGAAAAAAATTCTAGGCACAAAGTGATATACAACACTACAAGAACTCTGGAGCTTATTACGGAATCTTGCTTTTTATTTACAACTCAAATGCTTATTTGACCATGCAATGAGTGAGGTCCACAAAAGACTTATACAATGGTATCCATGTAACGAGCGTTAGGTTAGCGGATCCCAGACTCTAAAAGCCTTAGGTCACTAGGCACAAAGTCCCCTAAGAACTTAATAACCCGAATACCAAAGAGCACACTCTTGATCAATTATGCATAAACTAATTTTTTTTTTTATAACTTCTGAGCAAGTGCGTTTTGCTCCATCTTGCTCAACCCTAGAATACTCGCACCATATGCGAGCCGGCTACTAGCCATTTGACGGCTAGCCACAACTAGCAACAACTTCCATATTTTTTCTCCAATTTTTTTTTCTTTTTCATGCCTTTATCACTAAGAACCTATAATCGAATTCTAAGCATAATAAGTAGATTGAACTTGAAAACAACCAAATCATAACAACAATCTAGCCCTTACGCATTCTCTAAGACTTAGTGGACTTACAATTGTTTCTAGCATGCATATCAACCTACACAACTTAATATCACTTTAATGCTATCACTACACTTGCATCAATATCACAATTCAGTCGATAAATCATTGCAAAAGGGATCATGGTAAATGCATGAGCTACATGACATTCATAAAAAAAAACTATATGGCATAAATTATGCAACTATATGAACTAAACTATCATGAATATGCAACTAAATGACACACACACAATATTCCTTAACTACCACCCCCAAACTAAAAATCTTTACTGTCCTCAGTGAAAGTAGTAGAAAGGAACACAGGGTATACCTACTCGGAGTCATCATCATCATCACCCTCAGTGGGTGGAGTATCAGGCGGCGGGTATGCAGAGTCCTCACCAAAAACTGGCCACTAGATATCAGCTCCAAGGCCCCGAAAAGCAGTCCCTAACGCAAGGGTGAGCTCCTGAGCAAACCTGCTCTGCGTCTCATAAATGGCATCCATCCGCCGTGAAAGCCTCCTATACTGGGAATCAACCATCCCAGCACCCTCCTGAGCTCTCGAAGAACCAGCCTCATCACGCCCTGGCCTAGCCATAGTAGCACCTCGTGCTGGACGCCCTCCTGGAAGACGATAACCCAGCCCATGCTCCTCAGGCTCACCACCGGTCCACTCCTGCATCCCATTCAGAGTGCCAGAATCAATCGGAGCTGCTGGCAACTGCAACTGCTCATGAGCCGACCAGTTCACTCCCACTGCTCGGCATAGCTTCGTAACCGTGGATGCATAAGGGATGTTCATATGCTTCACTCCCCTCAAAAACTTCATAATTCCTTGGTAGATAAACTCACCAAGGTCCACATAGTATTCCTCATTCAGAATTCCCCACAACAACTGTGCTCTCTCAACTGTGACCTCGTGTGCATGCGAAGAAGGCAAAATATTAGCACAAATAAATGCATTCCATGCACGGGCATACCTGTTCATGGCGATTGCCGGAAAGTGACGATACTCATTAGTGCCGGTCCTGCAGGTCCAAACTATGCCCGGTCGACAGAGAGTCGCACAAAATAAATCCAAGTCAAAATCCTCAGCAGTCTTTTCATTCCAGTTCTCCTCCTCGGGCTTCCTCTCTCGCTGTCCAATCACACGGCGAATCGCCGCAGGATGATAATCAACCGTCAGCCCTCGGACCACAGAAAACCCATTCTTTTCGACCTTCGCGTTCGCGTAGAACTCGCGAACAACGCTCATCGGTACCGCTTCGGGTGACTCACAAAAAGCTATCCACCCCTTCTCTGCAATCATGGGCAGCAACTCACCATCCCTCCCTGATGGTAAAAACCCCCTCTCTTTCAGAATCGGCTTCCCCAACAGCCTAGTGTACTCCTCCTCCGCGGCTCTGTCAGTTAACCGAGGCCTTGCTGCAGTACCCCTCGATGAATCAGCAGTAGGAACTGTGCTGCTGCTGTCAATAGTGCGTGCTCTCTTGGGTGCCATTGATTCGTGAATAAAAGTATGTAAGAACCGATTTTTGATGTTTGTGAGAGGGTTTAAGTGTAGGAAGTTTTGTTAGAGATATGTAGGATAGGTGTATGTATATATAAGGTGTGGATTAGATTAGGGTTTGGGAATTAAGGGGTAAAATGATGGGGTAGTGGTAACAAATCGTGGGTTTATGGGCTAAAACTGTTCTTTGTTTTTTTTTTCTGAACTGTAAAAAAAAAATTCTAGTACCCGACCCCTGAGCGGTCGCTCAGCAAAACTGAGCGGGCGCTGCTGAGCGGGCGCTCAGGGGGTCACTGGAATTTTTTTTTTCAGCCCCTGTTTTCTGATTTTTTTGTGTTTTTGGATAGGTTATTAACTTCTAAGGGTTCCTGTAACAACAATTCATGGGTTGCCTCCCACGCAGCGCTTCTTTTTCGTCATTAGCTTGACGTTTCGTACCCTTCTCAAGTAGTCAACAAAATGGCACTAACCACTTCTCGGTTTGCCATGTCCCCATAGTAGTGTTTCAACCGCTGACCGTTAACCTTGAATGCCTGGTCCGGATCATTCTCAAAAATTTCCACCGCTCCATGTGGAAACACAGTTTTGACAATAAAAGGTCCAGACCACCTTGATTTCAACTTCCCAGGAAAAAGTCGGAGCCGAGAGTTGAATAAGAGAACTTGTTGCCCTGGCACAAATAACTTAGGATGTAGCTTCCTATCGTGCCACCTCTTCACCTTTTCCTTATACATTTTATTATTCTCGTACGCTTGAAGTCGAAATTCATCAAGTTCATTAAGCTGAAGTATTCTTTTCTTACCAGCTACATCTAAATCCAGGTTCAACTTCTTGAATGCCCAGTAGGCCTTATGCTCAAGCTCCGCAGGTAGATGACATCCCTTATCGTACACCAACTGAAACGGTGACATCCCAAGTGGAGTTTTGTATGCTGTTCTGTAAGCCCAAACAACTTCATCGAGCTTTAAAGACCAATCCTTCCTTGACGGACAAACAACCTTCTCTAGAATGCGCTTTATCTCTCTGTTAGACACTTCCGCTTGACCATTTGTTTGCGGATGATAGGCAGTAGCTACTCGATGATTCACATTATAACGCTGCATCATAGAAGTGAACTTACGGTTGCAAAAATGCGATCCTTCATCACTTATGATTACCCGAGGTGTTCCAAACCTTGTGAAAATTTGCTTATGAAGAAAATTTAGCACTGCCTTTGCATCATTTGTCGGTAAAGCTTTAACTTCGACCCATTTTGAGACATAATCGACTGCCAGCAAGATGTACTGATTATTGCAAGACGAGATAAAAGGCCCCATGAAATCGATTCCCCACACATCAAAGACCTCGACTTCAAGCATCACATTTAATGGCATCTCATCCTTCCTTGACAAATTTCCCACTCTTTGGCAATGATCACACCTTAAAACAAACTGATGAGCATCCTTGAACAAAGTAGGCCAGAAAAACCTGCTTGCAAAATACGAGCTGCCGTCTTCTCACCACCATAGTGTCCACCATAAACCGTGGAATGGCAGTCTTGTAATATCCCCTCCGTCTCACAGAACGGGATACATCTCCTGATGATCTGGTCAGCTCCCTGTCTAAACAAATATGGTTCATCCCACATATACCACTTCACCTCATGCAGAAACTTCTTCTTTTGAGCGGATGTCAAATTAGGAGGCATTATATTGCTGACGAGATAGTTTACAATATCTGCAAACCATGGTTCTTCCTCCTGAATTGCAAACAACTGCTCATCCGGAAAAGATTCATTGATTAACGTCCTATCTTGTGAAGTAGAATCGGGATTAGCCAACCTAGAGAGATGGTCAGCTACTTGATTCTCAGTACCTTTTCTATCTTTGATCTCTAACTCAAATTCCTGAAGTAAAAGCACCCAACGAATGAGTCTCGGCTTCGAATCCTTCTTGGAAACTAGATAGCGAATAGCTGCATGATCAGTGAATACTGTTACTTTCATACCAAGTAGATACGATCGAAATTTCTCAAAACCAAAGACTATAGCCAAAAGCTCCTTCTCAGTAGTGGTGTAGTTCAATTGGGAACCATTTAAAGTCTTACTCGCATAGTAGACCACATGGAAGAGGTTTTTCTTACGCTGTCCCAGAACTGCACCTACCGCATAATCACTCGCATCACATATCATCTCAAACGGTTCTGTCCAATCTGGTGCTGTAATAACCGGTGCAGTGATCAAACACTTCTTGAGAGTCTCGAATGCTGCCAAACATTCATCATCAAATTAGAAAAACACATCTTTCTCAAGCAAATTGCACAACGGCTTAGATATCTTTGAAAAGTCCTTGATGAATCGCCGATAAAAACCCGCATGACCAAGAAAACTACGGATTCCTTTCACAGAATTAGGTGGGGGAAGATTTTCAATGACTCCCACATTGGCCTTGTCCACCTCCAGACCCTTGCTAGAGACCTTATGCCCAAGGATAATGCCTTCACGCACCATAAAATGACATTTCTCCCAATTGAGCACCAAATTAGTTTCCACGCATCTTTTGAGTACGGCGCGCAGATTATTCAAACATTCATCATATGAGTGTCCAAAGACGGAGAAGTCATCCATGAACACTTCGACGTTATTTCCAATCATGTCAGAGAATATGGCCATTATACATCTCTGAAAAGTGGCTGGGGCGCCACATAACCCAAACGAAACTCTGCGAAAAGCAAACGTGCCAAATGGACAAGTGAAGGTAGTCTTTTCCTGATCCTCTGGTGCAATACAAATCTGATTATACCCGGAATAACCATCTAGAAGACAAAAATTCTCATGACCCACCAATCTGTCAAGCATCTGATCAATAAATGGAAGAGGGAAGTGATCCTTCCTTGTGGCTTTGTTCAATTTTCTATAATCCATGCATACTCTCCATCCTGTAACTGTTCGAGTAGGGATGAGCTCATTCTTTTCATTTGCGACCACAGTGATACCTCCTTTCTTAGGTACACATTGTATGGGGCTCACCCACGAGCTGTCAGAAATAGGATAAATGATGCCTGCATCTAGCCATTTCAGAATTTCTTTCTTCACCACCTCCTTCATGATGGGATTCAATCTTCGCTGCTGTTCCACAGTTGGCTTACTACCTTCCTCTAGCAGAATTTTATGCATACAATATGAAGGACTTATCCCCTTGATGTCTGCTATGGTCCATCCTATAGCCGATTTGAATTCTCTCAAAATCCTTAAGAGCTTGTCTTCCTCACTACCTGAAAGGTCAGATGAAATAATAACAGGTAATGTAGATGAATCACCTAAAAAAGCATACCTCAAGTGTTCAGGTAATGGCTTGAGCTCCAAGGTAGGTGCTTCCTCTATTGATGGTTTGAGCTTCCCTTCAGCATTCTTAAGGTCAGAAGTACCAAGAGATTCAAATGGTATGTCCAGCTTTCGCTTCCAGGGAGAAGTGTTCAGATATTGTAATTGCTCGTTGCCATCTTCATCATCGCTGTCAAAATCCCCCACTAAGGCCTTTTCCAATGCATCAGACATTAGCATGCGATCGAGTTCCGAAGTAACCGCAGAATCAATCACATCCAATTTTAAGCACTCCTCATCTTCTGTAGGGAATTTCATTGCCTTGAATACGTTGAAGGTCACATCCTGATCTTGGACCCGCATAGTAAGTTCCCCTTTTTGCACATCTATCAAGGTACGGCCAGTAGCCAAGAAAGGCCTTCCCAAGATTATGGGAATCTTCTTATCTTCCTCAAAATCCAAAATAACAAAATCTGCAGGAAAGAAGAGCTTATCCACCTTGACGAGCACATCCTCAACTATACCCCTTGGGTAAGTAATGGAACGGTCAGCCAATTGTAGCGACATGTATGTGGGTTTTGGATCAGGCAGATCCAGCTTTTTAAAGATCGACAACGGCATCAGATTAATGCTTGCTCCCAAATCACAAAAGCACTTGTCAAAAGTCAGATTGCCAATGGTGCAAGGAATGGTGAAGCTTCCTGGATCTTTCAGTTTTGGTGGTAACTTTTGCTGCAGAACTGCGCTGCATTCTTCCGTGAGAGCAACGGTTTCAAGGTCATCCAGTTTCACCTTCCTTGAAAGAATAGTCTTCATAAACTTCGCATAACTAGGCATTTGTTCCAGAGCCTCAGCGAAAGGTATATTGATGTGAAGTTTCTTGAACACCTCCAGAAACTTTCCGAACTGTCTATCCAGCTTTTGTTGCTGCAATCTCTTAGGAAAAGGTGGTGGAGGATAGAGCTGTTTCTCCCCTGTATTAGCCTCAGGCAGAGTGTGTTCAACAGTAGTCTTCCTTGGTTCCGCCACTTTCTCATTTTGCTTAGATTCTTCATCTCTAATTTCAGCTTCTACTTCTTTTGCCTTTTCAGCATCAGCCACTTTTCCAGACCTTAAGGTAATAGCCTTGACTTGCTCTTTGGCTTCCTTCCTGCCTGGTACTTCTGTGTCACTGGGAAGAGTGCCAGGTTGACGATTGAGCACTGCATTGGCTAATTGACCGATTTGATTTTCCAAGGTCTTGATAGAAACTGCCTGACTCTTGCACAACAACTTAAGTTCCTCAAAATCAGCACTAGTAGGTGCAGCTGTACTTCCCTGTTGAGGATATGATTGCCTTGTAACATACTGCTGTGGTTGCTGGAATCCAGGTGGGTTAAACTGTTTACTCACTCCTTGCTGATATGGTGGCTGAATAGCATTCTGATTATTCCCCCAGCTGAAATTTGGATGATTTTTGTTGTTAGGATGATAGGTCGCTGGCACAGGCTGCTGTTGTCGCTGATAATTATTCACATACTGAACAGATTCGTTGACAAGAGAACACTGATCCGTAGCATGAGAACCTGCACAAAGCTCACAAACCATAGCTATTTGATTAACTCCATATGTAACCAGAGAATCAACCTTCATTGATAGCGCTTGGAGCTGGGCTGCAATAGCGGTGGCTGCATCCATTTCTAGAATTCCTGCTACCTTGCCTGACGTCATCCTCTGAGTTGGGTTTTGATGCTCATTTGCAGCCATCGTCTCTATAAGATTATACGCCTCAGTATAGCTTTTAGCCCATAAGGCGCCTCCAGCTGCTGCATCGAGCATGGGCCGAGATTGGGCCCCCAAACCATTATAGAAACCAGTGATCACCATCCAATCCGGCATTCCATGATGTGGACATTTTCTCAACATTTCCTTGTAGCGTTCCCAAGCCTCGCACATAGACTCTGTAGGTTGCTGCGCAAACTGAGTAAGAGCACTCCTCATAGCAGCAGTCTTTGCCATCGGATAAAACTTCACCAGAAACTTTTGCGCAAGATCTTGCCACATAGTGATGGACCCAGCTGGTTCAGAATGTAACCAGTCTTTAGCCTTGTCCCTCAGTGAGAATGGGAAAAGCCTCAACTTGATAGCCTCATCAGTCACGCCATTATACTTAAAAGTGCTGCAGATCTCGACAAAATTCCTTAGGTGCATGTTGGGGTCTTCAGTTGCCGCTCCTCCAAAAGAAACAGAATTTTGCACCATCTGAATAGTGCCCGGCTTGATTTCAAAGGTGTTAGCTTGAATAGCCGGATGAAGGATGCTTGACTGAATGTCATCAATTTTAGGCCGAGAAAAATCCATAAGAGCTGGATCAGCTTGAACAATACGATCTCCCATGTTTACTGGTTCTTTCTGCTCAGTTCCTGAATCCGAATCCTCAAAATCTAACTTCTCCGGAATATCAAGAACTTCGTCTGTCTCCTCAGCTGTATCTAAAGTCCTCTTGCGAGCACGAGAACGAGTTTGCATAAACGCTTGCTAAAGTACCTGAAACACAACCGGAAAAAATAAGTAACTACTACGTCCTAATCACTGAGTCCTAATGACCAATGATGGTAAGTACATAAACTAAACAAATACGCCGAGTCCCCGGCAGCGGCGCTAAAAACTTGTTAGGGCGAAAACACGCGCTAATATTCACGCAAGTATACGCGTTCGCAAGTAATATAGAATACTTTCTAGTTCGTTCCCACAGAGACTCAGACTGAATTATTGTCTAATTAAACTCACTCACCAATGTATGATTACTTCTCAATGTTAAGACACTAACACTTAAAATTGTTGATTAAATATTAACTATAATTAACTACTTAATTAACCACTTAACTAACACTTCAATTTATCAATAATAAAACACTCGTGAGATCACAACTTCATTATTACTTCCTTCAATAGTCATTGTTATTACCTTTAGCATATGATAATGATGATATTAATCGAATAACACGAAACTGATAAAAGCCAACTTTCATTGTACTAATACCATTCTACCAAGCATCCACAATTAAGATAGAAGTTGAATAGTCATCAATTATGTTGAGTTCCTATATGTCTACAGAAATTGACAACACAACAATTTAAGCACAAGTTATTTCTTTTGATTACATAGGGCAAATAAAACTATTAGAGTTACCCACTAATCATGCACAACATACATGAACCTATGCTAGCATGGCAAGTTCTAAATCTCAAGATCCACCGTCACTTCACAAGAGATTAACACCCTATCTTATATGTTCGTGACACACATAAGACGAATAGGCACAACCAATACTAGATATCATACAATCATCACACACTAAAGTATTAAAAAATTACTAAAGAATTCCATAATAAATCCGTTGCAACCCCATGATCACGATTAGCCCATAATCGTACTTATCGTCATCATGGGTTCATATGAAATCATGATAAACAAACACAAGAAAATAATAACTAAACTAATTATATTAAAACAGAGTACGTCACAAGAGTAAATAAGTTCAAAGCAAGAAAACTAGCATCCAACGTTACAACGAAACAAGAATCACAAGAAGATATGCTTCCTCTTCGTTGCAGTGTGCTAAATCGGTCTTCTTCCTTATCTCCTTCGCTCCTTGCGTAAAAACACAATCTTCTTTAATCCACACTTGTGAAAACGTCTCAAATCTACTTATATAATAGTCCCATAAAACTCAGATTACATAGAAGTGGAAACCAAACAGAAGTAGAAGTCCTAAAATAATTTGTCTTTTTTCCCGACCCTGCGCGGCCGCTCAGCAATGCAGAGCGGGCGCTCAGACCTCTACTGGAAAAAATCTGATTTTGCTCCGTTTCTTCGCCGTAATCTGCCCGTTTCTTTCCTCTCGCAATGGTGAACACATGCCAAGGCTTATTCTTGATGATTTCTCCCCCGAAATGCAACTAAAACCCTGAAATGCATAAACACTAGAAAAACGCATTAAATACACAAAATACTTGATTTCAAGACACCAATTTAAGCCATTTTAAGACGTTCTAAGTGGTATAAAATGCCACTTATCAGGCTTCACAGGATGTGTTGAAGGTTGAGGTTGAGATGATTGTGATGGTTTGAAATATGTCCTGATGGAGAGTTGAGTAGGTTGAGGTTGAGAAGTTTGAGGTTGATGAGAGATGGTAGGTTTTGATGGCTGTTGAGTTTGCTGTGATGTGTTGGTGGGTTGAACATCAGGGTAAACAGATGTGTATGTTTGTGGATCAGCATTTACCAGAATCTGTTTTACTAACTGAGGAATTTGTAAGGGTCTCTGCACTTGTTTCTTAATGTCAGCATTTAAAAATTCATTAAAGGGTTCATCAGCACAACAGAAAGTATATATAAGCTGACAGAATCTAGCAAAGTATACTACATTCCTATCCTCTGTCATCCTATCCCCTATGAAACCTAACACAGCACTTGTAAAATCAAAATGAGTTTGATGAATAAGGGCATACCCGATTTGTTGACTCATGATGGAAATAACATCAAAGTTGGAGCACTTATTGGCGAATGCCTTAGTGATACAATCAAAGAAAAAGCTCCATTCCTTTCTAATATTTGCTCTTTTCAGTTGACCCAGCTTTCCCAAACTTTTCTCATAGCACAAACTGGCCATGAGTTGCTGTAAGACAGGATCCTCCACTGTTGAGAATGTGCAACCTTCAGGTAAGTGGAGAGCTTTACGAACTGCTCCAGGAGTAACCACATGCTCGACATCTCCTGATGTGAAAACAATGCTTAGAGTACCAGTAGCACCACCATCATCAAAAAGCCCAGTTCTCCAAAATGTCAGCACTTGTTGGCTTGAAATAGTTTGAGGTTGGGTCAAAGCATACCCAATCTCACTATGAGCTAATAAATCTTGCACAAAGTGCAAATCTGATGAAGCTTCAGCCTTGGTCAGGATTGCATCATAATTATTTGGGACAAACTTGGCTCCATCAACAATTAAATCCTTGGGTGCCATCAGAAATAAGTGAGAAGTTAGAGTGCCTGTAAGGTGTTTGAGAAAATGTCTGTAAAGAAAACCGTTAGAAAATGTGAGAGAGAATAAGAAAAGAGAGAGAGTATAATAAAAATAAAAATAAAAATAAAAGATTTGAAAATCTTTCATCTCTTTTACTTAGACACCCCACGTGACAGCAGTTAATAAGAAGTGGAACAGACCTTTACACCTGTAAGGCATGCAGCAGTTAAGGCAAAAGTTAATGGGCACAGTAAATAAGTAATAATTACATTGCACGATCAGTTTTTTTAAAAAAATTGTTCCCACTAAACAAATGATTATTACTGCTTTATCTCACATAAACCAATATTCTGTAAAAATATGACCGTTCAAGTAAAGACCAAAAATAAACCAAGTAAATAAATACTGCCACGTCAGCATCAGAACTTGATTCTTATCAGGATTTAAAGGTCATCAGAATATTGCTCCTTTACTCGAAAAGTGAATGTTTATTCCTGTTATTCTTCACACAAATACTGATATGGGTACATCAGAACTTAATCATTAGAACTTCCATCAGAACTTGTCCTCGGAATTTATGCAACTGTCACTTAAACTGTTCATCCAAAATAACATTTATCACCACAGTAATTTTCATCAATTATATGGAGTGTATGTGTATGCATTAAGCTAAATATATGACAAAGAGTAAAGTCTGATTCACTTCAGTACATCTTAGAAATGAGGCATAACTAAGAACTTTGCTTAAAATCTATCATTATTCTGAAGTCTACTATAGAATGAGTTCATGCATGAGTCCACCTCAACTGTTTTATGCTTATTTTATGCATCTTTTGAAATTCCTTTTTACAGTGGCTTCTCAGTGTAAGTAAGTCACAACTGCTTATCAAAATTTATGCTATTATCAGAGTATTTCTCCAGTAATCAGAGAATGTGAAAAGTCACCAAAAAAATTTTATTTTGCTTTTCTAATGCATATTACTTAATAACAGCAATACATTTGGGTCTTTCCTTCCACATATATTCTTCTCTAGATCTCAAAGGAGTACCTGATATTTATTACTTTTCTTTTCTTTTTCTTTTGATAAGTGAGGCTTATCAGCACTTAGTACATCCATCAGATTTACTAACATCAGAACTTAACAGATAAGAAGCACTATTCTAGTTTTTGACTTAGTAATAAGATACACAAAGTAAACTTTAACCAAGCTCAATATCAGAATTTTCTTGTGTTAAAAGATTTCCACATAAATAATTAATTCAAATATGGGATTATTAGTATATTAAAGACTACTAGGTCAGCATCTAGCACAGTTATCCTCATTAGATTGAATAGTCACAGAAACATTCATATCACTATCAGAGTTTAGAAATTCACATCAGACAACAATCAGCACTTAGAAAATTTCAATTTAAGCACATAATACACAAAGATAGTAATATCTGTAAATAATGATCATAAAGTCTGATGTATCAGAACATAAACTAAGCAGATTTAGAGAAAGAACCTGAAACCATTCCAAGTTCATTTACCAATCTTGTAAAAGTAGCTTCACACAGTGGTTTTGTGAAGATATCTGCTAGTTGTTGATCTGTTGGAACAAAATGCAATTCCATTGTACCTTCATCCACATGTTCCCTTATGAAATGGTACCTAATGCTGATGTGCTTTGTCATTGAGTGTTGAACTGGATTACCTGTCATAGCAATAACACTTTGATTATCACAGTAAATAGGGATTTTAGAATATGTTAACCCATAATCCAGTAACTGATTCTTCATCCAAAGAATCTGTGCACAACAGCTTCCTGCAGCAATGTATTCTGCTTCTGCAGTTGATGTGGAAATTGACTTTTATTTCTTGCTAAACCAAGAAACTTATCTGCCTCCAAGAAATTGGCAGCTTCCACTTGTGCTTTTCCTGTCAATTTTCCATCCTGCAAAATCTGTATCTGAGTAACCTATTAGCTCAAAGTCTGATTCTCTAGGATACCACAATCCCAGATCAGCTGTACCCTTAAGGTACTTGAAAATTCTTTTCACAGCTGTTAAGTGAGGTTCTCTTGGATCTACATGAAATCTTGCACAAAGACAGGTAGCATACATGATATCAGGTCTACTTGCAGTTAGATAGAGTATTGAGCCAATCATACCTCTATAATCAGTAATATCTACTGATGTACCGGTATCCTTATCCAATTTTGTTGCAGTGGCCATATGAGTGGATGCACTTGAACAATCTTGCATTCCAAATTTCTTTAACAAATTTTTGGTGTGCTTAGATTGACAAATAAAAGTTCCTTCTTCATTCTGCTTAACTTGAAGGCCTAGAAAATAGCTAAGTTCTCCCATCATACTCATTTGATATCTTGACTGCATTAGCTTTGCAAACCTTTTACAAAGTCCGTCATTTGTAGAACCAAAAATGATATCATCAACATATATCTGCACCAAAATTAAGTCCTTTCCATGGTTGAGATAGAACTATATTTTGTTAATAGTCCCTCTGTTAAATCCACTTTCCAGAAGAAACTGGGCTATGTCTCATACCATGCTCTTGGAGCTTGCTTAAGGCCATAAAGTGCTTTATCAAGTCTGTAGACATGATTTGGAAATTTTGAATCTACAAAACCTGGAGGTTGTTCAACATATACTTCTTCTTCCAATTCTCCATTAAGAAAAGCACTTTTTATATCCATTTGAAAGACTGTAAACTTTTTGTGAGCATCATAAGCCAAAAATTTCCTTATGGCTTCCAATCTAGCAACTGGTGCAAGTGTTTCATCATAATCAATTCTCTCCTATTGAGAATATACTTTTGCAACCAGCCTTGATTTGTTCCTTGTAATTATGCCATCACTATTAGTTTTGTTTCTGAACACCCATTTTGTACCAACAACAGATCTGTTCTTTGGTCTTGGTACTAGGGTCCAGACTTTATTTCTTTCAAATAATTTAACTCTTCTGGCATTGCTTGCACCTTATCAGCATCTTGAAGAGCTTCTTCCACTTTCTTTGGTTCAGTCTGAGAAAGAAAAGAGTGATAGAGACATTCATTTGATGTTGCTATTCTATTTCTTATACCTGCTTCAGGATCTCCAATAATCAAGTCAGGTGTATGTGCTTTAGTCCACTTTCTTGCAGATGGAAGGTTATCTCTAGAACTGGATGCTCCCCCATGATCCATGCTGTCTCCATCAACATTTTTTGATTGTCCCCCTGAAATTATGCTCTCTGAGTTGGATCCTTCAGAATTTGAGTTTCTAGAATTATCAGAACTTGGCTTATCAGAACTTGATGAATCAAAATTTGAAGAGCCTATTCTAGATTCTGATGCTTCTTGAGATGTAGTTGGATCTTCTATATGCTCCCCCTGCACAGTTGCATTTTCCTTTGGCATAGTCACCACAGTTTCAATAACATCAGAGTTTAACCCATCAGAGTTTGCAGTATCAGAATTTAGACTGTCAGGATTTAGACTATCAGGATTTACAAAATCAGAATTTAAAACTTCATTCTCAAATCTCAGCTGATCATGATCATTAAAATCTTCAAGTCCAGTAATCTTCTTATCATCAAAAGAGACATTGATAGATTCCATGACAACCCTTGTTCTTAAATTGTAGACTCTGAAGGCTTTTGTGGAAAGTGGATATCTAACAAAAATTCCTTCATCAGCTTTTAGATCAAATTTGGATAGCTGTTCAGGATGAGTCTTAAGAACAAAACACTTGCATCCAAATACATGAAAATACTTCATAGTTGGCTTCTTTTTCTTCACCATCTCATATGATGTCTTTCCATGCTTGTTGATAAGTGTTGCATTCTGAGTAAAATAAGCAGTCTGCATAGCTTCAGCCCAAAAATAGGTTGGTAACTTTGCCTCATCAAGCATAGTTCGTGCAGCTTCAATAAGAGTTCTATTCTTTCTTTCAACAACTCAATTTTGCTGTGGAGTTCCAGGAGCAGAGAATTCCTGCTTGATTCCTTGGTCTTTGCAGAACTCTTCCATAATCAAATTCTTGAACTCAGTGCCATTATCACTTCTTATGATTTTCACAGAGTCTTTAACCACTTTATCCAGTTGTTTGACATGATCAATCAAGATAGATGCATTTTCACTTTTTATGTGCAAGAAATACACCCATGTGTATCTGGTGAACTCATCCACTATGACCATAGCATATTTCTTCTTTGCAATAGACATGACATTCACTGGACCAAATAGATCAACATGAAGTAGGTGATAAGGCTCAAGAATTGAAGATTCAGTCTTACTCTTGAATGAAGATTTTCATTGTTTTGCCTTTTGACAGGAATCACAAAGGCCATTAGGAGCAAATACTGATTTTGGAAGTCCTCTCACAAGATCTTTCTTGACTAGTTCATTTATGTTGTTGAAATTTAAATGAGAGAGTTTCTTGTGCCAACTCCAGCTTTCTTCAATTGATGCTCTACTTAACAGACAAATTGCAGAACCATCAGTACTTGTTGAAAGCTTGGCTTCATAAATGTTACTATGCCTGTATCCTTTTAGAACAACTTTGCCTGTAGATTTTCTTAAAACTTCACAGTGTTCTTCAAAGAAATCCACATGAAAACCTCTGTTACAGATTTGACTAACACTCAACAAATAATGTTTAAGTCCTGAGACTAGAGCTACTTTTTCAATGATGACATTCCCAAGATTGATATTGCCATATACCAGAGTTTTTCCCATATTTCCATCTCCATAAGAAATACTTGGGCCAGCTTTCTCCACAAAGTCTGATAGCATGGCTTTATTTCCAGTCATATGTCCTGAACATCCACTGTCCAGAACTAGGATATTTTTCCTGTTTCCCTGCAATCATAAAGACCACTAATGATTAGTTTTAAGGACCCAGACTTTCTTGGATCCTTTGGCCTTATTAAGTTTGTTAACATTTGCAGCGGATTTAGCATCAGAATTTATGTTAACAGTTTTCTTATCAGAATTTACAATATCAGACTTTGCATCAGAACTTACACTAGAAGGAATAATGCTAACTTTCTTTAAATAAGGTTTTATATGATAATAATCATAGTACAAACTATGATATTCCTTACAAGTATAAATGAAATGCCATAAACTACCACACTGAAAATAAGGATTTTGTGGCCTATATCTAACAGACTGACTCTTAACTCCTGATTTTGAAGGTAAGGAGTTTATGTTCTTATTTTTCCTGCAAAAAAAAGCCAGATGGTTAAAATTTCCACAGTTATAACATTTCTTTCTAGGAGCATTAGGAACATGCTTATAATCATTGCTTTTTATTCACACCTACCTTTCCATTCCTATTTTTCCTAGGTGGCTTTACCTTGTTTACATTCTTACCATCTTTCAGCTTATGCTTAAGCTGTTTCTTTGTCATTAAGCCTATGTTAACTTCAGTTGGCTTATCCTGTTTTGGTTTGTCAGAAGTTAATTTCTCTTTAACTTCTGATTTATCAATATCAGACTTTACAGCTACAAACTTAACAGGATTTACCTTTGGTTTTTGTTTAATAACTATAGGCTCAATTTCTACAGTTCCTTTATCATTTTTATCATCTCCATAACCTAAGCCCTCTTTCCAGTTTCCACTACTTAACAAATTCTGAGTTGTTCTGCCAGAGTTAGTCCAAGTCCTGATAATCTCTCTTTCCTTTTCTAACTCAGTTTTTAGAGATTCATTCATTTTAAGCACTTCATCTTTAACATAGAAAGCATCATCTCTATCTTTCTGAGTTTGATGGAATATAACTAACTCTTTTTCTAAATAATCATTCCTCTTTTTATAAGCAAGATTTTCAGAAGTTAATCTTTTACATGTTAAAGTTTGATCTCTATAACTAATGAACATGGTTTTAATATATCTTCTCAACTTAGTAATATCATCAGTATGAAAAGCAGAAGTTGTTTGAGGTACCTTTAACTCAGCAGCTTCAGAGCTGCTATCAGCATTTGCCATCAAGGCACAGTTCACCTCACTTTCAGAATCTAAAGTGTCTGTCCAACTTTTCTTCTTTGTGATAAGAGCCTTGCCTTTGTCACTCTTCACTTTCTTGCAATCAGGAGATATGTGGCCTTTCTCACCACAGTTGTAGCATTTGACATTTGAGTAATCTCCTTTGTCAGACTTTCCTCCTTTGCCTTCAGATTTTCTGAAACCTTTCTTATCAGAACTTGCACCTTTCCTGGAAAACTTCTTTCCCCTTCTGAATTTCCTGTATGCAATCTTTGTGATTCCTTTCACCATAAGAGCACACAACTTCATCATCTCTTCATCAGGGTTCATCTCAGATAGACTTTCAGTTTCTGAATCCTCATCACTATCAGGACTTGATGACTCAGTATCAGACTTTGTGATGAGAGCCTTTCCTTTGCCTTTCTTTGAGACAACCACTTTAGGGGATTCCTCCTCAGCCTTAAGAGCAACTGTCCTTGACTTTCTCCCATGCCTCTTGCTTCTTTGATCCATCTCAAGTTCATGAGTCTTGAGCATACCATAAATTTCATCAAGAGTAGTTTCATCAAGAGCATAGTTGTCTCTTATAGTTGTGGCCTTCAAATCCCAACTTTTAGGAAGAGCTAAAAGGAATTTGAGATTAGTAACTTCAAGATCATATTACTTATCCACCAGTGACAGATCATTCAAGAGTTAGACAAATCTATCATATAAACCAGTCAATGACTCATCAGGTTTTGAGTCAAAGTGCTCATACTCTTGAGTGAGTATAATCCTCATGTTCTTCTTAATTGAATCAGTTCCTTGGCATCTTGTCTCCAAGGCATCCCATATCTCCTTTGCAGTCTTGCAGTTAATTACCCTGTTTGACATGACATTATCAATGGCACTGTGCAACAAATGTCTTACCTTTGCATCCTTTGCAATAGATGAGATATCTTCAGCTGTATATTCACTTTTCTCCTTTGGTACAGTCTGTGCTGGCTGATCTGTAACTATAACAGAGAGCTTGGTTGGCTTGTGTGGTCCTTCATTAATTCTGTCAAGGTATTCTTGATCAGTAGCTTCCAGAAACATAGACATCTTCACCTTCCATATAGGATACTCAGAAGGTTTCAGTATGGGAACCCTAATAGTCTCATATCGATTATGGATTTGAGTCTTTGGAGTTTCTTCAGCTTTGGTGGGCTTGGTTGGAGTTTGTACTTCTTCAGACATGATTGTTTTTGGATCTTTACTGTATGTATGTTAACAAATAGCTCTGATACCACTTGTTAGGTCACACACACTGTAGAAGGGGGTTGAATACAGTGTTTACTACAATCAAATCGAATATAAGAACTCAAGTAAAAGAAAACAGATTTTATTCAACACAATAAACTCTGTTACAAAGAACTATCCTCTCTCAATGATGAACAAATTATCACGAGAGCTGCTAGGGTTACAATAAATAATAAACTTGATTATAATAACACATATAGTGTAATCCCTATGTCTGTGTTAATATACTACACAGTTACAAGGTAATCTTATAATTGATATCGAATACAATTCTGCTTCCTAATATATATCAATCAGTTATCTTTTCTTCCAAGTATTCTATTCCTTATAGAATTCTTCTCCATGCATATCTCTTCTTATGTTTGTCTTGATCTTCTTTCCTTTCAATCAGCCGCCTTCCTTATCTGAACGTCTCCTTAAGTCCTGATATTATCTCCTGATAGATATCTCCTGATAACTTAAGTTCTGATAACTTAAGTTCTGATATCTTAAGTCCTGACTTCAGTATAAGTACTGATTTCCAGTTAAGTACTGATTTGTCCTGTTAAATAAGATCTGAAAAGTAAACACAAATCATATTAGAAATGACATCACAAATATATCTAACATGAATATATAAAATAATATTGATTGTTCGAGTAATTAAATATAATTAAGGGAATATGATCTTTGGGAATCGTTTTAATTAAATTCGTGGTATTTAATACTTCACAAAAGGACATCGAGTCCCTTAGAATAAATAATTACGGGCTTTTAATCGTCCAAAACATATCCGGAATGATTTTTGGGTGTTTAATTAATACAAGCTGACCGATTCTTGGTCTATAAATTATCATCACGCTATTCACTAGCGTTAACATAGATTACGATATATGCATTGTAATTTCAATCAATATCGATACGTAAAATCTCGTATTTTACTATCATGACAAGCATGGCATTTATACGAAATGCAGTAAATTAAATCTTCACAACACAACAGTATATGGAGTAGGGATCGTAAACTTGCCTGGGGGTTTTGAGGTGGAGGGCGCTCTCGAGTTTGTCCGATAATTTAAAATCAATAACATTATTGTTCCGTTAGACTCTAATCGTATTTATCGTTGTTTGGTAAATACACAACGTTTATAATCAAATTACACGACTCGCTTTAATCTCGTCATTTTAATAAAGTACGAGAAGTCATTAACTTCGTTTTCATTTCGCAATCCTTTATGACCATTATTCTTATTTGCTTTTACCACTCGGCTCTCCTCACAATTCTTAAGAATTTCTACTCGCGTGACCTCAGCTCTGATATTTTTATAAAATTGAAAAATATATATTTTCACTTGATATTTTTATGGATGTTTGTATACTACATTTCTTACTCCCTGTAAAATTTTCATGATTTTTGAATAATTTTAAGTCGATCGTTTATACTTCCAAAGTTTGTAATTCGTAGCAGTTTTTGTCGCGTAAATCGTTTTCACTAAATTGGACCTAACTTTTGAACTGTAAATCGAAATCAAGAGATTCAAGCGCCTAAACGATCCTTAAAAAAAGATATATCATTATCAAGTCTTATTTTTCAAGAAAATACAGTTTATAATTCTGTAACTTTACAGAAAACTTAATGTCGTGATTCGTGCGTTATAACGTCGTTACGTTCACGATTCGTGTTTCGTTTAAGCTCTAAATCCCTAATTAACAACTGTTAGGCATAAAGCATACGCTAATAATTCACACAAGTATACGCGTTTGTAAGTAATATAGAATGATTTCTAGTTCGTTCCCACAGAGACTCAGACTAATTGTATTTAATTAACTCTTACTCACCAATGTACAATTATTTCTCAATGTCGAGACAATAACACTTAAGGTTGATTAACTAATTATTAACTATAATTAACTACGAGAATAAAACACTTAAATTAACACTTGAATTAACAATATTAAATGCACATGAGATCATAACTTCATCACTACTTCCTTCAATAGTTATTGTTATTACCCTTAGCATGTAATGGTGATGATATTAATCGAACAACACGAAACTGATAAAAGCCAACTTTCGTTGTACGAGTACCATTCTACCAAGCATCCAAAATTAAGATAGAAGTTGAATAGGCATCAATTACGTTGAGACCCTATATGTCTACAGAATTTGACAACATAACGATTTAAGCGCAAGTTATTTTATTATGATTACACAGGGCAAGTAAAACGGTTAGAGTTACCCACTAATCATGCATACGAATACGTGAATCTGTGCTAACATGATAAGTTCTAAATCTCAAGATTCACTGTCGCTTCACAAGAGATTAACAGGCTATCTTATATGTTCGCGACGCACATAAGACGAACAAGCTCAACCTATACTAGATATCATATAATCATCACATATCAAGGTATTAAACAATTAACTATGGAAATCCATAGTAAATCCGCTACGACCCCATGATCACGATTAGCCCATGATAGAACTCATCGTCACCATGGGTTCATATGAAAACATGATAATAACACGACAATATAAACTAATAAAATACTTAATAAAACTAGAGTACGTAACAAGAGTATTAAGGTTCAAAGTAAAGAAAACTAGCATCCACTGTTACAACAAATAAAAAGAATCACAAGAAATCGTATGCTTCCTCTTCTTTATTGCGGTGTGCTAAAACGGTCTTCTTAATCTTCTCTCCTTGCTCCTTTCTTGATTGATACTTGTTTTTTTCTTCTTCTTATTGTGAAACGTCTCTGAAGATTACTTATATAGAAGTCTACAAGAATCAGCAGTCTCAGAAGGCCATTAAAATACGAATTAAAAAATCAGAATTTAATTTATTGACCCCAGGCGGCCGCCCCAGCTTCCCAGGCGGGCGCCTCAGCTCCCAAGCGGCCGCCCCAGATCCTAGGCGGGCGCCTCGACACTTTCTGGAAAATTCTTCTTTCTGGTCCTGATTTTGCTGATTTCTTCGCACAACTCCACGCAACCGATTCCAAGTTCTTCCCTAGGCTTATAATGATGAATTCTTCCTACATACGTAAGTTTACCCTGAAATGCAAAAATACTAGAAAAACACGTCAAATACACAAAATACTTGATTTCAAAACATCAATTCGAGCCATTATAAGACGTTTTAAGTGGTATAAAATGCCACTTATCAACAACCAAAAATAATCAATTCAACATCTTAACTACTTAATCAACTCAAGAACATCATGTTCTTGAGGTCACAATATCAATCTTAACATCCAATATACTAATACTCTTAAAATCAACAAATCAACCATCAAAACTTTACATATATCTAAGATCCATATTTTTCTTGAAACTTAAAACTTAAACAAAGTTTGTATGAAGGTTTATAACTTTCTTGGTAGCTTGGGAGGTTTTTTTCTTGAGGGATGATGCTTGGTGTGCTTAAGAAACCTAAATATTTCCAAGAAATTCGTGAAAACGCTAAAAGTCACAATTTGACATTATTCATCATCACTTTCATCATTTTATTTAACCATGAAAATCTAAAAGAAATGCTATGAAATATTTATTTTACCATAGTTTGATGACGAGGAAGATTGGGAATCAATTTGAGCAATTATCCATGGCTTGCAATGGAGCTTTGAATTTGGATTTCTTTGTGTATAGTGAATGCAGAATGGAATGGCGAGGAATAGAGAGAGAGAGAGAGAGAGAGAAATTTTGTGTTGCTTTCTTGGGATGCTTTGATGAGTGTGGTTGATTTTGTTTGTATTTAGGTATGCATATTTTGTAGCAAATCAATCACGCATGCCTTTGTCAAATCCTACAACCTAGCCGAGTACTACTACCATGTTTCTTCACTATTCACTACACCACCTTACTATTTACATTACTATTTGCGTTACTATTTGAGTAGCATTCTGTTAGATATATTTGAGATGTCATGTCTAATATGTTTCATGTTTAGTTTTCAGATCTTAACAAACAGGAAATATCAGTACTTACTGGAATCAGTACTTATTGGAAGTCAGAACTTAAGGATATCAGGACTTAGATTATCAGAAGATAATATCAAAAGATGGATATCAGAACTTAAGTACTGGAGGACTAATAGTTAAGGAAGGAAGCTGATTTACAGGAAAGAAGATCGGGACTAATACAAAAAAAAGATATGCATGGAAAGAGTTAGAGGACTTAAAGAATTGTATAAGATATCTGATTGACATATTTTAGGAGACATAATTATATTCTATATCAATTAAAAGTTATCTTGTAACTGTGTACTATATAAACACAGACATAGGTTTACACTAAATGTGTTATTATTATCGAGAAGATCATACATTGTAACCTAGCAGCTCTCGTGATATTTGTTCATCACTGAGAGAGAACAGTTCCATTGTAACAGAGTTTATTATATCGAATATATCTGTTTACTGTTACTTGTGTTCGAAATTGATTTGATTGTATTCTACACTGTATTCAACCCCCTTCTACAGTGTTGTGTGATGTAACAAGTGGTATCAGAGCCTATCTGTTAACACACATACAATAAAGATCCAAAACAATCATGTCTAAAGAAGCAGAAAATCCAACCAAGCCCGCCAAAACTGAAGAAACTCAAAAGACTCAAATCCACAGTCGATATGAGACTATAAGGGTTCCCATACTAAGACCTTCTGAGTACCCCATATGGAAAGTGAAGATGGCTATATTTCTTGAAGCTACAAATCCAGAATACCTTGACAGAATTAATGAAGGACCGCATAAGCCAACCAAGCTCTCTGTTGTAGTTGCAGATCAGCCAGCAAAGACCATACCAAAGGAGAAAAGTGAATACACAGCTGAAGATATCTCATCCATTGCCAAGGATGCAAAAATAAGGCATTTGCTGTATAGTGCCATTGATAATGTCATGTCAAACACGGTAACTCACTGCAAGACTACAAAGGGGATATGAAATGCTTTAGAGACAAGATGCCAGGGAATTGATGCAATCAAGAAGAACAGGAGGACTATACTCACTCAAGAGTATGAACACTTTGACTCAAAAAGTGATGAGTCATTAACTGACTTATATGACATGTTTGTCAAACTCTTGAATGATCTGTCACTGGTGGACAAGGAATATGATCTTAAAGATTCAAATCTAAAATTCCTTTTAGCTCTTCCTGAAAGTTGGGATTTGAAGGCTACTATTATAAGAGACAACTATGCTCTTGATGAAACTACTCTTGATGAAATTTATGGTATTCTCAAGACTTATGAACTTGAGATGGATCAAAGAAGCAAGAGACAAGGGAGAAAGTCAAGGATAATTGCTCTTAAGGCTGAGGAGGAATTCCCCAAAGTGGCTGTCTCAAAGAAAGGCAAAGGAAAAACTTTCATCACAAAGTCTGATTCAGAATCATCAAGTTCTGATGATGATGATTCAGAAACTGAAAGTTTACCTGAAGTAGATGCTGATGAAGAGATGATGAAATTGTGTGCTCTTATGGTTAAGGGTATCACAAAGATAGCCTACAGGAAATTCAGAAGGGGAAATAAGTTTTTCAAGAAAGGTGGAAGTACTAATAAGAAGGGTTTCAGAAAATCTGAAGGCAGAGGAGGAAAGTCTGACAGAGGAGATTACTCAAATGTCAAATGCTACAATTGTGGTGAGAAAGGCCATATATCTCCTGACTGCAAGAAAGGAAAAAGTGACAAAGGCAAAGCACTTGTCACAAAGAAGAAAAGCTGGACAGACTCTTCAGATTCTGAAGATGAGGTGAACTATGCCTTGATGGCAAATGCTGATGGCAGCCCTGAAACTGCTGAATTAAAGGTACCTCAAACAACTTATGCCTTTTATACTGATGATATTACTGAGTTGAGATTATATCTTAAAACCATGTTTATTAGCTACAGAGATCAAACTTTAACATGTAAAAGATTAACTTATGAAAATCTTGCTTATAAGAAAAGGAATGATTATTTAGAAAAGGAGTTAGTTATGTTCCATCAAACTCAGAAAGAGAGAGATGATGCTTTTTATGTTAGAGATGAATTGCTAAAATTGAATAAATCTCTCAAAACTGAGTTAGAAAAAGAAAAAGAGATTATCAGGACTTGGACTAACTCTGGCAGAACAACTCAGAATTTATTAAGTAGTGGAAACTGGAAAGAGGGCTTAGGTTATGGAGATGACAAAAGTAAAAAAGGAACTGAACAAATTGAGCCAATTATTGTAAAACAAACTGTTAAGCCAAAGGTAAATCTTGTTAAGTTTGTAGCTAAAACTGTAAAACCTGATTCTGAAAAGATGAAATAGTCTGTGACAGAAGTTAAGGAGAAGTCAACTTCTGAAAAATTAGAACAGGATAAACCAGCTGAAGTCAACATAGGCTTAATGACAAAGAAGCAGCTTAAGCATAAGCTGAAAGAAATAAGGAATGTCAACAAGGTTAAAGCAGCTAGGAAAAATAGGAATGGAAAGTAAGGTGTGAATAAAAGCAATAATTATATGCCTGTTCCTAATGCCCCTAGAAAGAAATATTATAACTGTGGAAACTCTAACCATCTTGCTTCTTTTTGCAGGAAGAATAAGAATATAAACTCTTTACCTCCTAAGTCAGGAGTTAAGAGTCAGTCTGTTAGGTTTAAGCCACAAAATCCTTGTTTTCATTGTGGTAGTTTATGGAATTCCATTTATACTTGTAAGGAATATCATAGTTTTAACTATGATTATTATCAAATAAAACCTACTTTGAAGAAAGTTACTTTAATTCCTTCTAGTGTAAAATCTGATGCAAAGTATGATATAAGTTCTGATAAACAGCATGTTAACATAAACTCTGACATTAAGTCCGCTGTAAATGCTAACAAACTTAAAAAGGGCAAAGGATCCAAGCAAGTCTGGGTCCTTAAAACTAATCATTAGTGGTCTTTGTGATTGCAGGGCAACATGAGAAATATCCTAGTACTGGATAGTGGATATTCAGGACATATGATTGGAAATAAAGCCCTGCTCTCAGACTTTGTGGAGAAAGCTGGCCCAGAAGTTTCTTATGGAGATGACAACATGGGAAAAACTCTGGGATATGGCAATATTAATCTTGGGAATGTGTCACACCCCAACTTAAACAGCAATTTAAATATAACTATTACAATATTTAATAATAAATAAATATACCCAAATCCAAGATCTTACAGTTTAGGGTTTGGAACAGCCCAACACTACCATCTATTACAACTGATTTTAAATATCGAGTCCTCACACAAACTACTATCACTTATTCTACCTGAGCTCGAACATAGGCATCAGCATCACAGGTCTTACGGGCAGTCTGCTTGAATCTAACCATAGCTGCTAGCTGTAATATCAGGGTAAAGCAAGGAGTGAGCCAAATGCTCAACAAGTGCTAAACAATACGATACAAAACATAAATCGAGATATATAATAAAGAATGTCAATGGGAGGACATGACCAATGATAATGAGAGATAAAACTTTGGGTGATGGCATCATTTTGTTGGTATCAAAAGAAATTATATCTTAATCAAAATTATTTTATGACGCTACGGATTACAACTGGTGATCAGCCGCGAAGTAATCCCGAACCTCGCTGGGTTCTAAAATATTAATGGGAATCCCTAGGCAACTTTTAAGCCTAATATAAGTGTCAAAAGGACTCGCGTCTCAGTCCAGATCCACTATTCAAAGAAAACATTTATCCCCCTTTGGGACTGAAAACCCACATTTTATTTATTTCAAAAACTGATGCCGATTTATAACAAAATCTCTTTTACAGTGAACATTTTTTTTATCAAGGGATTATAGATCAACTCGAAACACGGGAAATATGGTACTAAATCTCAGGGCCATGATTCACAAAACTGTACTCTATTAAAATAACTGAATGGTTTTCATATATCAAAGATTGGACAGGGGGATTTAGTGAGGCTATTGGATATTATAAAGGGTAATGCCAAATTGGGCTTAAAGCAATGGTTTCTCATCAAGGTTCAAGTGCTGGATCATCAAGAAGATAAGCTTCATGAATACTAAGGGTGTTAAGGTATGCACAAATGATCTTTAACACAGGATATATCAGAATTATCAAGCTTCAGGATAAGAAAGAGGGGTATCAATCAATGAGGAATTACTTTGATAAGTATCTGGCTTTTAGGGTTCAAGGTAATGTTCTATAGGGGTTCAAGTATCAGGATGAGATATCAATACTTAGGAATCATCAGCATGTAAATCAAGAGAATCAACCAAGAGTTATAACTACCCTTTCTTTTATCCTGGCATTCGAATTACTTTAATATACTATCATGATAAGACCACTTTGCAATACGTACTCGAGGGTTCATGGCATTTTTATATAATTCAAAGATAAACATAAGATACGCTTGATTTAATATATCAAATGACACAGGATAGTTGCAGCAATGTATGAACTATTAGCAGTAAATATGAAGGACAAGTTGAATCACTTGCCTTGAGAAAGGCTGGTCTGGTCTGACTGGTAGGAGCAACTGGAGCTTTATTCGACCTTTATGGGAAGTTTTCCCTCATCTCGAGATCCTATATAAATAATAATAATAATCCTCATTATAATATATTCTCACCAACTTAGGCCTATATGCACTTAATTTATATTCACCTTTAATTTATAGTTGCACACACATAGCCACATAATCACATATCAAATATTAATACCAAATAACACCATATACACCATAATGCAACACTAGGCTTGGATGATCTCGATCCCCCAACTTAAGTCACTTGGTCGCTAAACTAGACAAAGTCTTCTAATTTTGGCTTCCTAACTCGATGTGCCTTTACTAAACTATCCAAGACCTATTGACCCTCACTTGTGCCTTTTATTCTACTGACCTTATACTATCTTACAACTATGGTGGTCAACCTAAATCTCACTCCTAAGTGTTCTAAAACCATGTGCTAAGTAAAAGTGTTCACTGGTGCAAATTTCAGAATGACATCTATGGTTTCTTGAGTGCATTTGACACCCTTAAACTATAGATTTTCCTTCAAAACTCTTACAAAAGACTCTCCTGACCTAAGGGCATCTCCCAAACTTGATGTGGCTCAAGGGCCTGGCTTGGGCCTTCTTGGGCCTAAGCTCAAAGTCCATGGTTCCCATGTTTTCCTGGGCAGAAAACACCCTAACTTGAATTAA
This sequence comes from Apium graveolens, assembly GCF_009905375.1. Lineage (NCBI taxonomy): Eukaryota > Viridiplantae > Streptophyta > Magnoliopsida > Apiales > Apiaceae > Apium > Apium graveolens. The sequence goes on along the minus strand of NC_133650.1, from coordinate 31,509,534 downwards.
CTTGTGACACATGGTTCTAACTCATATCCTATGAACTATGGTTGGAAAAACTTCTTTGATACTCCCTCTAACTAAGGCCCAACAGGACCTAATGAGGGCCTACCCATGACATGGTCAAATCTCCCTATTTCTAAGTTGCAACAAAACTGTCCCCTGCTGGACAGATTTTGTTATTCTACTTGTGCACCTAACCAAATGACATGAAAACCTCCAACCAACACCTAAAACCTTTTATATACTCCCAATAATAACTTCTGGTGGCTTGGGCCTCAAATTGCACATCAATGACATGGTCAAAACTCACTCTAAACCTCAGGTACTAAACTGATTTTCTGCAGAAATTATAACTCTCCTTTCTCCAAGGTTTGACTTGACAAACTCAACCACCAACAACCCAATACCCAAACCAAGACTTAAACATGGTGATCTACTAAACTAACTCCCTTATAATCAAAATAATCTTGGTGGAGATCATCCTTACCTAAGGTGCAATCATGGCAAAACAAAAGAAACCACATTTCACAACTCACAAATCATCAAGTTTTTGAAACAACAAGTTATGTATTTTATAAAAGATATACACGACTTATTACCATGCATCAAGAAGAATTAATCAATATTAACACATTATTCCTGCTGAAATTAAAGCTTACTAATAAAATCTTTCCAAATGATCAAAATCTTATAACATTCTAAGTGAAATCCACATGCATGCATGTCTTCGAGTTTTGCAAGCCAAACAACATGTTTTCTAAATATGTTTTACCAAGAAATTTACATGCAAGCCTAGCATGAGCTATATCTAGATGATCACTTAGCATACAAGGAGTTTCATCAAATTTTTACTACAAAATTCAAGCCATTGTCACATAAACATGCAAAAATTGAACAAAGCAACAAGAATAGTCTCAAGAACCATTCATTCGGCTCCCCTATGGTCATGGCCGAATGAAATGGAAGGGAATTGCCATTTGACATCAAGAGTTTCCTTCTCAAGACTTGGAACTTCACCATTCCTTGTAGTCCTCTCAAAAACAACCTTAAACTCACAAGAATCAAGGTTGTACTTTGAGTTTCAACGAAAACCTTAACATGCAACCTTAAAACTTAAACTTTCTACTCAAAACTCTTTGAAATATATGTGATCATGGTATGGGAAGTAACATTTACTTGTGTAGGAGGTGGGAACTTGATTGAGAAAGAAAGAAAATGGGGAGGGGGGTGGTTTCGGCTGAAAAGCCGAGAGTGAGGGGGTAGGAGCCGAGAGTGAGAGAGAGGAGGGAGAGAAGAAAGAGTGTGGTATGGGTGATGTGTGAAATGATCATGTCTTTTACTTGTTTTATGGTTTTTATTTTGACAAATGTGAGTGGGAATAGGAATTGACATGACTACCCTTCGACTTATACTTGGATCATTTTGCATGCAAGGGTAAAGGAGGAATTTGGCTAGAAAAATAAGAGTTAGTGGGGTGGTAATTGTCTCTTTAGCCCTTTTGGATTGAATAGAAAGGATTTGCATGAAAGGACAACTATGTAATTTGCTAATTATAACAATTAACATTTATAAAGATTTATTTTTGTAAAATAAAACACAAGTTCAAAAAATTTAAAAAATTTATACCATAAAATAATGTGGATTTTTAGAAATTTCATAAAACTACTTTTGAAATTTGTGAACAAAATAACTTTTAAAGAGAAATTTATTCAAGGTTTAAAATATTCCTTTTAAGTCAAAAATAAAAGAAATAAATAAACTTTTGCTTTGAAAATTCATATACCATATAACGAAAATTTAAGACGCAGAGTTCTCATTCACACAAGCATACAATAGTTGCATATATTGGCATTCAGCTTTTAAAGTTGTACTAAATTTATAATTAATATTACACAGAAATGCCGGTTGTAACATCCTCTCCCCCTTAAGGGATTCTGTCCCCAGAATCTAAGAGAACAGATGAGGATACCGGGAACGCATATCAGACTCTAACTCCCAAGTCGATTCTTCGACCTTAGGGTTCCTCCAAAGTACTTTTACAAACTTTATTGACTTATTTCTAAGACTCTTCTCTTGCCAGTCGAGTATTTTGACCGGTTGCTCCACAAATGACAGGTCTGCCTGAATTTCTACTGGTTCATATTCTATTACATGGCTAGCGTCAGGATTGTACTTCTTAAGCAATGACACATGAAACACATTATGCACGTGCTGATACTGAGGTGGTAAGGCCAACTCGTAGGCCACCTTCCCTACTTGACTCAAAATTTCAAAAGGACCTATGTATCTAGGTGTTAACTTCCCTTTCTTGCCAAATCTAGACAACCCTTTTCTAGGTAACACCTTCAACAAAACAGCTTCGCCAATTTGGAATTGAACATCCTTAAGTACCGGATCCGCATACTTCCTCCGTCTATCTTGAGCAACAAGTAGCCTTTTTTGAATTAACTTGACTGAGTCATGCAATTATTGTACCAATTCTGAGCCGAGAATCCTTCCTTCTCCTACTTCATCCCAACTTGTTGGTGATCTACATTTTCGCCCGTACAAAGCTTCGTATGGTGGCATACCGATACTGGAATGATAGCTATTGTTGTAAGAGAATTCAATCAACGGCAAGTGGTCGTCCCAACTTCCTGCAAAATCGATTGCACAACTACGCAACATGTCTTCGATTGTTTGAATTGTCCTTTCGCTTTGTCCATCAGTCTGCGGGTGGTACGCCGTGCTCATATTCAATTTCGTGCCAAGACATTCTTGAAATTGCTTCCAAAATCTCGAGTTAAATTGGGGATCTCTGTCTGAAACTATTGATACAGGTACTCCATGCCTTAGTACGATTTCACGCACATACAGATGAACCAATTTGTCTAATGACGACTTCTCGTTAATTGGAAGGAAATGCGCTGACTTTGTAAGACGGTCAACTATAACCCATATAGCGTCATGCCCGGATTTCGTTCGCGGTAGTCCTACTATAAAGTCCATAGCGATATTTTCCCATTTCCATTCTGGAATCTTTAGGGGCTGAATTAATCCGCTTGGTCATTGATGTTCTGTATTCACTTTCTGACAAGTATAACACTTCGCAACCCATTCCGCTACGTCTCGCTTCATATTTGGCCACCAAAAGTTTTTCTTTAAGTCCCGATACATCTTGGTACTTCCCGGGTTGATTGAAAATTTCGAATTGTGGGCTTTGCATAGGATCTCATTCTTTATTTCAGGTACATGAGGAATCCATATTCTGGAAGAAAACCTTAGTATCCCTTACTCATCCCTTTGAGTATTAATCTCCTCTCCAGATAACTGATTCTTCTCTTTCTCCATTACTTCTTCTTGACATTTCTTTATCTTTTCCACTAGTGTTGGCTGAAAAGTTATTGCACGACAAACTTCTTCAACTTTTCCACAATCACAAAGTTCCAGTTCAAATCTCTTGATTTCTTCAGATAATTCCTTTGATGTTGTCATCATATTCAGTCTCTCCTTCCTACTTAGAGCATCGACCATAACATTCGCCTTTCCAGGGTGGTAATTTATCGAACAGTCATAGTCCTTGATCAATTCCAGCCATCTCCTCTGCCTCATATTGAGCTCCTTCTGAGTGAAAATGTACTTTAAACTCTTGTGATCCGTGTAGATTTCACACTTTTCTCCGTAGAGGTAATGTCTCCAAATCTTAAGTGTGAACACTATGGCGGCTAGTTCCAAGTCATGCGTCGGGTACTTGAACTCATGCGGTTTCAACTGTCTTGACGCATACGCGATCACCTTACTGTGTTGCATTAACACACAACCCAATCCCTTATGTGAAGCGTCGCTGAATATCACAAAGTTTCCTTGGTCATCTGGAAGTACTAACACCGGAGCTGTTACCAATCTCTGCTTCAACTCTTGAAAGCTATCCTCACATTCTGCACTCTATTCAAACTTTTGATTCTTTCTGGTTAACTTGGTCAATGGCGTGGCGACTTTCGAAAAATCCTTGACGAACCTTCTATAGTATCCTGCCAACCCTAGAAAACTTCGCACTTCCGTAGGATTCTTTGGCCTCTCCCAACTCATAACTGCCTCAATCTTTGCCGGATCCACTTTAACTCCTTCATTTCCAATGACATGCCCCAAAAATTGAACTTCCTTTAACCAAAACTCACATTTGGTAAACTTGGCATACAACTTCTCTTGACAAAGTATTTCCAATGCTATCCAGAGGTGCTATTTATGTTCTTCTTCCGACTTAGAATAAATAAGAATGTCATCAATGAATACAACGACAAACTTGTCCAAATACTTCTTAAATACTCGATTCATCAGATCCATAAATACGGCCGGGGCGTTGGTCAATCCAAACGGCATTACTAGGAATTCATAATGCCCATATCTGGTCCTAAATGCTGTCTTGGGAATATCTTCTTCTTTGATCTTTAATTGATGGTATCCCGATCTCAAGTCAATCTTTGAAAAGCACTTTGCTCCTTTCAGCTGATCAAAAAGGTCATCTATTCTTGATAGCGGGTAGCGGTTCTTGATCGTTACCTTATTCAACTCTCGATAATCTATGCATAGTCGCATACTCCCATCTTTCTTCAAACAGAACAGGTGCTCCCCATGGCAACGTACTTGGCCGTATCACTCCTTTATCTAACAATTCTTGTAGCTGGCTCGCCAACTCTTTCATTTCTGCTGGTGCCATCCTATATGGGGCCTTTGAAACTGGTTCCGTGCCTGGAGCAAGGTTGATCTCGAACTCGATTTGTCAATCTGGTGGTAAGCCTGGTAGTTCATCTGGAAACACATCGAGAAACTCGTTAACTACAGGGATATCTTCTATGTTGGGGTTGCCCTTTTCTGAATCCACTACATACGCTAGGAACGACTCACAACCTTTTCTAAGTAGCTTCTTTGCCTGAACGATTGTGAGAAATAGTTGTTCTTGCCTCTGCCCCTTAAATACTACCTTCTCTCCACTCTTCGCCTTTAAATACACTTTCTTGGTCTTACAATTAATCTGAGCGTTATTTTCTCCTAACCAATCCATGCCTAAAATTATATCAAACTCTCCCAATTTGAAGAGTATCAAGTCGGCTGAAAACTTATACCCCGAAATATCAATCTCACACTCCGGATAGAATTGATTCACAAGAATCTTCTCTTGGTTCGCAATTACCACATTTACAACCTCGCTCATAATCATTTTATCACATTGAAGCTTATCAACAAAAGTTTCTGATATGAAAGATCTTGTTGCTCCCGAATCAATCAATACTTTAGCTTTGACATTATTGAGTAAAAGTGTACCTGCTATCACCTCAGAATTCTGAACAACATCCTTCATCTTCAGATCAAATGTCCTTGCTGTTGCTTGCGGGGTTGGTGTAGGTGGTGGAGGTAATGCCAATACCTCAACTGGCACGCTCACACTGGTGTTTGCCACATTCATCAGAGCTTTGACTGGTCCGGTTGCCTTGCACTCCCTAGCTATGTGTCCAGTTTTCCCACACTTGTAGCACGTAACTCCTGGCTTCGACATCTTGCACTCATTCGCCAAATATCCCTTCTGATTGCACCTATAGCATGTCATGCTCAACTTATTACACACTCCGGGGTGCCTTCTTCCACAGTGCTTGCATTCAGGTCTCTGGAATCTGTTTCTCCAACTTGTCCTTGGCTTGCCTGGTTGTTCCCCTTTGATTCTTGCCTTTTACCCAAATTTCCCTTCTTTTGAAAATTTCCGCCCTTCTGGAATCCGATCCTCTTTATATTCCGATCTTGTGAACTTCCCGCTTCATACTTTTCTCCATAAAATGGAACCTTCCTCTTCTTGTTATCCCTCTCCTTCCTTGACTGCATCCCATTATTCTCAATCAGAGCAGCTTTCTGAACTACTCCCGCATAAGTTTCAAGCTCAAACATAGCCACTCTATCTCTGATCCAAGGCTCCAATCCTTGCTGAAATTTCTTCGCTTTTTCCTTCTCGGTGCTGGTATACTTTATCACAAACCTTGACAACTCAGTGAACTTCTTCTCATACTCCAGTACAGTCATGTTCCCTTGCTTCAGCTCCAAAAATTTAAGCTCCATCTGATTCTGCATGTACTTAGGATAATACTTGTCCAGAAATAACTTCTTAAATCTCTCCCAAGAAACCTGTTGAGTTGCTTCCATAGCTTTTACTGATTCCCACTAATAGATGACTTCGCCCTTCAAGAAGTAAGTAGCATACGGCGTCTTCTGATCGTCTCCTAACTGTATCAACTCAAAAGCCCTTTCCATCTCCTTGATCCATGTGTTAGCTATTATTGGATCAGTGGTATCATGAAATGCAGGTGGATTCACATTCTGAAAAGCCTTGAAAGTGACAATTTGTTTAGGTAGTACTGGTGGTTCAGGTGGTTGGTGTGGTTCATGGTTATCTTGGTTTTCAATTCGCTGTTGAAGAGTTAGTTGTTGTTGGGCTATAGCATTGGTTTGCTGTTGCAAAGTTTCCAGTTGTCGAAGAATATTTGGGTCTGTGGTGGATGTGGTTGTTGGGTTCTTCTTTTTGGGAGGCATGATCCTGAAAAAAGAGTTATGTCAAAACAGATATGAATAATAAAACAATTCGAGGGTATCGCATGGCATTCTTATTTACATGTGAGGTCAGGTTTCAAATTAAGCAGATATGATGATGCATATAAAAGCGTATAATAACAGTTGAGAGCAATTGGAACAATAGAGCATGATTATTGAAATTTAAAGGTCACAATACATGGGATTAGAACAAAGTCTGATTCTAGGATCAACAGGCTTATTTAAAGGAAATAACGGAAACAACTGGGGAATTCTACGGAGTCTGATAGTACAACAACATGAAAGGTAAATGGAAAGAACTAAGGCTCCACTCCATCTGAACGGGGCTTGGTAGTCTTTTCCTCTCGAAGCGTCTTCACAATGCTTTGGAGCTCATCCGCCACCATCTGAATGACATACTGGCTGGTGCGGTCCCGGTGCGCTGGCATCTCCTCAAGCTTAGTGTTGACGTACTGAACCAAGGTCTCAAGTCTCGCAGTCATCTGCTCCTTGGGCTTCCCTTCGTAGTTTCAGCTGTCCGGGTACACGTTCTTCAGTCGGTCTATCAGTCGGTCGTACTTTCCCTGAAGCATGTCAAACTCGCGCCTCAACTCAGCATACACGGTGAAAGCAATAGTGTCGTCCGAACCAGAGGATGACGAGGAATGTGCCCTTTGCTGACAAACCAATAAGAGGAGTATTAATAATAAACTTACTTAACCTACTCTCTCACATATTATCTATAACCTACACATATACCCTTTAACCTATTTGGGCTGTCCAGGGACTCTAAACCGTAGCTCTGATACCAAAACCTGTCACACCCTAACTTAAACAGCAATTTAAATATAACTATCACAACATTTAATAATAAATAAACATACCCAAATCCAAGATCTTACAGTTTGGGGTTTGGAACAGCCCAGCACTACCATCTATTACAACTGATTTTAAATATCGAGTCCTCACACAAACTACTATCACTTATTCTACCTGAGCTCGAACATAGGCATCAGCATCACACGTCTTACGGGCAGTCTGCTTGAATCTAACCATAGCTGCTAGCTGTAATATCAGGGTAAAGCAAGGAGTGAGCCAAATGCTCAACAAGTGCTAAACAATACGATACAAAACATAAATCGAGATATATAATAAAGAATGTCAATGGGAGGACATGACCAATGATAATGAGAGATAAAACTTTGGGTGATGGCATCATTTTGTTGGTATCAAAAGAAATCATATCTTAATCAAAATTATTTTATGATGCTACGGATTATAGCCGGTGATCAGCCGTGAAGTAATCCCGAACCTCGCTGGGTTCTAAAACATTAATGGGAATCCCTAGGCAACTTTTAAGCCTAATATAAGTGTGAAAAGGACTCGCGTCTCAGTCCAGATCCACTATTCAAAGAAAACATTTATCCCCCTTTGGGACTGAAAACCCATATTTTATTTATTTCAAAAACTGATGCCGATTTATAACAAAATCTCTTTTACAGTAAACATTTTTTTTATCAAGGGATTATAGATCAAATCGAAACACGGGAAATATGGTACTAAATCTCAGGGCCATGATTCACAAAACTATACTCTATTAAAGTAACTGAATGGTTTTCATATATCAAAGATTGGACAAGGGGATTTAGTGAGGCTATTGGATATTATAAAGGGTAATGCCAAATTGGGCTTAAAGCAATGGTTTCTCATCAAGGTTCAAGTGCTGGATCATCAAGAAGATAAGCTTCATGAATACTAAGGGTGTTAAGGTATGCAGAAATGATCTTTAACACAGGATATATCAGAATTGTCAAGCTTCAGGATAAGAAAGAGGGGTATCAATCAATGAGGAATCACTTTGATAAGTATCTGGCTTTTAGGGTTCAAGGTAATGTTCTATAGGGGTTCAAGTATCAGGATGAGATATCAATACTTAGGAATCATCAGCATGTAAATCAAGAGAATCAACCAAGAGTTATAACTACCCTTTCTTTTATCCTGGCATTCGAATTACTTTAATATACTATCATGATAAGACCACTTTGCAATACGTACTCGAGGGTTCATGGCATTTTTATATAATTCAAAGATAAATATAAGATACGCTTGATTTAATATATCAAATGACACAGGATATTTGCAGCAATGTATGAACTATTAGCAGTGAATATGAAGGACAAGTTGAATCACTTGCCTTGAGAAAGGCTGGTCTGGTCTGACTGGTAGGAGCAACTGGAGCTTCACTCGACCTTTATGGCAAGTTTTCCCTTGTCTCGAGATCCTACATAAATAATAATAATAATAATCCTCATTATAATATATTCTCACCAACTTAACCTATTTACAACCCGAATTTAAACACGGATGTCACTTAGGCCTATATGCACTTAATTTATATGCACCTTTAATTTATAGTTGCACACACATAGCCACATAATCACATATCATATATTAATACCAAATAACTCCATATACACCATAATGCAACACTAGGCTTGGATGATCTTGATCCCCCAACTTAAGTCACTTGGTCGCTAAACTAGATAAAGTCTTCTAATTTTGGCTTCCTAACTCGATGTGCCTTTACTAAACTATCCAAGACCTATTGACCCTCACTTGTGCCTTTTATTCTAATGACCTTATACTATCTTACAACTATGGTGGTCAACCTAAATCTCACTCCTAAGTGTTCTAAAACTATGTGCTAAGTAAAAGTGTTCACTGGTGCAAATTTCAGAATGACATCTATGGTTTCTTGAGTGCATTTGACACCCTTAAACTATAGATTTTCCTTCAAAACTCTTACAAAAGACTCTCCTGACCTAAGGGCATCTCCCAAACTTGATGTGGCTCAAGGGCCTGGCTTGGGCCTTCTTGGGCCTAAGCTCAAAGTCCATGGTTCCCCTGTTTTCCTGGGCAGAAAACACCCTAACTTGAATTAACTTGTGACACATGGTTCTAACTCATATCCTATGAACTATGGTTGGAAAAACTTCTCTGATACTCCCTCTAACTAAGGCCCAACAGGACCTAATGAGGGCCTACCCATGACATGGTCAAATCTCCCTATTTCTAAGTTGCAACAAAACTGTCCCCTGCTGGACAGATTTTGTTATTCTACTTGTGCACCTAACCAAATGACATGCAAACCTCCAACCAACACCTAAAACCTTTTATATACTCCCAATACTAACTTCTGGTGGCTTGGGCCTCAAAGTGCACATCAATGACATGGTCAAAACTCACTCTAAACCTCATGGTACTAAACTGATTTTCTGCAGAAATTATAACTATCCTTTCTCCAAGGTTTTGACTTGACAAACTCAACCACCAACAACCCAATACCCAAACCAAGACTTAAACATGGTGATCTACTAAATTAACTCCCTTATACTCAAAATAATCTTGGTGGAGATCATCCTTACCTAAGGTGCAATCATGGCAAAACAAAAGAAACCACATTTCACAACTCACAAATCATCAAGTTTTTGAAACAACAAGTTATGCATTTTATAAAAGATATACATGACTTATTACCATAAATCAAGAAGCATTAATCAATATTAACACATTATTTCAACTGAAATTAAAGCTTACTAATAAAATCTTTCCAAATGATCAAAATCTTATAACATTCTAAGTGAAATCCACATGCATGCATGTCTTCGAGTTTTGCAAGCCAAACAATATGTTTTCTAAATATGTTTTACCAAGAAATTTACATGCAAGCCTAGCATGAGCTATATCTAGATGATCACTTAGCATGCAAGGAGTTTCATCAAATTTTTACTACAAAATTGAAGCCATTATCACATAAACATGCAAAAATTGAACAATGCAACAAGAATGGTCTCAAGAACCATTCATTCGGCTCCCCTATGGTCATGGCCGAATGAAATGGAAGGGAATGGCCATTTAACATCAAGAGTTTCCTTCTTAAGACTTGGAACTTCACCATTCCTTGTAGTCCTCTCAAAAACAACCTTAAACTCACAAGAATCAAGGTTGTACTTTGAGTTTCAACTAAAACCTTAACATGCAACCTTAAAACTTAAACTTTCTACTCAAAACTCTTTGAAATATATGTGATCATGGTATGGGAAGTAACATTTACTTGTGTAGGAGGTGGGAACTTGATTGAGAAAGAAAGAAAATGGGGAGGGGGTGGTTTTGGCTAAAAAGCCGAGAGTGAGGGGGTAGGAGCCGAGAGTGAGAGAGAGGAGGGAGAGAAGAAAGAGTGTGGTGTGGGTGATGTGTGAAATGATCATGTCTTTTACTTGTTTTATGGTTTTTGTTTTGACAAATGTGAGTGGGAATAGGAATTGACATGACTACCCTTCTACTTATACTTGGATCATTTTGCATGCAAGGGTATAGGGAAAATAAGAGTTAGTGGGGTGGTAATTGTCTCTTTAGCCCTTCTGGATTGAATAGAAAGGATTTACATGCAAGGACAACTATGTAATTTGCTAATTATAACAATTAACATTTATAAAGATTTATTTTTGTAAAATAAAACACAAGTTCAAAAATTATAAAATTTATACTATAAAATAATTTGGATTTTTAGAAATTTTATAAAACTACTTTTGAAATTTGTGAACAAAATAACTTTTAAAGAGAAATTTATTCAAGGTTTAAAATATTCCTTATAAGTCAAAAATGAAAGAAATAAATAAACTTTTGCTTTGAAAATTCATATACCACATAACGAAAATTTAAGACGCAGAGTTCTCATTCACACAAGCATACAATAGTTGCATATATTGGCATTCGGCTTTTAAAGTTGTACTAAATTTATAATTAATATTACACAGAAATGCCGGCTATAACAGAATGTCATCATTGAAATAGTAGCTCTTGTCTCAGGACTTAAACACAATCTACTGAGTGTGAGTCATATCTGTGACAGAGGTTATCATGTGGATTTCTTTGAAGAACACTATGAAGTTGTAAGAAATTCTACAAGCAAAGTGGTTCTGAAAGGATACAGGCATGGTAACAATTATGAAGCTAGACTTTCAACAACTTCTGATGGTTCTGCAATCTGTTTGTTGAGTAGAGCATCAATTGAAGAAAGCTGGAATTGGCACAAAAGACTCTCGCATTTAAACTTCAACAACATAAATGAGCTTGTAAAGAAAGATCTTGTGAGAGCATTGCCAAAATCAGTATTTGCTCCTGATGGCCTTTGTGATTCATGTCAAAAGGCAAAACAAAGAAAATCTTCTTTCAAGAGCAAAACCGAGTCATCAATTTTTGAGCCTTATCACCTACTGCATGTTGATCTATTTGTTCCAGTCAATGTCATGTCTATTGCAAAGAAGAAATATGCTATGGTTATAGTGGATGAGTTCACAAGGTACACCTGGGTGTACTTCTTGCACAAGAAGAATGAAACTGCATTAACTCTAACTGATCATGTCAGACAGCTGGATAAGTTGGTCAAATATTTTGTTAAAATTATAAGAAGTGATAATGGTACTGAGTTCAAGAATTCAATCATGGAAGAGTTCTGGAAAGAGCATGGAATCAAACAGGAATTTTCTGCACCTGGAACTCCACAACAAAATGGAGTTGTAGAAAGAAAGAACAGGACTCTCATTGAAGCTACACGAACTATGCTTTATAAAGCAAAGCTGTCAACCTATTTTTGGGCTGAAGCTGTGCAGACTGATTGTTTTACACAAAATGCAACACTCATAAACAAGCATGGAAAAACACCATATGAGATGGTGAAGAAAAAGAATCCAAATCTGAAATACTTTCAAGTATTTGGATGTAAGTGTTTTGTTCTTAAGACTCATCCTGAACAGTTGTCAAAATTTGATCTGAAAGCTGATGAAGGAATTTTTGTTGGATATCCACTTTCCACAAAAGCCTTCAGAGTCTACAATTTAAGAACAAGAGTTGTCATGGAATCTATCAATGTATCTTTTGATGACAAGAAGATTACTGGACTTGAAGATTTCAATGATCACGATCAGCTGAGATTTAAAAATGAAGACTTATATTCTGCATCTGTAAATTCTGATGACTTAACTCTGAACCTGTAAGTACTGATGTCATTAAATCTGTGGTAACAACTCCAAAGGAAAATGCACCTGTCCAGGGGGAGCAAGCTGAAGATCCTACAACATCTCAAGACTCTAAAGAAGCATCAGAACCTGACACTGGCTTTTCAAACTCTGATTTATCTAGTTCTGATGAGTTAAATTCTGATAATTCTGGAAGCTCTGATACTTGAGATCCTAAAGGATCCAAGTCAAATTCTGAAGTCTCAGAGAGCATAACTACAGGGGGATCATCAGAAAATGCTGATGGAGACAGCATGGATCATGGGGGAGAATCCAGTTCTAGAAGTCAGCTTCAATCTGTAAGGAAGTGGACCAAATCACATACACCTGACTTAATTATTGGAGATCCTGAAGCAGGTGTCAGAACTAGAACTGCAACATCAAATGAATGTCTCTATCATTCTTTTCTATCTCAGACTGAACCAAAGAAAGTGGAAGAAGCTCTTCAAGATGCTGACCGGGTGCAAGCAATGCAAGAAGAGTTAAATGAATTTAAAAGAAATAAAGTCTGGACCCTAGTTCCAAGACCAAAGAACAGATCAGTTGTTGGCACAAAATGGGTGTTCAGAAATAAAACTGATAGTGATGGCATAATTATAAGGAATAAAGCAAGGCTGGTTGCTAAAGGCTACTCTCAACAAAAGGGTATTGATTATGATGAAACATTTGTACCAGTTGCTAGATTAGAAGCCATAAGGATCTTTTTGGCTTATACTGCTCACAAAAAGTTTAAAGTCTTTGAAATGGATATGAAAAGTGCTTTTCTTAATGGAGAATTGGAAGAAGAGGTCTATGTTGAACAACCTCCAGGCTTTGTAGATTCAAAATTTCCAAATCATGTCTACAGGCTTGACAAAGCACTTTATGGCCTTAAGCAAGCTCCTAGAGCATGGTATGAGACTTTAGCTCAATTCCTTCTGGAAAGTGGATTTCACAGAGGCATAATTGATAAAACACTGTTCTACCTCAACCATGGAAAGGACTTACTTTTGGTACAAATATATGTTGATGATATCATATTTGGTTCTACAAATGACAAACTCTGTGAGAGGTTTGCAAAGCTAATGTAGTCAAGATATCAAATGAGTATGATTGGAGAACTCAGCTATTTTCTGGGCCTTCAAGTCAAGCAGAATGAAGAAGGTACTTTTATCTGTCGATCCAAGTACACCAGAAACTTACTGAAGAAATTTGGAATGTAAGATTGTTCAACTGCATATACTCCCATGGCCACTGCAACCAAGTTAGATAAAGATACTGGTTCATCAGTAGATATTACTAACAATAGAGGTATGATTGGTTCATTACTCTATTTAATTGCAAGTAGACCTGATATCAAGTATGCTACCTGTCTTTGTACAAGATTTCAGGCTGATCCAAGAGAACCTCACTTAATAGCTGTGAAAAGAATTTTCAAGTACCTTAAGGGTACAGCTGATCTGAGATTTTGGTATCCTAGAGAATCAGATTTTAAGCTAATAGGTTACTCAGATGCAGATTTTGCAGGATGCAACATAGACAGGAAAAGCACTGGTGGAAGCTGCCAATTTCTTGGAGGCAGATTGGTTTCTTGGTTTAGCAAAAAACAGAAGTCAATTTCCACATCAACTGCAGAAGCAAAATATATTGTTGCAGGAAGCTGTTGTGCACAGATTCTTTGGATAAAGAATCAGTTGCTGGATTATAGGTTAGAATTTTCTAAAATCCCTATTTACTGTGATAATCAAAGTGCTATTGCTATGACAGGTAATCCAGTTCAACACTCAATGATAAAGCACATTAGCATTAGGTACCATTTCATAAGGGAACATGTGATGGAAGGTACCGTGGAATTGAACTTTGTTCCAACAGATCAACAACTAGCAGATATCTTCACAAAACCACTATGTGAAGCTACCTTTACAAGACTGGTAAATGAACTTGGAATGGTTTCAGGTTCTTTCTCTAAATATGCTTAGTTTTTGTTCTCATGTATCAGACGTTATGATCAGTGTTTACAGATTGTTTTATTTTCATATAATCTGTGCTTAAAATTGAAATTTATTAAATGCTGATTGTTATGTGATGTGGATCTTTAAACTCTGATAGTGTTTTGAATGTTCTGTGACTATTCAATCCAATGAGGATAACTGTGCTAGATGCTGACCTAGTAGGCTTTAACATACTAGAAATCCCATGTTTGAATTAGTTGTTTATGTGGAAACTCATTAACACAAGCAAATTCTGATTTTGAGCTTAGTCAAGTTTACTTTGTGTATCTTATTACTAAGTCACAAACTAGATTATTGCTTCTTATTTGTTAGATTCTGATGTCAGTAAATCTTAAGGATGAACTAAATGCTGATAAGCCTCACTTTTCAAAAGAAAAGAAAAGAAAAGAAAAGAAAATTCAGGCACTCCTTTGAGATCTAGAGTAAATATGTGGAAGGGAAAACCCAAGTGCATTGCTGGTATTAAGTAATATGCATTATAAAAGCAAATAAATTTTCTTGGTGACTTTTCACATTCTCTGATTACTGGAGAAATACTATGACAACAACATAAATTCTGATAAGCAGTCGTGACTCACTTACCCTGAGAAGCCACTATAAAAAGGAATTTCAAAAGATGCATAAAATGAGCACAAACAGTAGAGGGGGACTCATGCATAAATTTGTTCTATAATAGACTTCATGATTGATGATAGATTTTAAGCACTTTTCTGAGTTATGCCTTATTTATAAGATGTACTGAAGTTTATCGAGCTTTAATCTTTATCTGATATTTTGTTAAATGCACACACTTTCACTCTATATGAATGATGAAATTTACTGTGGTGATTAAGTTGTTTTTAACAAACAGTTAAGTGTCATTTGCATAAATTCTGAGGACAAATTCCGATGGAAGTTCTGATGATTAAACTCTGAAGAAAACAAGTCAGTATTTGTATGAAGAATCACAGAAAAAGATATTCACTTTTTGAGTACCAAAGCCATATTCTGATGACTGGTAAAATCTGATATAAGTTAAGTCCTGATACTACATCCTGATGGAATCCTTGATGCTTACGTGGGATTTTTCTTTACTTGACTAATTTGTGGTAAAATCTAAAATAGTCATATTTAAATCAAAATATATTTGGGTAAGATAAAAATAGTCATAATTATTATGGGTTAGTGATAAACATGTTGGTCTTGAAAAACTGCATGTGCACAGTAATTATTGTTTATTTTACGTGCTCATTAACTCTTGCTTTAACTTTTTACTGACTGTTATTATTACACATCGGTCTAGGGAGACGAGGCATCATTATTTTTATTCTTAATCGTTAAACAGTCCTCGCGACCCTTGGTATTCCATTGGCTATTTAAATGACTGATCATTCATCAGTAAAATCACATCTTTTCATTTCTTTCAAACAAAGGCACATTTTAGTTGGTTTTACTACTATGGCACAAACACTGTGACAATTTTTAGAAATGGAATTCTGACTTCATATCCTATCAGCAACATTCCATTCGACATCTGGATTCAACTTCCAGACAACATTAAAAATGATCTGTTGTCTTTCCAAAGAGAAGTTCATCTTCGTATTCTTAAACAACAGGAGCAAATCATTCGTCCTGCTGTTCTCTTTGTTGAAAGTAGGAAGAAGAATTAATTGTCATCCATCCGTTTCTCTTCACCATCAGCTTTGTCAGGCTTCTTAGACTAGGACTAAGGCTGTTGATGTTAAGAATCTTAGAATAGGACTATCTTGTAATTTTTGCATGTAATCGATAAATTTCATGAAATGTACTCGTTTGATATATTAATGAAATTTTCTTCAATTGCAAGATTTAGTCTCCGTTTCTCAAATTATGTGACTGTGCATTTTAATTACAATTTGTTAATCTTTACTTCATCTATTTATAACTTTGTCCTTTGATGAATGTTTTGATTACAATTAAGGTCAATAATAAATTTTGTTGATTTGAGGAAACAATTGAAGCACGGGTTCATCGGGTTCATGCATCAGAACCTGTGATACTTGAAGCTGAGAATGTTACTTCTCAGAAAGAAACTGCAGCTCAAAGTTCTGATACTTTGAAGAAGAAATCTGTTATTTCTGAAGCTGCTAAAGCAACTCCTTCATTGGCAATGAGATTGAAGAAAATGAAGGCTAGGAGGTATTTGGCTAAGGTTCCATCAGAAGATACTGAAGAAGCTGAGGAAGGGGATCAGGAATCTCTGATCTCACAAGAACCGATTATCATTGAAGCCCTTCCATCTCAAGCCAAAGAAACTGCTACTAATACAGTTGTAACCCCTCCTGTCTCACCTATTAAAACTACAGATGATGCTGAAGAACACATTGAAAATTCTGAAATAGATATTCATAATTTAAATATACCTAATGTTCTTTATCTGGAAGCTCCATCTACAGAAGCTCAGTAATTTCAAACTCATTTTCCAATTTTAAATGTTGAGATACCATCTATATCAACCACGCCTGCTCTGGAGATAAATTTTGATGTTCAGAATTTAAATAAAGTTGTTCCTGAATCTCTAGTTGCTTCACACACTGTTGTGTTGTAAGAACATAATGAGTCTTCCTCAGGTTCTGAAGACAGTGATTCTGCTGAGACTCCAATTCCTATACTAGGAAAGGAAGAATTGGTGAAGAAATTTGTTAAAAAGGTAGCATCTATTCCTTGGGAGGATACACACAGAGGTGTGGAGTGGACCAAGAAGTGGAATAACACTTATTTCATTCCAAGTTTAAACATTCTGATAGAGCATATTACTAAAGCTAATGAGTTGCTCACAAATGCTGATTTAAAGGCACAACTCAAGATCACTGCTCTATCTACCAAACATCTTCAAGGTCTATATTCTTCTACTCATGAGAAGGTTAATACACTTAAAGAACATGCTGATAAGCTAGATCTACAGGTTAAGCTTGACAAGAACAGATATATCAGACCCACTCTTAAGAAAATTGAAGCCATTGAGAAGATTCAAGAGAAGCAACAGGCCCAAATTGATGAGGTCCTGGCTAACCAAGTTTCTCAGAAAGCTTAATTGGAAGAAATCAAATCTTCAGTTGAACTTCTTCTTTCTCTCTTACTTCCTGATGATGCCAAAAAGAGGGAGAAGGTAGTTAAGTCCAAATGCTCACCTACTGAAATACTGAAGAAAAAGGATGATAAAAGTGATGACTAGGGAAACTCTGATAAGAGTAGAGGTCAAGAAAAAGTTCAAGGAAAATCTTCTACACAGAACAAGTCAAGTTTTGATGCTTTGAATGCTAAAAGAATGAAGTCAAGTTCTGATAAACAAAGTCTGATGTCAAATTCTGATATTCTGATTCAGTCAGGATCTAAAGACTCTCAGAAGTTTTTACAAACTCTGAAGCTAAAGGGGAAGCAGACTAATGTTTATTACAAAAATTCTAAAATTTAGACACTTGATGAGGAGATAGCAAGAAGATTATTTCTGAAACAAAATCCAGGAATGGATTTGGAAACTCTCAAGGAGGAAGAAGCTGGATTTGCTGCTGAGAAGACATATCTTAAGTCTAAAGCTTCTGATGCAAAGAAACCTCCAAGGCCTAAGGAAAAAGGAAATATGATCAGGGAAAAGTCAAATTCTGAGACTTCAAAGTCCAAGACAAGATCACAAACTGAGATTGATCCTAAATCAAAAGGAAAAGAAAAGGTTGGTGAACCTTTAAAGATTGAGAAAAGGATAAGTTCTTCCATTCCAGTCTATCAAACTACAATGCATGATGATGATTTGATAGAAGATGAAACTGTTCAAATTCTGAAGAAAAGAAAGATAATTGAAGAATCTAAAACAATCTCTGACACTACTCAAGTTGTTCAGAATGAAGAACAGCAAGCTACAGAAGAAACAATAAATTCTGTTCAAGTTAATTTGGAAAAGATGATAATTATTGATAAGAAGAAGCTGTTATGGAAGAAAGCTACTCCAGTTGAACCAAAATCCAATCTCTTGATGAATCAACTTGCAACATTTGGATTGAGATCCAAGCAACCTAGAGATAAAGCTGGATTAGGTTCTGATGAAGAGAAAATACAAACAGGAGTAGAAGTTACTCTAAGAGATCCTTTCATATTGACAGACAAACCATATGAACAAATCAAATAAAAGCACATTGACAAGGTGTTGTCTGCCCAAATCGTGATAGATGTTCATGATAAGGAAAATCTAAAGGAGAAATTACTTTTATTTCTCTATGATGGATTAACTTACAGACTAGCTGATACTGATGTGCTAAAGAAGTCTGTCAGAGAACTTCAACATATTCACTATCTTCTGGAAGTAAACTCTGATGTTACAAGAAGATGGTCAGAATACATTTTGAAGGCTATAAGCTATCTATTCAGAATCTCTGGTACAAAGACTTCTCAGTATATACCAATGATTACTAAAGATGATGGAAAAGAAATTCCTATGCTGAAAAATTCTGCTAAAGTGGAAGTTATTCTGAAAGGAAGATGCTTATGTTATAATGAAAACTCTTCACATCCTAGAGTTATCAGACTTGGTGATGGACTTGAAAGAACATCAATTCAAGCTCTCAGAACTGCCATTTATCAGATTGGTATTGTAAAGATGAAGAACTGATGCAGGTCAAAGCACAGTTAGTTGAAATTCTGAGAAAAGCTGAAGAAAAGCTGGTAAGAGATTTTGTTAAGAATCATTATGGATTCAGATTGACCCAGTGAAGTTGGTAAAGCTATAAGGACTGTAAGTTGTAGTTAATAGTCTTATTAAACTCTTATTGCATTTGAACTTAAATGTTTTTAACATTATCAAATCTATTAACTTGTATATTTCGCACAATTTATAAGTTGGGGGAGATTGTTAGATATATTTGAGATGTCATGTCTAATATGTTTCATGTTTAGTTTTCAGATCTTAACAAACAGGAAATATCAGTACTTACTGGAATCAGTACTTACTGGAATTCAGAACTTAAGGATATCAGGACTTAGATTATCATATTATAATATCAGAAGATGGATATCAGAACTTAAGTACTGGAGGACTAACAGTTAAGGAAGGAAGCTGATTTACAGGAAAGAAGATCGGGACTAATACAAAAAGAAGATATGCATGGAAAGAGTTAGAGGACTTAAAGAATTGTATAAGATATCTGATTGATATATTTTAGGAGATAGAATTCTATTCTATATCAATTAGAAGTTATCTTGTAACTGTGTACTATATAAACACGGACATAGGTTTACACTATATGTGTTATCATTTTCGAGAAGATCATACATTGTAACCTAGTAGCTCTCGTGATATTTGTTCATCACTGAGAGAGAACAGTTCCATTGTAACAGAGTTTATTATATCGAATTTATCTGTTAACTATTACTTGTGTTCGAAATCGATTTGATTGTATTCTACACTGTATTCAACCCCCTTCTACAGTGTTGTGTGACCTAACACATTCTCTAATTGCATCTTAGGCTAATTGATTTGTATGGCTTGCTTGGGAAGTTGCATAGGCTTGATACATTTATTTATTTGCTTACCTATTCACTTGGTCGCTTATTCGTTATTGTGATAAATTCTCGTAAGCGATTCACGAGGTAATCCTTTTCTTATAATGCTTTTATGCTTTGTAATCTGGTACTTGAGTTTTAGTTCTTAGGACTCTAAATTCATGATCATAAAGTGATTTTTGTATTCCTTGGTAGTTCGTAAGATAAGGTCATTTTACAAAATTGGTTTTCTTCGAACTTAACGACTTTTACAAACACTCATTTAGTGCGTATGATCACAATATCGACTCGGAAACTCAATTTACTAAACATAATATAGTGCGGGCTAAAAGGTTTTCCTTGATGGTTAGGGTTACTATTTATTGATTGTTTTACGAAGTCCCAAAAATTCAGGTTATTACAGTCTTCCCTTTAAAAGGATTTTGTCCCATAATCAAATAGAAAATAGGTGGGGATACTTTTCTTCATTGTGTCCTCTAGTTACCAAGTTGATTCTTCAACATTCTAGTTTCTCCAAAAGATTTTGACCAAATTGAAAGTCTTGTTCCTCAGCACTTGTTCCTTCTGGTTCATCACTCTCAACGGTTGCTCAATGTAGGTCAGGTCCAGTTGCAAGTCTACCTATTCATATTCTATCACGTGTCGCGCATCAGCATGGTACTTCCTTAACATTGACACATGGAACACATTGTGCACTTGTTGCAAGGCAATGTGAGCTCGTAGGCTAGACTTCTTATCCTCCTCAGGATTTCAAATGGTCCAATGAATCTGGGGCTTAATTTTCCTTTCTTTCCGAACCTCATCACTCCTTTCCACGGAGATACATTCAACAACATTGAATCTCCCACTTCATATTCTCTATATTTCCTGGTCTGATCGACATACTTTTTTAGTCTGTCTTGAGCCGCTACCAGTCTCTTCCTGATGAGTCCCACCGTCTCTCATGTCCGCTGGACCAACTCGGGCCCTAGAATCTTATGTTCACCAACTTCATCCCAACATAAGGGAGAACGACATCTTCTTCCATAAACAGCTTCATACGGGGGCATTTCTATGCCAGCGTGATAGCTATTGTTGTAGGCAAACTTAATCAGAGGTAAACGGTCATCCCAACTTCCTTTAAAGTGAATGGCACAGAGCCTTAGCATATCTTCTATAGTCTGAATAGTCCTTTCACTTTGCCCATATGTTTGGGGGTGGTAAGTTGTACTTATGTTCAGTCTAGTGCCTACGCATTCTTGAAAGCTTCTCCAAAATCGGGAGTTAAACCTTGGATCCCTATCTGACACTATGGTAACGGTAACCCCGTGCCTCACTACAATCTCCTTCAGGTAAATATCCACTAGCTTGTCTACTGTGTACCTTTTTTGATTGGCAGGAAGTACGCGGACTTGGTCAGTCTATCTATAATGACCCATATGGCATCGTGGTTCATTTTAATCCTTGGTAGGCCTGTTACAAAATCCATGACAATATTGTGACGTCCTCCAAACCTGGGTCAGAAGTTTGGGGTCCACAACACACACACACACACACACACACACCATATATAAACCTGTTTATGAATATAATAATATATATGCAATGATCTTACTTACCATATTCCACGGATCGAAGCAGTTTAACGTATGCCCACAAGCCACAACCTTATTTATATTACAAACATTCAAATCACAGTTTATTTATCTTATAACGGAAGTAAACTTTATTACAAACTATCAACATAAACTAAGCCAAACATCATCCGCTAGCTTATTCCATCTCAACCTGGAAACCTAGCTCGCACACTTGTCTGGGGATCCTCGCTACCACCGGTTTTCTTTTTTTACTGGAAAAGAATATAAACAAATTTGCAAGAGTGAGCTAACTAGCTTAATAAGTCATAATGACAGTCACTGAGATTAACAATGATCAATTAAAATGATATAAGAAATCAAGTTTCTTGATAAGTAATGATTAGAATTGGATATTCACTTTATTTTAAAATTAAGTTTAGGCTGTTGATCAGTCACGCACTAACCCCGAGCAAGGCTCCCCGCTTTGCTCTATATACTGGATCCAAGGACCATATTGGCCTATTATGGCCACGAATCTGGTCCGACCACGAATCTGGTCCATATTTAAAAAAATCCAATTCTATAATAACAACATGATAAACAATGAAATTTCAATAAGCTGAATCATAAACAACACTTATCTCGAAGTATAGGGTGATTCATAATTCCATGAAGGTGTAACAAGGAAATCATAAAGATTGGCTTTCAATCAAGGAAAGAATTAGAAAGTAAAAGACCAGGGGTTCCAAAGGTTACAAGGATTGGTCTTCTGTTGTACAAGGCATAAGGGTTGGTATGTTAAGCAATCTCGTATCAAGAATCAGTATGTGGTAGATATGTATTTGTGGAGTAGTATCGTATAGGTGTGGTTCGTATCCAAGAATTCAACAATCAGTGGTTTACAAGAAATGAGACTTGCGGCTCAAGATCAATAAGAATCAGGGTTTAGGGTTAAGTACTCTAAAGTACTTGCAATATAGAACAAGAACCATTAGGAATACTTGCAATTGTATTACAAGGAAGAGCAGAAACACTTGCCTTATCAATTCGCTTTTACTTTACTCGTACATGTCGATTGGTTCCCACTCACTAACTACTTGCTTTCCCTTTCTATATCTCACTTCCTCTGTTAAACACCACATGTATGTATCAATATTCAATCTCATCTTATTCTATTCGTTACAAGCTTCTAACTACCCTTCGTTTAACCCAAATCCGACATACGGATTGAAAGTTATGATAAAAACCATCAAACAATGCACATATAGTCATGTCACATATCAATCAAATCACATATAACACGTAGCACGTAAAATATTCAATTAAAATAATTATTTAAAGATGATTCGGGGTTAAAATGATTTTTCGGGTATTTAATATGAATTTTTGAACATTTTTCAGAATTAAAACGGGACTCTGAATTATTTTATAATTAAATAATAGAGTTTGAACACCCGAATGTGACGTTAAAATAATTTTATAATAATTATCGAGTTTTGAAAATAATTTAAAATAATATTTTAAAATTCAAACTATTTTTCGGAACTTTTAAATCAAAAATAAATAATTAAATCTAATTTTTAAATCGATTAAAATCAATTAATATTTAATTAAATTAATTAATCAATTAATATTAAATTAATCGATTAATTAAAATAATTAAAAACTAATTAAAGTTAATTAATAAAATAAATCAGATTTAAGTAAATAAAGAACTAAAAAGAATTTTCTTAATTCCAAATAAATAAATAAACATTTTTCTGATTTTTGAAATAACAAAATATCATTTTTTAAATATTCTTAAACTATTTTTTTTATAAGTTTTTAAAACAGGGTTCTGTTTTTGCAAAAATGGAGAAAGTTCGGTGGCAAAATTATAATTTTGCCACCCTCTTCCTTGGTCGCCGGCGGCAGCCATTGCCGGCCGACCTCAAGCTCAAATATCCGTCCAGAATTCGTTCAAAATGTGCAGATTTAAAGCACTAGAGACCAAGAACTTCATCGTTATTTTGTAACCTTCAATTAATATCCCAGTTGGCCGGAAGTTCGACCGGAAGTTTCTGATTCCGGCGAACTTCGAATCTCCAGTGAAGTCGATTCAGTCATCCAAAACCAAAACCAATTACAGTTTTGTCTTGAAACGATCTACACGTTGGTATAACTTGTTTCAACCCAGAATCACCATAATTGAAACCCCCAATTTCAATTAACAATATCCATATGAACATAAACCCTAATTTTACAATCCGAGAATCAAACCTCAATTTCTATATGTTATTGAACTCCAAATTATTCATATAATATACCAAAATGACTAGGAAGAAAAGATTTAAATGATTCCAACATCAAATCATATCAACAACATCAAGAACAAAAATTCCTAATTTAATCTTTAATTAATTCGAAATAAAATAAATAAATTAGAAAATTACCTTGTTTGCTACACTATAAGTGTTGATTGATTTAGAAAGTTCTTTCCGAAACCTTCGATTTGATATATTGCACATTTGAATCGGAGTTCGATAACGCCTTCGTTTGTGCGTTTGATTATGAAGAACGACACGTTTTTAGGGGTTTACTCTGTAAATTAATAGTTTTAACTGGTTGATTATGATTTTACGAATAAAATGAAATAAGAAAAGGGCTATTTATATTTATGGAATATTGGTTCGTGTCGGATCGTATGGGATCGATAAATTAGTTGCTTAGCCGCTAAGTAACTGCAAAGACGATCCATTTTGATACCCGTATCGGATAATTATCCAAACTGGACTTCTTGTAAAACACTTTATACGAAAATAATGTAATAATATCCCGTCTTTTGAGAATATGGGTTTTGTTGGTTTATCGAAATGATTATCGTATCGAAAATTATACGTCAAGACGCGTACGGGCCAAACCGTAATCCGGATCGAAAAAGTTAAAACACGGAAAATGTTCAGAATGTTCAGATTAGGTTAGGAAGGAGTTTTCTGAAGAGTTTTGGGTTGTAAAAATGTAAAAACGGTTGAGGTTCGACGATTCCCGATTTTATAAAATAGTTTTGTAATTATACAGAAAATAATTGATAAATTGATAAATTATTTTAAAATCATATAACAATCCAAAAATCACCAGAAAAATATCACAATTATCTATATTTTATTCTGGACATAATAAAAATAACATACTTATACTTTATCACATATAAACATCCACTTATCAATACCAATCATAAGATAATTCACCAAAAATTCACATAATAATCATATAATAATCATTTATTGATAAAAATAATCATACGTTATGTCCCGGATATTATATCCTTCCCCCCTTAAAAGGATTCTGTCTTCAGAATCTCCTAAGTAAACAACTGAGGGTACTTTTCTCGCATATCACTTTCTAACTCTCAGGTTGACTCTTCAACCTTTGGGTTTCTCCATAGTACCCTTACAAAATTTACAACTTTATTTCTCAATATCTCTTCTCTCTTTTCTAGAATCTCTATCGGATTCTCTACATATGATAAATGTGCCTGAAGTTCTATCGGCTCATACTCAATTACATGTCTAGAATATGGATTATACTTCTTAAGCATCGATACGTGAAAAATATTATGAATATGCCCCATGTGTGGGGATAAAGCCAATTCGTATGCTACCTTGTCGACGCGTTTCAATATTTCAAAAGGTCCAACGTATCTATGGCTCAACTTCCCTTTCTTTCCAAACCTGGACAATCCTTTCCATGGTGACACCTTTAGTAACACTATATCTCCTTCTTTGAATTGCATGTCCTTTCTGGACTGATCTATATACTTTCTTTGACGATCTGGTGCTGCAATTAACCTTTTCTGGATGACTTCCACAACTTATTTTGTCTGTTGCACTAACTCGGGTCCAAGTATCTTACGTTCTCCAACTTCTTCCCAATATACTGGTGATCGACATTTACATCCATAAAGAGCTTCATAGGGAGGCATTCCGATACTGGCATGATAACTGTTATTGTAAGCAAATTCCACTAAGGGTAAATGCTCGTCCCAATTTCCTTTGAAATCAATGGCACAAACACGCAATATATCCTCAATTGTTTGAATTGTTCTCTCGCTTTGGTCGTTCGTCTGTGGATGATAAGTTGTACTCATGTTCAATTTAGTTCCCAAACATTCTTGAAAACTTCTCCAAAATCTTGAATTGAGTCATGGATCTCGATCTGATATGATAGACATAGGGATTCCATGACGCACTACTATTTCTTTCAGGTACATGTGAACCAATTTGTCTAGTGAAAATCTTTCATTAATAGGCAAGAAATGAGCTGATTTGGTTAGTCTGTCCACTATAACCCAAATGGTATCGTGGTTTGCTTTCGTCCTTGGTAAGCCAACTATAAAATCCATAGCAATATGCTCCCATTTCCATTCTGGAATCTCCAACGGTTGTAACAATCCGCTTGGTCTATGGTGCTCCACCTTAACTCTCTGACACGTGTAACATTTGCTAACCCATTGCATAATTTCTCGCTTCATGTCTGGCCACCAATAATTTTCTTTTAAATCTATGTACATCTTGGTACTTCCCGGATGAATGGAATGCCTTGAATTGTGAGCTTCTTGTAGAATTTCATTTTTCAGCTCTGCTACTGGTGGAATCCAAATTCTGGAAGAAAATCTGAGAATACATTGATCATTCTTCTGAGTGCATAATTCTTATCCAACCAAACAATTGATATCTTGATCCATTATTTCCTCTTGAAATTTTCTTATCTTCTCTAGCAATTCTGATTGAAAAGTCAT
Organism: Apium graveolens; assembly: GCF_009905375.1. Classification (NCBI taxonomy): domain Eukaryota; kingdom Viridiplantae; phylum Streptophyta; class Magnoliopsida; order Apiales; family Apiaceae; genus Apium; species Apium graveolens. The sequence goes on along the minus strand of NC_133650.1, from coordinate 31,483,076 downwards.
GCTATACATCTTTACTTTCTTAGGCTTTCAAATCCTGACTTCCAGTTCCAATTTATGAAATTCCTTGTATAATTCTTCTGGTATGGTTAACACATTCAATCTTTCCTTTCTGCTTAATGCGTCCGCTACTACTTTTGCTTTTCTTGGGTGATAGTTAATTGTATAGTCGTAGTATTTGATCAGCTCCAACCATCTTCTCTGTCTCATGTTAAGCTCCTTTTGCGTGAATATGTACTTTAAACTTTTATGGTCCGTATAGATTTTGCCTTTTTCTCCATATAGATAATGTCTCCAAATCTTCAAGGCGAACACTATGGCTGCTAGTTCCAAATCATGAGTAGGATACTTCTGCTCATGAGGTTTCAGTTGTTTCGACGCATATGCAATAACTTTATCATACTGCATCAAAACATAACCTAATCCCTTATGAGAAGCATCACTATAGATTACAAAATTTCCTTGATCATCTGGAAGTGATAACACAGGTGCCGTGATCAATCTTTTCTTCAATTCCTGGAAACTTTCTTCACACCTCTCGTTCCATATAAACTTCTCACTTTTCCTGGTAAGCTTCGTCAAAGGTGTTGCAATCTTTGAGAAATCTTGAACAAATCTTTGATAATATCCCGCTAATCCCAAGAAACTTCTCACTTCTATTGGTGTTTTCAGCCTTTCCCAATTCATATCAGCTTCGATCTTTGCTGGGTCCACTTTGATCCCTTCATTACTTACTACGTGTCCTAATAATTGAACTTCTTGTAACTAAAACTCACACTTTGAAAACTTGGCATACAGCTTCTTCTTTCTTAAAATTTCCAAAGATATCCTTAGATGCCCCGCGTGATTATCTGTGTACTTTGAGTAGATCAAAATATCATCGATAAACATAATTACAAACTTATCCAAATTTCCTTAAAAATTCTGTTCATCAAGTCCATAATTGCTGCTGGGGCATTGGTCAATCTAAAAGACATCACTAAGAATTCATAGTGACCGTACCTTATTCTGAAAGCTATCTTTGGTATATCTTCAGGTTTAATCTTCAGTTAGTGATATCCGGATCTCAGATCAATCTTAGAGAAATACTTGGCTCCTTTCAGGTGATTGACCAAATCATCAATTCACGGTAATGGATACTTGTTCTTGATTGTAAGCTTATTGAGTTCTCGATAGTCGATGCATAAACTCATGCTTCCGTCTTACTTCTTAATAAATAGTACCGGTGCACCCCATGGGGATACACTGGGTCGAATCACCCCTTTTTCTAACAATTCTTGCAATTTCTTTTCCAATTCCTTCATTTCCACTGGCGTCATTCTGTACGGGGCCTTAGATACTGGTTCTGTTCCAGGTGCCAAGTCGATCACAAACTCAATTTCTCTGTCTAGAGGAAGTCCTAGTAATTCATTTGGAAACACTTCTGGAAATTCATTTACCACAGGAATGTCTTAAGTTTTGCTGGCTCCTGACTTCTGTGTATCAGATAGGCAATGAAATGCTCACATCCTTGTCGTAGTAGTTTCTTAGCTTGAATCAGTGTCAAGAACTTCTTTTCTTGCTTCTGACCTTTAAACGTCACCGCTTTCTCGTCTAACGTCTTCAAAATTACCTTCTTGTTACGACAGTATATCTGTGCATCATGCTTAGATAGCCAGTCCATTCCTAAAATAACGTCAAACTCTCCTAACTTAAACGGTATCAAGTCAGCGTCAAACTTATTGTCAAAAATCTCAATCTCATAATTCTTACACACTTGTTTAACCAATACACGCTCTTGATTTGCTAATTCTACCGTCATAATTTCACGTAGTAATTCAATTGGACAATTCAACTTATCAACAAAATCTTGAGAAATAAATGATCGAGTTGCTCCCGAATCTACTAGAACTTTAGCACATAAAGAATTCACAACAAGCGTATTTGCCACAACATTAGTGTCCATGATAGCATCCTTCACAGACATGTCATAACTCTAGTTTTGGGAGGTTCATTCACTGTTGGAGTAGCTCCCATGATTTGCAGTGTATTATTGAATGGAACTGGTGTGTTGCAATCACTTTCTATATGTCCTGGCTTTCCACACTTGAAACAGGTATACCAAATTACTGGAACTTTGCCTGCCTGATTCCTGGTAGGCTGATCCTTGTTGACTGGATCTCTGGATGGCTGATTACGACACTCCCTTGAATAGTGCCCCCTATGGTTCCATCTTTAGCATACCACATTCAGCTTGCTACAAACTCATCCATTCTTCTTTCCACATACTTTACAATCTGGTAAAGCTGGCCTCTGTTGGGTTGGCTGGTTCCCAGTGGCCGGACGATTACCTTGTCCTCCAATGCCTGTATTCTGCCCATTAAAATTCCTCCCGGGCTGAAACTTTCCTTTCTTCTGATTAAAATTCGGAAACTTCCCTGCTTGAGACTGTCCTTCATTCCCCTCAAACATCCTTTTCTTACTTTCCTTCTCCTTCTGAGACATTTCACTCTTTGTCTCCGCAATCATAGCTTTCTGCACAACTCCCGCATACGTATCTAATTCAAATATGGCCACCTTCCCTCGGATCCATGGCTTAAGACCTTGTTGAAACCTTTTAGCTTTCTTTCTATCAGTGTCCATATACGATGGTACAAACCTTGACAACTCCTCAAACTTACTTTAATAATCCGTTACTAACATATTTCCCTGCTTTAGCTCCAGAAATTTCAATTACATTTGATCCTGAACAAACTGAGGAAAATACTTCTCTAAAAATAACTCTTGAATCTATCCCACGTAACATCATATGTACCTTCCAATACTTTAATAGTTTCCCACCAGTAGGTGGCTTCATTCTTCAGATAGTAACTCGCAAACTCAGTCTTCTGCTCCTCTCTCACCTTGACTAAGGAAAATGCCTTCTCAATTTCCTTCAACCAAACTCTTGCATCAATAGGATCTACAGAACCTTTAAACTCTGATGGATTCACCGCCTGAAAAGTCTTAAAGGTTACTTGAGGATTAGTATGCCTCCGTTGTTGTTGAGTCAGGTGGACTTTTTGTTGAGCCAAGATTTGAAGAATCTGGGCTACAGTTGGGTCTATGGGACCTGGATTTACATTCTGGTTATTATTGTCATGGGTATTGTTGTTGTTGTTGTTGGTTTCTTCATTTTGGTTAGTGGAACGGGTGTTTCTTCTAGGAGGCATTTTCTGTACAGAATCAAAACAACTTATTTAGCTTTTAAATCAAAACCCTCTTTATGAAGAGATTTTGTAAAACAGAAATATCTCTTTTTTGAATATATTTTCAATCATTGAACTAAGTAAATTACATGCTTCTTTACAGAATGTAAACAGTTAGGGGGAAAAGGATACATGTTATCACAAGAGTTTATAACTGGTGCAATAAAATAAAAACAGGTATAGTAAAGTAATGACAATGCCGGAAAAGGAAAGGTACTGATATATATGTCAAAGTTTGGTGGCACAAGCGTGAAACGTTTTATTAAAGGAAAAAGTACAACAGGCCTATCCATTATTCAGCAAGTCTAGTTTATTTATATACCAACAGTCTGATCATACACATTAAACACTATTATACATATATCAGTTGTCACATCATCTCCGTCATCTAGCTTCAGGGAAACTCTGGTCTGCCAAGCCTTTCAAAATCCTGCAATACCTTTCTGGCCCATCCCATAAGAGCATCTGGGGCTGCATACTCACAAGTAGCTCCATGAAGTCTGGCCTTAAGTACTCTCCAGGTCACTTGAATCTCATTCCGAAGTTCCTTCACTTTTTCCACATCTATAGTCCTTATACTTATAGTATGGAACATGGTGTGGAGTAAACTGGATCTGTGCCAACAGGGCTTCCCCTTGGATCTGTGCCAACAGGGCTTCCCCTTGGATCTGTGCCAACAGGGCTTCCCGTTCCAAAAATAGAGCCTCATACTTATAGTATGGAACATGGTGTGGAGTAAACTGGAAAGATGCACCCACAACTGAATGTCCAGTAGAGTCAGAATCAGCAGGTGGAGGTCCTCGAATAGGTGGTCTCACACATTGAGGTGGAATAGCTCGCAATGGTGCAACCGTCATAACTAGTATTATAACTGATACCGGTGGAAGAGCAGGACATTGATCAGATGACAGTCTTCCGACTGAAGGCTCCGAGTGATCAAATGATATCGAAATAAAGGAATCTGCCATCGCTGCTATCTGAAAATCATGTTGCTAGATAAGAATCTCGAATCTCGTCACGAATCATACTAAAACCTATTATTTAGTCATACTCAATTTCTCGATGTCCTATTATTCTACTTCTTAGTCCTAATCTTAACCCTCTACCCATTCCCGATAATCTAGGCTTATGGCAGTGACTTTAAACCTTAGCTCTGACGCCAAACTTGTGACGCCCTCCAAACCAGGGTCAGAAGTTTGGGGTCCACAACACACACATACACACCATATATAAACCTGTTTATGAATATAATAATATATATGCAATGACCCTACTTACAATATTCCACGGATCGAAGCAGTTTAAAGTATGCCCACAAGCCACAACCTTATTTATATTACAAACGTTCCAAATCCCAGTTTATTTATCTTACAACGAAAGTAAACTTTATTACAAACTATCAACACAAACTAAACCAAATATCATCTGCTAGCTTATTCCATCTCAACCTCGATACCTAGCCCGCACACTTGTTTGGGTATCCTCGCTACCACTAGTTTCCCTTTTTACTGAAAAATAATATAAACAGATTTGCAAGAGTGAGCTAACTAGCTCTGCAAGTCATAATGACAGCCACTGAGATTAACAATGATCAATTGAAATGATATAAGAAATCAAGTATCTTAATAAGCAATGATTAGAATTAGATATTCACTTTTATTTTAACCTCATCGTTTTTATGTAACCTTTAATTAATATCCCAGTTGGCCGGAAGTTTGACCGGAAGTTTCTGATTCCGGCGAACTTAGAATCTCTGGTGAAGTCGATTTAGTCATCCAAAAACAAAACCAATTACATGAATCGTTTCGTCTTGACACGATCTACACGTTGGTATAACTTGTTTCAACCCAGAATCACCATAATTGAAACCCCCAATTTCAATTAACAATATTCATATGAATATAAACCCTAATTTTACAATCCGAGTATCAAACCTCAATTTGTATATGTTATTGAACTCCAAATTAGTCATATAATATACCAAAATGACCAGAAAGAAAAGATTTACATGATTCTAACATCTAATCATATCAACAACATCAAGAACAAAAATTCCTAATTTAATCTTTAATTAATTCGAAATAAAATAAATAAATAAGAAAATTACCTTGTTTACTGCACTAAAAGTGTTGATTGATTCAGAAAGGTCTTTTCGAAAGCTTCGATTTGATATATTACACGCTTAAATCGGAGTTCGATAACGCCTTCGTTTATGCGTTTGATTATGAAGAACGCCACGTTTTTAGGGGTTATCTCTGTAAATTAATAGTTTTAACTAGTTGATTATGATTTTACGAATAAAATGAAATAAGAAAATGGCTATTTATATTTATGGAATAGTGGTTCCTGTCGGATCATATGGGATCGATAAATTAGTTGCTTAACCACTAAGTAACTGCAAAGACGACCTATTTTGATACCCGTATTGGATAATTATCCAAACCGGACTTCTTGTAAAACACTTTATACGAAAATAATGTAATAATATCCCGTCTTTTGAGAATACGGGTTTTGTTGGTTTATTGAAATGATTATCGTATCGAAAATTGTACATCGGGACGCGTACGGGCCAAACCGTAATCCGGATCGAAAAAGTTAAAACACGGAAAATGTTCAGAATGATTAGATTAGGTTAGGAAGGAGTTTTCTGAAGAGTTTCGGGTTGTAAAAACATAAAAACGGTTGAGGTTGGATGATTCCCGGTTTTATAAAATAGTTTTATAATTATATAGAAAATAATTGATAAATTGATAAATTATTTTTAAATCATATAACAATCCAAAAATCACCGAAAAATATCTCAATTATCTATATTTTATTCTGGACATAATAAAAATAACATATTTATACTTTATTACATATAAACATCCACTTATCAATAACAATCATCAGATAATTCACCAAAAATTCACATAATGATCACATTATAATCATTTATTGATAAAAATAATTACACGCTATGTCCCGGATATTATAAATATGCTCCCATTTCCATTCTGGAATTTCCCAGGGCTATAATAGTCCACTCGGTCGCTGATGTTCAGCCTTCACTCTCTGACAGGTCAAGTGCTTGCTGACCCATTCTTCTACTTCTCTTTTCGTGTTAGGCGACCAATAATATTTCTATAAGTCGCGGTACATTTTCGTACTTTCTGGGTGGATTAAAATACCTAGAGTTGTGTCCTTCGTGCAACAGTTCGTCTTTCAGTTCTTGAACATTTGTAATCCAAATTCAGGATGCATATCTCATGACCCCTTGGGCATCTCTCTCACACCTGACCTCTTCGCCAGTCAGTGACTCTCTTTCTTTACTCATTTTCTTCTCCTGACACACTCGTATTTTCTCAACCAGTTCCGGTAATAACCTAATTTCAAATAATCCTTCGGATCCCTTACCGGTTATCCTGACTTCGATCTCTATATTTTTGAACTCCTTGACTATTTCCTCTGACGTTATTATCACTTTAAGTCTCTCTTTCCTACGGAGGGCATCAGCCACCAAATTGGCTTTACTCGGGTGGTACATGATTTCGCAATCGTAATCCTTTATCAACTCTAGCAATCTCCTTTTTCTCATGTTCAATTCTTTCTGGGTAAAAATGTACTTGAGGCTCTTATGGTCTGTGTAAATCTCGCACTTTTTCCCATACAGGTAGTGCCTCCAGATCTTCTAGGCAAATATTATCACTGCAAACCCTAGGTCGTGGGTAGGGTACCTTATCTCGTATTCCTTCAACTGCCGAGAGGCATACACAATCACTTTTCCGTGCTACATGAGCACACATCCTAACCCTTTGTGTGAGGCATCACTTTAAATCACAAACTCTGCCTTTTCATCGAAAAACGCGAGCACTGGTTTTGACACCGGTCTCTTTTGCAACTCTAGAAAACTTGCCTCACATTTCTCCGTCCATATAAACTTTTATGTCTTACGGGTAAGCCTAGTCAATGGGGCGGCTATCTTGGCAAGTCTTGCATGAATCTCTGGTAATACCCTGTTAATCCCACAATGCTCCTAACCTCGGTCGGGGTAGCCGGTCTCTCCCAATTGGATACCGCCTCTATTTTGTCAGGGTTGACTGGTACTCCTTCGCTACTCACCACATGTGTGATATCCCGTATTTTCAGAATTATTATTATTATTATTTGAATATGTTTATGTGATTTTCTGATTTAGAAAGAATAAAATGGTGTATATTTTATTCCTATTTGACGAGTTTGTGTTATTAAATGGTAATGTGCTAATTGTTGAGTGTTATATCGATTTTTGTTAATTTCTGAAAATATTTGCTTAAATGTATTATTTTCAAAAGTTATTTGAAAGCCGATTTTATTGATATCGGTAAATTGAGTTCGTTTAGTAATATTAGGGATTGAATGGATATTTTGTCTGCTATGTGTTATATGTAATATTAATCGTGTGGGACTCAGTTGTGATTGAGGATTATTTGTATTATTAATTACTGAGTCGTATCATTTTGTTTTTGTCTTTAAAAGTGATTTTATTGAAAATTTAATTTCATAAATATTTAAATTATCTTAAAAATTATTTTTATGATTTAATAATTACAATAATTATTTTTGGGATTTTATAAAATTTAGAAATCAATATTTCATCAATTATTTAGCCCTGTATGATTTTCTGATTTCATTTATTTGTAAAATCCGTATTTAATTCCAAAATTCTTCAAAAATTACGAAACTCATATTTATTTAAGTTTGGAATATTCTGAGAATTTTAAAACTATTTTGGGAATTTTTAGGATTAATTTTACCCGCACGTTGAATCGTTTAATTGCTAAAAGCGGGTATAAATTGCGTTTCAAAAATTGTTTTAAAATTTCGAAATTTATGTTTTTATAAACTTCGGGATATTTGCAATATTTTAAGACAATTTTCGTAATTTTCTGAATTTGTTTCAAGTGCAGCTCGGTTCATTAATTGTAAAATGCGGGTAAAACGAGCAAGTCAAAAATGCTTTAAAAATTATGAAAATTTTATTTTATTAGTTTTTAATTATTCCGAGAATTTTAAAACTTATTTGGTAATTTTGGGTTAATTGTACCTGTAAGTCTGCTCGTTAAATTCTAAATTTCGGGACAAAATTAGGCTTATATGTTGGTAAGTACTGCAAATAGTACAGTGGATAACAGAAAGAAAGAAAGAAAGGAAAAAAAAAAACTGCCACGCACCCCCCCACTCCCTGTACCCGTGCGTCGCCCCCTCCCTTTTTATTTCTTCACCCCTTCCCCGTTTACACACAACACTCCTTCTCTTCTGTCTCTCTGTCTCTCTCCCTGTGTATATACTTTTTAATTTTCAAAAATTCATATCTTACAAACCGTTCATCCAAATTTCAATTATTATATATATAAACGATCAGCGCTTCGATACCTACGCATAGGTATATATATTGTAAGGTTTTGAGAATAAAAATTGCGGGGCATATTTCCGTTATATTTCCGTTTTAATTTATTTTCGGGACATAGAAAAGGAGTTTGAAGGCGTTGATTACTCCACATGGCATCTCAGCGTGTATACGTTTATGGCTATTAATTTTGGATTTTTCTGGAGATATTTTCCGGACATCAGATATTCTCTTCGGGGTGATCAGAATTTATTTTGGGTAACGATTCCGAAATTCCGCCTTCGCACTTTTGTATATTATAGCATGTTAGTGTTTATATATTTATTTCATAATTTTTAGAAATTGTTGGAGAAGTCATTTTTGGTCCGAGTTTTGGTTCAGGTGGCCGTGTTATTCATTTCTGAAGTGGTTATACGTGTAAATATAACGTATTGTGTTGATTGTTGTTGGTTGTGTCGATATGATATCGAGTGGCAGTCCGAGAAATAAAGGAGGTGCTGTCCGATTTCCAAGAAAATATTATTATTTTTAGTTCTGAAGATTATTATTTTTATTATTATTCGAAAATAAATCTAAATTATTTAGTTAATGAATTTTAATTAATTATTTAATTAGATTTAATTATTTCTTATGATTTAAAATTTCCGAAAAATAGTTTCGAGCTTTAATAATATTTTAAACCTCGATAAATATTATTAAATGATCTATTCTTATTTTATTTGTAGAAAATAAACCGTTCGTCCGTTTAATACGAAACGAACGCGTACAGACTCAGAAAAATATTCTGCTTTCATTAAAAATACTTTCGAGACACAAATTCTTTTGTTTCGAAAGGTCGCTTGTTTTACAAGTCATTCAGAGTCAATTTTTGATCGATAAATGATATTTTTGACCCGATTTCAGTTTAAAACGAACCGAGTCATATGTGATATGAATTATGTGATATGTGGACTATGTGCTTACGTGCTATGTGAATTAAATACATATGTGGGTCAAGAGTCCTGTGATTGTCTGTTATATTTATGTGTTGGCTATCATATGGGTAGACGATAGGCTTTTGACGCGTAGTTCATCGAGTGATTATCGTTTAAACGATTAAAGTTGTATATTTTAATTATAGATGCGGATCGTTCGAGTTGATCAGGATAAGGTATTGGATAAAGAATGGAATGGAATGGTATTGGATATCTGGCTTCTAGCAATCGCAGGAGCAACATATCAGTAAAGTGTTGAAAAGAAGGACGGTGATATTTTGAGACAGAATGTCATAATAGATGCGTCTTTGCGAGTGTGACTAACTGCTAAAAACCCAAAGGCAAGTAAGCCTGACTTCACTTATCGTTCAAGTGATGTTTATTTCAAATCATATTATGCAAGTATTTATATCATCACTTATTGTTCAAGTGATATTTATTTTGAATCGTATCATGCAAGTATTGCTTTCCCTATTCTCAGTTTAGAATCGATAAATGTTTTACATATCGCTGAATTAAATGATTCTGTTTACGCAAGTACCCTCTACTATTCTATGTTCAGAATAGTCAAGTGATTTTACTTATCCAATTATCGGATTTATAAATGTTTTGGATTTTGAGAAAAGTGATTTGGTTGCGAATATTTCTACCCAAGAATTGGGGGAATAAAATTATTTCGAGTGTCAATTATTAAGACCCCATTTCAATAAAAGGTTTTAAGATTGGATCATAATTGCGTAAGTGACCGGGACGGACGGTCCAGCAGAGGGCTATTTCTAAGTGCCATATGAAATATTATGACACAACTTTTGCCACAGGCAGGTATATTGCCTTTTTGTTTGAGTACTCGTGTTTTGGGGTCACGTTTCTATGAATCCTGACCTTGTGCTATCACACGGGCTGATCAGCATGTGATAGTACGTCCGTCGGAGGATGATCCTAATCTAAATTATCATATCATTTTGATATTCATAGAATAAATGATTTATTAACAGTTTCTGTTTTGGAATAATGGTAAAATGCAGTTTTGATTCAGATTCTGATTTATGCTTATACTTACGTTGTTGTTAAATATCAAAGGTGGTATTAGTATAGATGATTGATGTTGACTTCAGTATGGGTGTTGTGAGCATCAAAGTTCTTATTGATATCTAATTTGATATGACAGCAAAGTAAGTATTAATTTGAAGAGTTCGGTTTTGAATGAGTTTATGATCCACTCTATAATCATTGTTTCATGTTATTGTTGTTTATGATATTTCCGTAAACACTGTTTTACGAGTTTGATTCTCGTCAAGATTCAAAGTATTGCTGAAGCATTTCGCTCAAAAATATCAAAATGGTTTTGAATACAATTAAGGAATCAATTCTGGGATTCCTCAACTAAAATTTTATGATTCAACAATTATGATTTTAAATGTGCTGCTCTGATGCAGATGTCGGTTTTATATCAAACGACCCTATATTTTTACTATAATGATCTTGTTGAGCATAATTTCCGATCATACTTGCCTATTTTTAAATTTAACCTCCAGTGAGGATTAGCTTGCGCTGTTTAGCTGCATAATTTGACGAAGCAAAGAAGAAGCTCTTGGAAGGTGGTTGATCCAGGGTTTGCGGGCTAGTGTAAGTTTTATTGTGTAAAGTTGTTTATATTATATTATATTATAGTTTTCTATTTTATTTGGGCCTAGTATACATCATTTCAAAGTTATACTAGTGGGTTTAGTTTTGAGTTGGAATTTATTGAGAAGAGTTTTAAAAGAAAGAGAAAAATTTATTGTGGAATTTGGATATCTTGTTTCTAGAACTGTAACCTTAAAAGATCTTGGATTAGTTTGGGGTCATAAATGATAAGTATCTTCCGCTGGCATTTATTTATTGATTTAACAGGTTATTTTGGATTGAGGTTTCATCGTGACGACCAAATCCCTTGACCCCAGATTTGGGGGCGTTACAACATGTCCTAAGAACTAAACCTCTTTCAACCAAAACTCACACTTTGAGAACTTGGCATACAAATTTTCATTCCTCAAAATTTCTAAGACTATCCTCAAATGTTCCGCGTGCTCTTACTCTGTCTTTGAGTAGATTATGATATCATCTATAAAGACTATGACGCGTATGTCTAGGTACATTTCGAACACTCTGTTCATAAAATCCTAAAGGCCGCGGGTGCATTGGTTAACCAGAATGACATGACTAGGAACTCATAATGTCCATACCTAGTGTGAAAGGCTGTCTTTGGTATATCTTCAGTTTTAATTTTCAACTGCTGATATCTTGTCATCAAGTCTATCATGGAAAAGTGTACAACACCTATAAGTTGGTCGAATAGGTCATCGATCCTAGGGAGGGTACCTATTCTTGATGATCAGTTTATTCAACTCTTGATAATCTATGCATAACCGTATGCTACCATCCTTATTCTTCACAAACAATACTGGTGCACCCCACGGTGACACACTTGGCCTTATCATCCCTTTATCTAGTAGTTCTTGTAGTTGGGAAGCTAGTTCCTTCATTTCGACTGGGGCAAGCCTATACGGGGCCTTAAATACTGGTGCCGTTCCTAGTGCCAGTTCTATAGCGAATTATATTTCTCGGTCGAATTTGTCGCTAACCCTTAAACACAATCTCATTTCCATGTTGCACTCTTATTTTTATTTTCTTCTTCTCACAATCTATCTGCGCTCCATCACGGGATAACTGATCCATTCTTAGAATTACATCGAATTCCCCTAAGGCAAATGGGATCAAGTCAACCTCAAAGACTTTCCCTTCTAGTTTTAACTCACAATTTGGATGTATTTGATTAACAAGGATGATCACTTGATTTGCTATTTCTACTTGTAATATTTCACGTAAAGGTATAGCGTTAATATTTATCTTCTTAGAAATTTTTTGAGATATAAATGACTTTGTCGCTCCGAAATCAAAGAGACATTTACATATTCTGAATTTAACAGAAAGAGTACCTACTATCACGTCCGTGTTCTGGACAATATCCTGAATGGTCATGTTTAAAGCCCTAGCAGTTGGAGGCTTGTTGGAAGCGGCTCTGCTCATTATGGAGGCCTGAAGCCTTAGTGTCGGGCAATACTTCCTCATGTGTCCTACTTTCCCACACTGGAAACATATCACGTTGGGTCGGGTACAGTTGCTGGTGAGGTGTCCTGTTTGGTCGCACTTGTAGCATTTTAGCGGTATCCCTGCCTGGGTACACACTCTGAGGTGTCTCTTCCCATATGTCCGGAAATCTGGTGTGGAGAGAAAGAAAACAAGGCAAACAATAAAAGATCAGGAGCGAATAACGAAAAGGAGGTGGTCCTCAAAAGGCTGTTACATGCTCCCTAGTGGGAAATGATTTTTTTCTGTTATTGGATGAGCACTCTAGGTAGTACAAGGCAATACTAATATTTCGCTCATCCCATCTTTAGATGTGTAAAAATAGTGAGCAAAAACTAATTATAATTCAATCTCATATTGCGAGAAATCCCAGAATTTCTGGGGGTTTCTCTCTTTGTAAGCCAACTCAAGAACCTTTTCTTGAGAAAAGGCTAAGAAAAAAACTTCATTTTTCTTAGGTGCTGTAGTGCAATTTCTTTATATCTTATATAAAGTGAATTGATAAAATCTTGTGTCTTTACTTGCTTTCAGTTGTAAAAAACTTGTTTTATTAGTGTCTCCAACTTCGAGAAAAGAGTTTGAGAATCTTAAACTAGTCATTCACCCGCCCCTTTTTCCTACTTTTTGGTTCCTTGTTGCCTAACATTCCCCAAAGTAGTTCAATATATATGTTTCATTATATCAAGCAAGATTTTAAGGTTGGTTGTAAATGTCAATTATAAATATTTTTTAACAAGGTCAATTATATAAAAAAAATTAGTTCTATTTATTTCTTTTATCTCTTATTCATTATATTTATGAGGTACTTGACAAGGTTCGGATATATAATAAGTTTAAGGAACTTTTTATCTAGAACTTTGGTCATGTACCACCAAAACAAATACAACCGTTGACATGATATTTTTAAAAATAGACGATCAAGATTATATTATATTAATTATTGGTTGAACCTCTAATCGTATTCTATTTAAGATTGTATTATAACATTGTATCGCATTATAGTATTTGAATAGTAGTAAAATAATATAATCTTTTTCTATTTATGATTGTATTAAGAATTTTTTCAATTCATGCAGTGTCTTATTTTTTATTTAAATAACAATTCAAACACCAAAATATGATACAAGAATATAATTGTAGATAGAATATGATAAGATATCCTATTATTTATGCCGATATAATATACATTTCCAAAAATGTAGTTCAATTCAACATCCGTATATTTCTCAATATATAAATATTTGTTGCCCAATATTGCAACAAACCATAAAAGTAACTGCAACAACATAAGAAGTAGTAATATATAAATGTATATTAAAAAATTAGCAATATATATGTATATTAAAAAGTTATAAAAAAATATTTACAAAATTTTAAAAAATAAAACAAGTACATTTAGAAAATTGTGCATCCGTACACGGGTTATGTAACAGCCCCAAATCCGGGGTTAGGATTGGGTGTTACCAAATAACTTTAAACAATATAGGTCTGTATATTAAAAGAAATATACAAACAACCCCTCAATAATCCGGATCGCATACAGGTTATGGTATGAAACAAGAATCTAACCTTCTAAAGTTACAAAAACTAAATACAATTTTATTACCTCTTTACTAACTTCCTCGTATTATTTACTCTGACACCTCCAAACTCCTTCAGCTGGGATCTCTCCACTTTTGCTGTCTATTAAGAGCTATTTACTTTTGTCTTTATTTGATACTGAAAGAAATAAGAATTCACAAAGCAAGAGTGAGACAAAAATGCCCATTTAGTATCATAATTAGTTTCCAGGTATCAGATCAAAGAAACTTCTGAAAACAATTTTTAAATGATTTTAAAACATCTTTATTTATTTAAAATAGTTGGACGAATAAAACATCGACCCTCATTGGCCCTTAATCATAAATCACATATCTTTGTAAAAGAACAGTGAACGTTTCACTGATTCATTTCTTGAATCAAATCTTTGTTTGTTTTTGTAACCATAACTTTTTAAGAAGGAATGCCGTTAATGGCGATCAGCAATAAATTAGACTGGACACTAGAACCAACATATGCACTATAACCTGTTCATCAGTCATGATATAGTACAGATCTATGCCCAACTGCATAGACCCACCAACATATAGGGTACCCAGGCACTATGGCCTAATAATCAAGGATCCAACCATCTCTGGCACTTAGGGTACAGCTTATTCCTGGCCCTCATCGTAACCATCCAGTCTATAGAGTATTTTGATGTTAAATCACTTTGATTTCAAAACATCCCGATTCAGGGTTCACAAATTACCCAAAATAATGGGTATTTACTCAAGAGATCAATTGATAATCAAGGAACAAGATCAAAAAGGTACTTGCATAAATAAGAGTAATTACAGCAAAATATAAAAACATTTAACTATTCTAAACTTAGAATAGGAATAAAGTATTTGCAGTATATCATAAGAAGGTTTAGAAATACTTGCCTCAATTGATAACCCTCTGATCTTTAACTATCCGCTATATCACTCAGTTCTGGTATGCCTGTATTTCCATCGACAAGCTATCTGACCTTTCTTGTTAATCACCATCCTATGTTAATCTTATCTCTCTATCTACTCGTTTCATTACCACATATTTTCAGGCTTACTTTCACTATCACTGTCTGGCTTTGAATGCCTCGAACTATATGTATCTATCATAAAAGATACTATTTCAATTAACCGACAATATATAATTGCCTAGTTTATACGTTTATGCTTATCATCTATCCATTTGATAATAATAGATAAGGATCATCTTTAATCATATAAAGTTTAATAGACATGTGGATTCACAATTTACATAACATGTAAACACATAAGGCACGTATCACATAAATCATATACATATGATTCAGTTCGTCAAAACATTTGACTCGATACATTCATAATTGAAATCGGGTTAAAATAGTATTTATCGATCAATAACCGACTCAGAATGACTCACAGAACAAGCAACCCTTCGATATAAAAAATTTAGGTCTCTAAAGTATTTTTAATGGAAGCAGAATATTTTTCTGAATCTAGGCGCGTTCGTTTCATTTTAAACGGACGAACGGTCTATTTATTATGAATAAAATAAGAATAATTCAATCAATAATAATATTAATTGAATTTTTAATACATTTATATAATTTTAAAATCTCAAAAATGATTTTTAAATCATTATTTGGCTCAATATAAATAATTATATTTTATTTAACTATTTATAGAATTAATTAATTAATTAATTAAGCAAATTAATTAATCAATTAAATCCATACATAATTAATTAAAACAAATTATAATAATTAAATCAAATTTAGATTTTGAAAATAATAAAATAAAATAATTTTTCTTTGAATTTAAAATAATTCAGTCAATTATAAATAATTAACTAAATTATTTTTGAATTAAAAAGATTTTTAAAATTAAAAGAATAGAATTTTTGAATTAATTAATAAAAGAAAATGCAGAAACATAAATCAGTTTTAGGAATTAGGGTTTTGGGGATTAAACCCGGGTCGAAACCGGGTTATACCGCGGGTCAGGAAGAAAGAATCGGGTTTGAAGGTCACCGGACCTTCACCCAGATTCCAGCAGCTGCGGCGTGTTAGGAATATGTTGTGAACTTGATGATAAAGTAAACAAAACACCTTAGTAGATTTAACTTAGTGAATTTTGTAGCACTCGACGGATGATCAAATATAGTCCCGATGGATGATTTAATATAGTCCCGACGGA
The DNA here is from genome assembly GCF_009905375.1 of Apium graveolens. Lineage (NCBI taxonomy): Eukaryota > Viridiplantae > Streptophyta > Magnoliopsida > Apiales > Apiaceae > Apium > Apium graveolens. Next base: position 31,466,638 of record NC_133650.1, on the reverse strand, counting down.
TGACAGTTTGACATCCAGCGGGTGAGTAGCATATGTAACAAATAAGTATTACAACACATTTCTGCAAACAACTTTGTGTAGATTCTGTAGGAGTATATGAGTCATGTTGACTACTAGTGGCTATGCAGAATAGGTTGATTAATTGTAAATATGAGATGTCTTATAATTCTGTATAAGTGAAATGGAGTCAAGTGACAAATAGCTACCCGCGGATGATCAACAAAGCTACCCGACGGATGATCAACAAAGCTACCCGATAAATGATCAACAAAGCTACACGACGAATAACAAACATGTACCCGACTGATGATCAAATTCAAATATCTGTTGACAGTGACAACACAGTCACATGCGTTGGGTGTTTGCAAAAGGAATGTGGCATCCTGTTAAACAGGAATTTGAGAACAAAGAAGCATTACCATTTTCATGCAATTGTGAAGATATTCAAAGATACTGGAATAAAGTAGTGAAGTAGCATAGAGTTAGACTAGATATGTTTTGTTTTATTATCTTGTTTTATTGTCATGTAAACTTGGTGATATATAAACCAAGTGTAGCTAGTAGAACATTCAACAAAGCAAACACATTTTAAAAGAGAGATAGAAAAAGCGGTACTTGTCAAGAATTTCTCTGTAGTTTGTTTGTTCTACTTGTAAAGCAGCTGTGAGCCATTCTAAGCTACACAGAGTTCTCAAACTGATATATATATATAAATGGTGTGTACATTCAAATCCACCAGAAAGTTTTAAAAGCTTGTGTTTTTATTACTTTGTGTTTTGATTTATATAACTCTTTCATTCCGCACTCTGCAAATCAAACACTTATATATATTCAGTTAGAACAGTTTTTAAAATCTTGAAAAATTAGCCATAATTTAATTCAACCCCCCTTTGTAATTCTTGTTATATTGTTAGGGAATAACAATTGGTATCAGAGCAAGCTCTTAAAGTACAAAGAGTGTAAAAATCACAACAAACAGCAAGATGAACAAGAAGGATGTTGGAGTCAAAATTCTATTTCTGGACAAGGATAATTATCACCACTGGAAGGTGAAAATGCACCTACATCTTCTTTCCCAAGATGAGGCCTATGTGGATTGCATAGAGAGAGGTCCTCATGTACCAATGAGAGATGCAACTGGCAATGAACCATCTGTTCCCAAACCTAGGCATGAATGGTCAGATCCTGATATTAAGCAAGTCAGGAAAGATAAGAAGGTCATGAACATATTGTTCAATGGAGTTGATGGTGATATGTTTGATAACATCATTAACTCTAAAACACCCAAAGAGGTTTGGGACATAATCCAAATTATTTGTGATGATACTGAGCAAGTAATGGAGAACAAGATGCAGCTACTGATTCAACAATATGAGCATTTCTACTGTAAAGAAAGTGAGTCTCTCACCGATATTTTTAGTAGATTTTAAAAGCTACTAAATGCTCTGAAGTTGCATGGAAGAGTCTATCAAACAAAAGACTCTAACCTTAAGTTCCTTAGATCTCTTCCAAAAGAGTGGAAGCCAATGACAGTCTCATTGAGAAATTCACAGGATTACAAGGAGTTCACCTTGGAGAGACTGTATGGCATCCTAAAAACTTATGAGCTTGAAATTGAGCAAGATGAGATGATGGAGAAAGGAAGGAAGAAAGGAGGGTCCATAGCACTGGTTGCTGAGTTAGAGAAAGAGAAATAGATGAAGGTTGAAACTGTTGAGTCTACATCAAAGGTCTGTGAACGCAAGGGTAAAGGGCTGGTAGCTAAAAATGAAGATCACTTGAGCTAAGATGACATGGATTATATTGAAGAACATTTAGCATTCCTATCCAGAAGATTTTCCAAGCTCAAATTCAAAAAGATTTTTGCGGCAGCCAAGCCATATAGAAACATGGTGGATAAATCCAAATTCAAATGTTTCAAATGTGGCTTGGCAGGGCATTTTTCCAATGAGTGTAGAAAGTCTGATTCTGGCAAGAAGAAGTTTGAGCCTATTGATTATAAACAGAAATACTTTGAGTTGCTCAAACAAAAGTAAAGGGCTTTCATAACACAAGAGAATGACTGGGCAGCTGATGGATTGGCTGAAGATGAAGAAACAAGTTATGTGAACCTAGCCCTGATGGCCAAGTCAGATGAAACAGAAACAAGTTCTTTAAGTAATCAGGTAATCACCACTAACCCAACACATTTATCTAAAGCTGAGTGTAATGATGCGATCAATGACATGTCCACAGAATTATATCACTGGCGTGTTACACTTAAGTCCCTCACTAAGGAAAATGCTAAAATTAAAGAAAACAATTTATTTTTAAGTGAGAGGAATAATGTGCTAGAGTCTCAGTTTATTGAATTTGAAAAATTGAGAATTAAGTGTAAGATTGCTAAGGATGAATTAACTGAGTCCTTGAAGAAAGAAGAGATTTTAAAGAAGCAGCTTGAACGAGAACAGGAAGTGATTAAGGCATGGATATCATCCAGAGATGTCCATGCTCAAATCACTAAAGTTCAAGGTATTGAGTCCTTTTGTGATGCAGCCTGGAAGAAGAGTAAGGAGAAGCTGGAATCCAATTTGGTTGAAGGATTGTTGATAGATATGGACTCGATGGATGATGAAAATCATCTGTCGGATAATCAAAAGGATTACCCGTCGAGTGACAAAGAGCCACATCCATCGGCTGTGAGTAAACCAGTGAGCAAAGCTAAGCTAGCCAAGCTGAATGAGAAATATGGATCTGTTTCTAAGAACTTTATTCCAGGAGAATCAAGTCAAGTCAGGAAGGAAAAGAAAGTTAATGTTGGTCATCTGTCCATCAAGCAATTGAATGACATATTAGAAAATATTGAGGTTAAAACAGAAGCTAAAAAGAAAAACAATAGAAATAGGAAAGTAGGAATTAACAAACATAACAACAACACACCTGATAAATATGCATCAAGGAAAATCTGTGTTAAGTGTGGTAATGTTAATCGCTTGTCTGTTAATTGCAAACTTGCCATGCCTACTCTTATGTCTACACCTCCCTCTTTTCTCAACATGACTGCTATGCCACTGAATGCTATGTCTACACAGAATTGAATGCACAACTTGCTAATATGCCATTTGCACCTAATCCTTATTATGCTGCATTTAGTATGCCTCAAATTTCATTTAGCATGCCTTACTGGAATAACATGTTTGCGAACAACATGCCTTTTCCTATTAATCAAAATGTACATGATAATTATATTCTAATGACTAGTTTAAAAGGTCCAACTCAAATGACTAAGGATGATTCATAAATCCCCAAGTCAAATGAGATCAAACCTAAGAAACCAAAGAAGAAAGCTAACAAGGCAGGACCCAAGGAAACTTGGGTACCAAAATCAACTTGATTTTATTTTGACGTGTGCAGGGAAACAGAAGAAATCTTTGATTCGTCAAAACATTCGACTCGATACATTCATAATCGAAATCGGGTCAAAATAGTATTTATCGATCAATAACCGACTCATAATGACTCACAAAACAAGCAACCCTTTGATATAAAAGAATTTAGGTCTCGGAAGTATTTTTAATGGAAGTATAATATTTTTCTAAATCTAGGCGCGTTCGTTTCATTTTAAACGGACGAACGGTCTATTTATTATGAATAAAATAAGAATAATATAATCAATGATAATATTAACTGAATTTTTAATACCTTTATATAATTTTAAAATCTCAAAAATGATTTTTAAATCATTATTTGGCTTAATTATAAATAATTACATTTAATTTAACTTTTTATATATATAATTAATTAATTAACTAAATTAATTAATCAATTAAATCAATACATAATTAATTAAAATAAATTATAATAATTAAATCAAATTTAGATTTTGAAAATAATAAAATAAAATAATTTTTTTTGAATTTAAAATAATTCTATCAATTATAAATAATTAACTAAATTATTTTTAAATTAAAATGATTTTTAAAATTAAAAAAATTGAATTTTTGAATTAATTAACAAAAGAAAATGCAGAAACATAAATTAGTTTTAGGAATTAGGATTTTGGGGATTAAACCCGGGTCGAAACGGGGTTATACCGCGGGTCAGGAAGAAAGAATCGGGTTTGAAGGTCACCGGACCTTCACCCAAATTCCAGCCGCTGCGGCGTGTTAGGAATATGTTATGAACTTGATGCTAAATTAAACAAAACACCTTAGTAGATTTAACTTAGTGAATTTTGTAGCACTTGACGGATGATCAAATATAGTCTCGACGGATAATTTAATATAGTCCCGACGGATGACAATTTGACATCCACCGGGTGGGTAGCTTATGTAACAAATAAGTATTGTAGCACATTTCTGCAAATAACTTTGTGTAGATTTTGTAGGAGTATATGAGTCATGTTGATTACTAGTGGATATGCAGAATAGGTTGATTAATTATAAATATGAGATGTCTTGTAATTATGTATAAGTGAAATGGACTCAAGTGACAAATAGCTACCCGACGGATGATCAGCAAAGCTACCCGACAGATGATCAACAAAGCTACCAGACGGATAACAAACATGTACCCGACGGATGATCAAATTTAAATATCTATTGACAGTGACAACACAATCACATGCATTGGGTGTTTGCAAAAAGAACGTGGCAGCCTGTTAAGCAGGAATTTGAGAACAAAGAAGCATTACCATTTCCATGCAATTGTGAAGATAGTCAAAGATGCTGGAATAGAGTAGTGATGTAACATGGAGATAGACTAGATATGTTTTGTTTTATAATCTTGTCTTATTGTCATGTAAACTTGGTGATATATAAACCAAGTGTAGCTAGTAGAACTTTCAACAAAGCAAACACATTTTAAAAGAGAGATAGAAAAAGTTGTACTTGTCAAGAATTTCTCTGTAGTTTGTTTATTCTACTTGTAAAGCAGCTGTGAGCCATTCTAAGCTACACAGAGTTCTCGAACTGATATATATATATATATATATATATATATATATATCTGGTGTATACATTTAAATCCACCAGAAATTTTTAAAAGCTTGTGTTTTTATTACTTTGTGTTTTGATTTATGTAACTCTTTTATTCCGCACTGTGCAAATCAAACACTTATATATATTCAGTTAGAATAGTTTTTAAAATCTTGAAAAAGTATCCAGAATTACATTCAACCCCCCTTCTGTATTTCTTGTTGTATTGTTGGGGAATAACAATTGGTATCAGAGCAAGCTCTTGAAGTACAAAGAGTGAAAAGATCACAACAAACATAAAGATGAACAAGAAGGATGTTATAGTCAAAATTCCATTTCTGGACAACGATAATTATCACCACTGGAAGGTGAAAATGCACCTACATCTTCTTTCCCAAGATGTGGCCTATGTTGATTGTATAGGGAGAGGTCCTCATGTACCAATGAGAGCTACAACTGGAAATGAACCATCTGTTCCCAAACCTAGGCATAAATGGTCAGATCCTGATATTGAGCAAGTCAGGAAAGATAAGAAGCCCATGAACATATTGTTCAATGGAGTTGATGGTGATATGTTTGATAACATCATTAACTCTAAAACACCCAAAGAGGTTTGGGACATAATCCAAATTATTTGTGATGGTACTGAGCAAGTAAGGGAGAACAAGATGCAGCTACTGATTCAACAATATGAGCATTTCCACTGTGAAGAAAGTGAGTCTCTCACCGATATTTTTAGTAGATTTCAAAAGCTACTAAATGCTCTGAAGTTGTATGGAAGATTCTATCAAACAAAAGACTCTAACCTCAAGTTCCTTAGATCTCTTCCAAAAGAGTGGAAGCCAATGACAGTCTCATTGAGAAATTCACAGGATTACAAGGGGTTCACCTTGGAGAGACTGTATGGCATCCTAAACACTTATGAGCTTGAAATTGAGCAAGATGAGAGGATGGAGAAAGGAAGGAAGAAAGGAGGGTCCATAGCATTGGTTGTTGAGTTAGAGAAAGAGAAAGAGATGAAGGTAGAAGCTGTTGAGTCTACATCAAAGGTCTGTGAAAGCAAGGGTAAAGGGATGGTAGCTAAAAATGAAGATCACTTGAGCCAAGATGACATGGATGATATTAATGAACATTTAGCATTCCTATCCAGAAGATTTACCAAGCTCAAATTCAAAAATAATTATGGATCTTCCAAGCCATATAGAAACATGGTGGATAAATCTAAATTCAAATGTTTCAAATGTGGCTTGGCAGGGCATTTTTCCAGTGAGTGTAGAAAGTCTGATTCTAGTAAGAAGAAGTTTGATCATGTTGATTATAAACAAAAATACTTTGAGTTGCTGAAACAAAAGGAAAGGGCTTTCATCACACAGGAGAATGACTGGGCAGCTGATGGATTGGATGAAGATGAAGAAACAAGCTATGTCAACCTAGCCCTGATGGCCAAGTCAGATGAAACAGTTACAAGTTCTTTAAGTAATCAGGTAATCACCACTAACCTAACACATTTATCTAAAGCTGAGTGTAATGATGTGATCAATGACATGTCCACAGAATTGTATCACTTGTGTGTTACACTTAAGTCCCTCATTAAGGAAAGTGCTAAAATTAAAGAAAATAATTTGTTTTTAAGTGAGAGGAATAATGTACTAGAGTCTCAGTTTATTGAATTTGAAAAATTGAAAATTGAGTGTAAGATTGCTAAGGATGAATTAACTGAGTCCTTGAAGAAAGAAGAGATTTTAAAGAAGCAGCTTGAACGAGAACATGAAGTGATTAAGGCATGGAAATCATTCAGAGATGTCCATGCTCAAATCACTAAAGTTCAAGGTATTGAGTCCTTTTGTGATGCAGCTTGGAAGAAGAGTAGGGAGAAGCTGGAATCTAATTTGGTTGAAGGATTATTGACAGATGTGGACTCGACGGATGATGAAAATCATCCATCGGATAATCAAAAGGATTATCCGTCGAGTGACAAAGAGCCACATCTGTCGACTGTGAGTAAACCAGTGAGCAAAGCTAAGCTAGCCAAGCTGAATGAGAAATATGGATCTGTTTCTAAGAACTTTATTCCAGGAGAATCAAGTCAAGTCAGGAAGGAAAAGAAAGTTAATGTTGGTCATCTGTCCATCAAGCAATTGAATGATAGATTAGAAAATATTGAGGTTAAAACAGAAGCTAAAAAGAAAAACAATAGAAATGGGAAAGTAGGAATTAACAAACATAACAACTACATACCTGATAAATATGCACCAAGAAAAATCTGTGTTCAGTGTGGTAGTGTTAATCACTTGTCTGTTAATTGCAAACTTGCCATGCCTACTCTTATGTCTACACCTCCCTCTTTTCTCAACATGACTGCTGTGACATTGAATGCTATGTCTACTCAGAATTGAATGCACAACTTGCTAATATGCCATTTGCACCTAATCCTTATTATGCTGCATTTAGTATGCCTCAAATTTCATTTAGCATGCCTTACTGGAATAACATGTTTGCAAACAGCATGCCTTTTCCTATTAATCAAAATGTACATGATAATTATGTTCTAATGACTAGTTTAAAAGGTCCAACTCAAATGACTAAGGATGATTCATGAATCCCCAAGTCAAATGAGATCAAACCTAAGAAACCAAAGAAGAAAGCTAACAAGGCAGGACCCAAGGAAACTTGGGTACCAAAATCAACTTGATTTGATTTTGACGTGTGCAGGGAAACAGAAGAAATCTTTGATTCGTCAAAACATTCGACTGGATACATTCATAATCGAAATCGGGTCAAAATAGTATTTATTGATCAATAACCGACTCATAATGACTCACAAAACAAGCAACCCTTTAATATAAAAGAATTTAGGTCTCGGAAGTATTTTTAATGGAAGCATAATATTTTTCTGAATCTAGGCGCGTTCGTTTCATTTTAAACGGACGAACGGTCTATTTATTTCTGAATAAAATAAGAATAATATAATCAATAATAATATTAACTGAATTTTTAATACCTTTATATAATTTTAAAATCTCAAAAATGATTTTTAAATCATTATTTGGCTTAATTATATATAATTACATTTTATTTAATTTTTTATATATATAAATAATTAATTAACTAAATTAATTAATCAATTAAATCAATACATAATTAATTAAAAAAATTATAATAATTAAATCAAATTTAGATTTTGAAAATAATAAAATAAAATATTTTTTTTTGAATTTAAAATAATTCTATCAATTATAAATAATTAACTAAATTATTTTTAAATTAAAATGATTTTTAAAATTAAAAAAATTGAATTTTTGAATTAATTAACAAAAGAAAATGCAGAAACATAAATTAGTTTTAGGAATTAGGGTTTTGGGGATTAAACCCGGGTCGAAACGGGGTTATACCGCGGGTCAGGAAGAAAGAATCGGGTTTGAAGGTCACCGGACCTTCACCCAAATTCCAGCCGCTGCGGCGTGTTAGGAATATGTTATGAACTTGATGATAAATTAAACAAAACACCTTAGTAGATTTAACTTAGTGAATTTTGTAGCACTTGACGGATGATCAAATATAGTCTCGACGGATAATTTAATATAGTCCCGACGGATGACAATTTGACATCCACCGGGTGGGTAGCTTATGTAACAAATAAGTATTGTAGCACATTTCTGCAAATAACTTTGTGTAGATTCTGTAGGAGTATATGAGTCATGTTGATTACTAGTGGATATGCAGAATAGGTTGATTAATTATAAATATGAGATGTCTTGTAATTATGTATAAGTGAAATGGAGTAAAGTGACAAATAGCTACCCGACGGATGATCAGCAAAGCTACCCGACAGATGATCAACAAAGCTACCAGACGGATAACAAACATGTACCCGACGGATGATCAAATTTAAATATCTATTGACAGTGACAACACAATCACATGCATTGGGTGTTTGCAAAAAGAACGTGGCAGCCTGTTAAGCAGGAATTTGAGAACAAAGAAGCATTACCATTTCCATGCAATTGTGAAGATATTCAAAGATGCTGGAATAGAGTAGTGATGTAACATGGAGATAGACTAGATATGTTTTGTTTTATAATCTTGTCTTATTGTCATGTAAACTTGGTGATATATAAACCAAGTGTAGCTAGTAGAACTTTCAACAAAGCAAACACATTTTAAAAGAGAGATAGAAAAAGTTGTACTTGTCAAGAATTTCTCTGTAGTTTGTTTGTTCTACTTGTAAAGCAGCTGTAAGCTATTCTAAGCTACACAGAGTTCTCGAACTGATATATATATATATATATATATATATATATATATATATATATATATATCTGGTGTATACATTCAAATCCACCAGAAAATTTTAAAAGCTTGTGTTTTTATTACTTTGTGTTTTGATTTATATAACTCTTTTATTCCGCACTGTGCAAATCAAACACTTATATATATTCAGTTAGAATAGTTTTTAAAATATTGAAAAAGTATCCAGAATTACATTCAACCCCCCTTCTGTATTTCTTGTTGTATTGTTGGGGAATAACAATTGGTATCAGAGCAAGCTCTTGAAGTACAAAGAGTGAAAAGATCACAACAAACATCAAGATAAACAAGAAGGATGTTATAGTCAAAATTCCATTTCTGGACAAGGATAATTATCACCACTGGAAGGTGAAAATGCACCTACATCTTCTTTCCCAAGATGAGGCCTATGTTGATTGTATAGAGAGAGGTCCTCATGTACCAATGAGAGCTACAACTGGAAATGAACCATCTGTTCCCAAACCCAGGCATAAATGGCCAGATCCTGATATTGAGCAAGTCAGGAAAGATAAGAAGGCCATGAACATATTGTTCAATGGAGTTGATGGTGATATGTTTGATAACATCATTAACTCTAAAACACCCAAAGAGGTTTGGGACATAATCCAAATTATTTGTGATGGTACTGAGCAAGTAAGGGAGAACAAGATGCAACTACTGATTCAACAATATGAGCATTTCCACTGTGAAGAAAGTGAGTCTCTCACCGATATTTTTAGTAGATTTCAAAAGCTACTAAATGCTCTGAAGTTGTATGGAAGATTCTATCAAACAAAAGACTCTAACCTCAAGTTCCTTAGATCTCTTCCAAAAGAGTGGAAGCCAATGACAGTCTCATTGAGAAATTTACAGGATTACAAGGAGTTCACCTTGGAGAGACTGTATGGCATCCTAAACACTTATGAGCTTGAAATTGAGCAAGATGAGAGGATGGAGAAAGGAAGGAAGAAAGGAGGGTCCATAGCATTGGTTGTTGAGTTAGAGAAAGAGAAAGAGATGAAGGTAGAAGCTGTTGAGTCTACATCAAAGGTCTGTGAAAGCAAGGGTAAAGGGATGGTAGCTAAAAATGAAGATCACTTGAGCCAAGATGACATGGATGATATTGATGAACATTTAGCATTCCTATCCAGAAGATTTGCCAAGCTCAAATTCAAAAAGAATTATGGATCTTCCAAGCCATTTAGAAACATGGTGGATAAATCCAAATTCAAATGTTTCAAATGTGGCTTGGCAGGGCATTTTTCCAGTGAGTGTAGAAAGTCTGATTCTAGTAAGAAGAAGTTTGATCCTGTTGATTATAAACAAAAATACTTTGAGTTGCTCAAACAAAAGGAAAGGGCTTTCATCACACAGGAGAATGACTGGGCAACTGATGGATTGGATGAAGATGAAAAAACAAGCTATGTCAACCTAGCCCTGATGGCCAAGTCAGATGAAACAGTTACAAGTTCTTTAAGTAATCAGGTAATCACCACTAACCTAGCACATTTATCTAAAGCTGAGTGTAATGATATGATCAATGACATGTCCATAGAATTGTATCACTTGTGTGTTACACTTAAGTCCCTCATTAAGGAAAATGCTAAAATTAAAGAAAATAATTTGTTTTTAAGTGAGAGGAATAATGTGCTAGAGTCTCAGTTTATTGAATTTGAAAAATTGAAAATTGAGTGTAAGATTGCTAAGGATGAATTAACTGAGTCCTTGAAGAAAGAAGAGATTTTAAAGAAGCAGCTTGAATGAGAACATGAAGTGATTAAGGCATGGAAATCATTCAGAAATGTCCATGCTCAAATCACTAAAGTTCAAGGTATTGAGTCCTTTTGTGATGCAGCTTGGAAGAAGAGTAGGGAGAAGCTGGAATCTAATTTGGTTGAAGGATTGTTGACAGATGTGGACTCGACGGATGATGAAAATCATCCATCGGATAATCAAAAGGATTATCCGTCGAGTGACAAAGAGCCACATCTGTCGACTGTGAGTAAACCAGTGAGAAAAGCTGAGCTAGCCAAGCTGAATGAGAAATATGGATCTGTTTCTAAGAACTTTATTCCAGGAGAATCAAGTCAAGTCAGGAAGGAAAAGAAAGTTAATGTTGGTCATCTGTCCATCAAGCAATTGAATGACAAATTAGAAAATATTGAGGTTAAAACATAAGCTAAAAAGAAAAACAATAGAAATGGGAAAGTAGGAATTAACAAACATAACAACTACACACCTGATAAATATGCACCAAGAAAAATCTGTGTTCAGTGTGGTAGTGTTAATCACTTGTCTGTTAATTGCAAACTTGGCATGCCTACTCCTATGTATGCACCTCCCTCTTTTCTCAACATGACTGCTATGCCTGCCATGCCATTGAATGCTATGTCTACTCAGAATATGAATGCACAATTTGCTAATATGCCATTTGCACCTAATCCTTATTATGCTGCATTTAGTATGCCTCAAATTCCATTTAGCATGCCTTATTGGAATAACATGTTTGCAAACAGCATGCCTTTTCCTGTTAATCAAAATATACATGATAATTATGTTCTAATGACTAGTTTCAAAGGTCCAACTCAAATGACTAAGGATGAATCAGAAATCCCCAAGTTAAATGAGATCAAACCTAAGAAACCAAAGAAGAAAGCTAACAAGGCATGACCCAAGTAAACTTGGGTACCAAAATCAACTTGATTTGATTTTGATATGTGCAGGGAAATAGAAGAAATCTTTGGTATCTGAATAGTGGTTGCTCAAGGCACATGACTGGAGATTCTACCCTGCTCACTGAGTTCAAGGAAAGAGTTGGCCCAAGTATTACTTTGGGAGATGACAGCAAGGGTTATACTGTGGGATATGGCTTGATTTCAAAAGACAATGTCATCATTGAAGAGGTTGCCCTAGTGGATGGTCTCAAGCACAATCTGTTGAGTATCAACCAACTTTGTGATAAGGGCAACTCAGTAACCTTCAATTCAGAAGCCTGTGTTGTGACAAACAAAAGGAGCAACAAAGTGGTACTCACTAGAGTGAGAAAAAGGAATGTGTACTTAGCTGTATTCAACTCATCAAATAGAGAATTAGTAACTTGTCTTCTCAGTAAAGCAAGTCAAGATGAAAGTTGGCTTTGGCACAAGAAGCTGTCCCATCTAAACTTCAAGACCATGAATGAGCTTGTCAAGAAAGAACTGGTTAGAGGTATTCCTCAAGTGGAGTTTACTAAGGATGGATTGTGTGATTCCTGCCAGAAAGGAAAGTAGATCAAAGCATCATTCAGAAAGAAGCTTGATTCAACAATTGAAGAACCTTTGCAATTGTTACACATGGATTTGTTTGGACTAGTCAATGTGTTATCCATCTCAAGGAAAAGATTTTTCCTAGTAATTGTGGATGATTTCTCAAAGTTCTCTTGGACACATTTCCTAAAGTCTAAAGATGAAGCTAGTGAAATCATCATCAATCACATAAGGCAAGTCAACAATCATTCTGATTTTAAAGTAAGAAGAATCAGGAGTGACAATGGAATTGAGTTCAAGAATTCTGTGATGAGATCATTTTGTGAAGAGAATGGGATTATGTATGAGTTTTCTGCAGCAGGAACTCCACAACAAAATGGAGTAGTGGAAAGAAAGAACAGATCTCTTATTGAAGCTGCAAGGACAATGCTTGAAGAATCAAAGTTACCAACATATTTTTGAGCTGAAGCTGTGAATACTGCCTGCTACACTCAGAATATTTATTTTGTTAATTAAGCAAAGTGCATGACACCAATTCTAAATTTTCTTCATGTCTTTGGCTGTAAATGTTATATCTTAAGGAATCAAACTGATCAACATGAAAAGTTTGATGCTAAAGCAGATGAAGGAATTTTTGTTGGATATGCTGTAGGAAAAGCATATAGAGTCTACAATCTGGGAACCAACATTATTGTGGAATCAATACATGTTGTGTTTGATGATAAAAAGATTGAAGGACTACAAGATGGAGATTTCCATGAAAGCCTCAAGTTTGATAATGTGGAGATGGTTAGTGATGACAGTGATGATGAAAGTGATCAAGAAACAGTGAATAAGGATAATGCAGAAAAATCTACAACTAACGAAACACATAATTCAAAATCTTTCGAGCTACAAAATGCTTGAGATAATCTGACTTATCCGTCGGGAGATAATCAGCTTCATCCGTCAGGACACAAAATGCATCATCCGTCGGAACAATAAGAAAAGCTGAAAGTCAGAATAGATCACCTACAGAAAGTTCCCCTTTCTCAAATCAAAGATTCACAAACTCAAGGGGAGTTTCTCATAATCAAAACTCAGTCACACATCAAGACAACAATGAGGCCTCTTCATCAAGAGCTAATCTACCTCATCAAAGAAAATGGACTAAAGATCACCCTTTTGAGCTCATCATTGGTGATGCATCTTCTAGAGTTCAAACAAGGAGAGAAACTCAAGAAGAATGTCTATATAGAAGCTTCCTATCTAAGGAAGAACCAAAGAAGGTAGAAGAAGCTTTGTTGGACCCTGATTGGATTTTAGCTATGCAGGAGGAGCTAAACTAATTTGAAAGGAACAAGGTATGTAAGTTGGTACCCAAATCTAAAGGAAAGAATCCAATTGACACCAAGTGGGTATTCAGAAACAAGATGGATGAAAATGGCATAGTGGTCAGGAATAAAGCTAGATTGGTTGCTAAGGGCTACTGTCAACAAGAAGGAATAGATTTTGATGAAACCTTTGCTCCTGTTGCAAAACTTGAAGCCATTAGAATTTTCTTAGCCTATGCAGCTCATGCCAATTTTAAGATCTATCAAATGGATGTCAAAATTACCTTTCTGAATGGAGACTTGGAGGAGAAAGTCTATGTTAGTCAGCCTCCTGGTTTTGAAGATCCAAATTTTCCAGAATATGTCTACTATCTTTTGAAGGCACTTTATGCACTGAAGCAAGCACCTAGAGCCTGGTATGACACTTTATCAAAGTTTCTTTTGGAAAATCACTTCACAAGAGGTACTGTTGATAAAACTTTATTCTTTAGAAATATTAATGGCTCTAGTATACTTGTTCAAATCTATGTAGATGATATTATATTTTGCTCTACAGATGAAAAACTTTGCAAAAAGTTTGCCAAATTAATGCAAAATAAGTATGAAATGAACATGATGGGAGAACTAACTTACTTTCTTGGTTTAAAAGTTAAGCAAGTTAGGGATGTAATATTCATTAGTCAAACTAATAATATTCATGATCTTTTAAAGAAGTTTGAACTAATGGATTGCACATCTGCAAAAACTCCCATGGCCACTGCAACTAAGCTTGAATTAAACACCACTAAAAAGTCTGTGGATATTTCAAGCTATAGGGGCATGGTTGGCTCACTTCTGTACTTAATAGCTAGTAGGCCAGATATAATGTTTGCTACTTGTCTTTGTGCTAGATTTCAGGTTGATCCTAGAGAATCTCACTTAATAGCTATTAAGAGATTTTTCAGATATCTCAAAGAAACACCAAAACCTGGCATTTGGTATCCTAGAGATTCTGGTTTTGATCTAACTGGTTATTCAGATGCAGATTATGTAGGTTGTAAAATAGACAGAAAAAGTACAACAGGAACCTGTCAAATTCTAGGGAACAAACTTGTGACATGGTTCAGTAAAAAGCAAAAAATTCAGTTTCTACTTCTATAGCTGAAGCTGAATATATTGCTGCTGGAAGTTGTTGTGCACAGATGTTGTGGATGAAAAACGAATTGTTGGACTATGGTCTACAAGTGGATAGAATTCCCATTTTATGTGATAACACAAGTACAATTGCCATCACTGAAAATCCAGTACAACATTCAAGAATAAAGCACATAGACATCAAGTACCACTTCATCAGGGAACATGTGATGAATGGTACTGTGGAATTTCATTTTGTTTCAAGTGAAAACCAGCTTGCAGATATATTTACCAAGCCACTTGATGAATCCACCTTTTCAAGGTTAGTAAGTGAGTTAGGTATGCTTAATTATTCTTGAATCATTTCAAATATTTTTACAAGTTATAATGCAGCCAGAAACTTAATTGATTTTTCTATAATGGATGAAATTTTGACTAAGTCAAAATTTACATCCTGACGGATGTTCATTATCCATCGAGTTTGATCATCCGTCGAAATATTATTTGTTAACAAAAATTAATTACTTTTCTGGATTATTTTATAAACCGACGGATAATTGATTTATCATCATCCGTCGAATTGTCTCAATCTTAGCCGTTAAAACTCTAAACATTATCCATCGGGTATACTTACAGTTTGTAAGTATAACGCGACAGATAAGTGACATAATTTTTACAGTTTATTTATTTTTAAATGGCTATTTTGGGCTATTTTGATTGGTTACTTTACTTCACTTTATTATTTTTGACAGTTTATTTCTGAGATAGTATAAAAGCAGAATTCATTTTTATTCTACTCTTTTTTCATTGTCAAATCAACTGCTCCAACTTCCTTTCTTCTCCAAAGCAAATATTCTCTCTGCAAATTTTTCATTCTCTAATAATGGCACCAGTAGTCAAAATCATGTCTCAATCTGGATATATCTATGAAAAGAATAACTTTGTAGCTCTTGTGAATAAGGAGATTTCATAGTCTGGAGATTTTCACACGGTGATGGATTTTGTGAAGATCTGTAAACTCAGTTATGCTATGCTGGAATCACCCACAATCTACTGTGAAGTTGTGGAGGAGATATGGACAACTGCCATGTACAACTCATCTGATAAAACCATAACTTTCACACTTAAAGGTAAGCAGTTTTGCATCAATAGTGACATTATCAAAGCATGCTTTAGAATTCCAGATAACTCTGCTACTGTTCCACACACAGATACTGATATAGTTAACATGCTAAATTCTATGGGCTATGCACTTTCTACTTCTAAGTTAAGTGAAATTAGGAGGCTAGGTCTTAGAAAGGAATGGATCTATCTATGTGATGTGGTAAATAAAGTATTTTCTGGTAAAATTAGCAATTTTGATTCTGTTAACATCTCCATGCTTAACATGCTTTATATGATAGTTACTGATAAGTACTTTAATTTCAGTGACTTGATCATGTTTGAGTTAGGTTATAAGTTAGGAGAACTTAATAAGAGAGGTAAAAGTGTCTATTATGCTAGATTCTTTATGATGCTTGCTTACCATCTTATTGAGAATATTGTTGTTGAGAACCCAACCAACAAGCTAAATTATTGGGTTCAAGAAAGGAGAGTCATTGCTGATCTCAACAGGGCAAGTCACCATAAAGAGGTGACCCTCCATTACTTTCCAATCATGGAGGGACCTCAGGTAAGTGAGGTAAGCACCACTGTCTCTACTCTTCCAACCTCACACATTTTTTTGCCTTCAAGTGTAGCTATGACATCTGTGTCAATGACCCAACAGATGCCTACCCAAGCTACCAAACCAATAATTTCAAAATCCAAAACTAAGAAAGCCCCATCTGGTTTCTTTCAAAAGAAATCATTTGCAAAATCTACTAAACAAAAAGAGGGGAGTGTAAAGAGGGGAGTGTAAAGGAGAGTGAGCAAGGTGAGGGATAGGGTAAAAATCAAAGAAACCCTAAGGATAAGGCTGGTGAGATGAGTGTACCTAAGCCTAGCCACACCACAGTTTCCCAACAAACTATGGTTGTTAATAAGGAAATAAGCTCACTTCTAGTTTCATCCTCCCAAAAGGATGTTACTATTGAAACAAGCTCCCAACCAGGAGCACAGGTCAAGAGGATTAGGGACACAAGTTCACCACAGACTTATGCTAGAAAGAAAAGATCTAAAACCCTTGGAGATGCACAGGGAACATAAACAGTGCAAACTGAAGGAATAGACTCAGTCACTGCACCATCTCAAATTCAAGTTGATGTGGCTCCAGTAAATGTGGAGTCACAACCAAAATCTTTAGTGATAGAAGCACCTGAAACACCAAATTCACCCACACACTCATT
Organism: Apium graveolens; assembly: GCF_009905375.1. Lineage (NCBI taxonomy): Eukaryota > Viridiplantae > Streptophyta > Magnoliopsida > Apiales > Apiaceae > Apium > Apium graveolens. The sequence goes on along the minus strand of NC_133650.1, from coordinate 31,449,398 downwards.
GGATGTAGACATGATTAATACATCACTTCCAAATTCTCCATCTTTAACTCTATTGGAGAAGCCAAAAATCTAAGCAAGTGAGCATCATCTATTAGATGATTTGTTGGCTCACTTGCCAATTCTTTCTGAGTCTATTGAGACATCTGTGCCCAAATTTTCATCAATCTGCACAGAGTCTACAATAGTCTCCACTCCAAACTCATTCATTTTTTCTATCACGGTGGATATCATTCATCCGTCGAGTAGTGATTGTATCCCGACGGATGTGCCTAACAACAGTCATCCGTCGGCTAGCCAAACTACTACCCCGATGGATATTCCTCATCCGTCGGGAGTCTCTGCACAACTTCAAATTTCTTCAATTATTACAATTGCCGAGGACTTAGTAGTAGTATAATCACTCCTAGGACTGAGGGAAGGGAGTGAACTGAGTGAGAGGTTGGGTTGCTCCCAGGCAAAAGGAGAGAAAATGAGTGAACCTAAGCAGTCCATTTCTTCAGGACTGGCAAAAGTGAGTGAGGGGAGTCCCACATTAGATGGTGAAGGTGAGGGTGTGAGGGTGGGAAGCCAAGGGGAGCCCTTGATGCAAAAACAGAGAGAACATGAGAGAAATGCAGGTACTGAAGAGATAAGGATGGACACCATTACTAGTGAGTCAATAAATGTCAGTGATGCAGAAAGGGGGAGTCTATCTCAGCAAGCACATCAAACTGTCATAGAATCTATCCCCTGGATGCTGAGACATTTACTCATCCCGTTCCAGCATATCAAATTCTAGCTGGACAGGGCAATGAGGAGGCTGAAATGATGCTCAACTTAGTGTACACCCCTCAATCTATACAAATAGCAAAGGATATCATCACAGCCATGCCAGCTAGAGCTAATGATGAGGTTGACTATGGTACTGGTGAATTTGCAGATTTCTTTGGAGATAATGGTGATGATAGTGAAGAGCTTATGGACATAGGGAGAGAAGCAGACACCAGCTCTTGATCTGGCCTGCCATCATGGGCATTCTCTGAGGATTGTGATATTCAACATTTCAAAACCACTCTCATCCATCAAATTCAAGACACACATAATGCTCTTCAAGCAACAATAAATGCTAGCACCAGGAAGCTTTTACAGGCACATCTCAATTCTCTACAATTACATCAAATCCAAGGCTTTCAACCCAGTCAGGATGTCACTTCTATCAAGACTGAGATTGATCAAGTGAAGAAGGATATTTCTGAAAGATTGGATGCTAAACTTCCAGAAGCAACAATGCTTGATATTAAGAGACAACTAAGGAAGAACTCTGATCTTGCCACTAAAGTGGATTACTTGGATAAAAGGATGACTGCGATGGAAGCTTCTCTAACAGCTATTCATCTACATCAAGCACAACAAACTCAACTGCTGCAAAAGCTGGTGGCTGCACAATCTTCTTCCTCCACTCTACTTGATGATAAGAAAAGGGGGAGAAATCATTATCTCAAGATAGTCAAGCAGAGCCAACTATTGAGGGGGAGCATGTGGTAAATGTACAAATCAGCCAAGTAATTGTTCCAGAAATTACTCTGCCAAAGTCACCAGTATTGGACATCATTGATCTGATCCAAATAGCAGCTGCTAAGCTTGATTCAAAGTCAATTCCCAAGATGCTTGATGTTGCAGCTGTGGAGAAGGAACTAGATGAGAAATGGAGAAATATAGATGCAGAAATTCAACAGAAGTTTGGGCCAATTCTGAAACTAGACAAAATCTTCACTCATCACTCTCAAGTCAAGAATATTTCTGTAAATGAAATGAGTATGAATTATCTGGAAAAAGGCCAAACATCTTGCATCAAATCTCCAAAGGCAAATCCGGTCCTGAAGCCTAAAAGAAACTACTCAAAGTTTTCGGATAAAAATCCTAGGGATACTGTGTTTGAGACACCCAGACCAGATGAGAAGAAGCTGTTGGCTAGGTCAACTGCATTTTTCAAAGATCCTACTGATTCAACACTTAAAAGAAGAATTGCCAAAATCTACAGAAATGGTAAAGAAATTTGTGTGGTGGCTGTACACCTTCTGTTTGTAGAAGCTAAGAAGGAAGATAAGTGAAGAATCAGGCAAGAAAAGAAGCAGGCTGCCTTAGATTCTAAGAAGCTCAAACAAAAGAAGGAGCAAGCTGCTATCTTGGCCAAACTTCAAGCTGTGAAGACTACAATAGAGATTTCTGCACAACCATTTGTAATTGCTGAACCTCAAGATCAGAAAGTGCAAAGTGTACCACAATTGAAAAGAAGATTCCGATACATGCTCCACTCCAAAAGAAAATTGGACTTCAGTGATGAGAAAATGGAAGACTACATTCCCAAAAAGTCTACAACTTCAACTCAGACATCAAAACCCTCAATGGTATTTGAAGAATTCAAGGTGGTGGATCCAACAAGGAATATTCATGGTGAGCCCTTAATTCCAAAGGATGAGCCAGTAGACTGGGATAGTTTACCAATTCCTGAACTAAACTTTCCAATCTTCAACAAGCTAAAGAAAACAAAGACTAGAGCAATCAAGAAAGTGAAGCATGTGACTCTTAGATCCAAGACCCTAACCAAATCTTAACCCACAGTCAATAAGGAGGATCTCTTATACATCTGTGACATCAAGGAGTTCTCTGAAATAAACCTCTACTTGGAAGAATTAGAAGAAGTAAGAGGGATTGATGCCTATAGACATCTTTCTGAAAGGCTAGTGTTCAAGTATAAGGGAAGGAAAGAGATCACATGGCCACTTCACAGGATTCTTAAAGAAAGACAATCTGTACTGATAAAGGTCTATTCATCCTTCAAGAAGAACTTTGGATTTAATATGACTGTAAGGAGAATAGTTCTGAAGAAAATAGAGGAGCTAAGGCGTAATAGAGCAAATATGCACTTTCAAAAACTCTGTCTATTCCCTTCACAGGAAAGAGAGTGCATTTGAGGCCTTACTGGCTGATGGAATTCATGGATGATAAGGGAGTTAGAAAATTCTTCAGACTGGATGACCAATTGAGCATCTCTAGCAATGAGACTCTTTTGGAAATACAAGAAATGTTGGATATATCTGAAGCTGATGAACTTGAATTCCACAGACAACTCCAGAATCAGATAGAAGAGAATAACAGGAGGCTTGGGAAGAAATCCAGACAATCAAGGAAATAGATTTATCTGCTCAGACTAGAGGAGCACATTGATAAAGATTGTGAGCAACTCTTTGTATACTTTGCTTTGTTCAATTTTCAGTAAATATTGTAGCACTTATCAGTTTTATCTCTACTTTTCAATCTGTATCATTAGGATGTTTTGTTATCATCAAGTTTCTCTTAATTTATGGCTACAATTACAGTAGACATAAATTGGTGGAGATTGTTAGGAATATGTTGTGAACTTAATGATAAATTAAACAAAACACCTTAGTACATTTAACTTAGTGAATTTTGTAGCACTCGACGAATGATCAAATATAGTCCCGGAGGATGATTTAATATAGTCCCGGCGGATGACAATTTGACATCCACCGGGTGAGTAGCTTATGTAACAAATAAGTATTGTAGCACATTTCTGCAAACAACTTTGTGTAGATTCTGTAGGAGTATATGAGTCATGTTGACTACTAGTGGATATGCAGAATAGGTTGATTAATTATAAATATGAGATGTCTTGTAATTTTGTATAAGTGAAATGGAGTCAAGTGACAAATAGCTACCCGACGGATGATCAACAAAGCTACCCGAAAGATGATCAACAAAGCTACCCGACGGATGACAAACATGTACCCGACAGATGATCAAATTCAAATATCTATTGACAGTGACAACGCAGACACATGCGTTGGGTGTTTGCAAAAGGAATGTGGCAGCCTGTTAAGCAGGAATTTGAAAACAAGGAAGCATTACCATTTTCATGTAATTGTAAAGATATTCAAAGATGCTGGAATAGAGTAGTGAAGTAGCATGGAGTTAGACTAGATATGTTTTGTTTTATTATCTTGTCTTATTGTCATGTAAACTTGGTAATATATAAACCAAGTGTAGCAAGTAGAACATTCAACAAAGCAAACACATTTTAAAAGAGAGATAGAAAAAGCTGTACTTGTCAAGTATTTCTCTGTAGTTTGTTTGTTCTACTTGTAAAGCAGCTTTGAGCCATTCTAAGCTACACAGAGTTCTAAACCAGATATATATATATATATATATATATATCTGGTGGATACATTCAAATCTACCAGAAAGTTTTAAAAGCTTGTGTTTTTATTACTTTGTGTTTTGATTTATATAACTCTTTCATTCCGCACTCTGCAAATCAAACACTTATATATATTTAGTTAGAACAGTTTTTAAAATCTTGAAAAAGTAGCTAGAATTACATTCAACCCCCTTCTGTAATTCTTGTTGTATTGTTAGGAAATAACACGGCGAACCTCCGATCGCCCGTTCAGCCACACAAAACACCACCATCTAACAGGGTTTTCAGTTTAAACTTGTATAACGTCACATTTTCGGGCTATATTCAACAATAAAAGCATCAAATAGTGTGCCAATCGTCGAATTCGACGATCCCCACCTCCCCGTCGGCGAAGAACCCAGCGAAAACCCGACCACCACCATTTCGAAACTAAAATTGATCATATATATATACATAGCTGAGTTAACCTACAATCTACTCATATGATCAAAATAAACACCCACATCTTTAATAATCAAGAAAATCGAAATTAAAATTTAATAAAACACATGAACTCGACTTATACTATCTGGTTATCGTTTGGTCCAAACAATTATATAAATCGATTGCAAATGCTAAGATAAAGCTATATCAATCATCAATTTCAATCAATAACCTTCAGATCAAAAATTCCCAAATCTGATTAAGAACATTCATACCCTTTATAAACCCTAATTTTTATAATTCGAGAACCAAACTCAAATTTCTATATGTTATTGAACTCCAAATTTAACATATAATATATCAAAATGATCAGAATAAAATTATCTACAAGATACAATCATCAAATCACATGAACAACATAAAAATGAAAAATTCATGTTTTAATTATAATTTAATTCGAATTTAAATAAATATATATAAAAATACCTTTGATTTCTGCAGTGAAATTGATTGTAAATTATGAAAGTAATTTTCACAAGCTTCGATTGGACTACTTGCACGCCCAAATCGGAGTTCAAATCAATAAACAAATGCTAGCAGAAGATATTTAGCATCTGTGGCCCCAATTAATCCAAGATCTTTTAAGGTTACAGTTCTAGAAACAAGAATTCCAAATTCCACAAATAAAATTTTCACTTTCTTTAAAAACATCTATTTCAACAATTTAAGAACTCACAACTTAACCCGCTAGTATAAATTTAGAAAGAAGTATATTAGGCCCAAATATAAGTTAACATAACTAATATATAAACAAACCAGTTTTATAAAATAGAACTTGCTCTAGTTTCGCAAACCCTGGACCAACCACCTTCCAAAAACTTCTTCTTTGCTTTCTCCAATTACGCGGCTAAACAACGCAAGCTAATCCTTACTGGAAGGTTAAATTTTAAAAAACAGGCAAGTATGAGTGAAAGAAATGCTCAACAAGTTCATTATAGCATATATATGGTCTTTTGATATAAAATCGACATCTGCACTAGGGCAGAACATTTTAAATCATAATCGCTGAACCAGAAAAAGTTTTAATTAAGGAATCCCATAATTGGTTCCTTAAATGTATTAAAAATCATTTTAATATTTTTGAGCGAAAATGCTTCAACAATACTTTAAATCTCGATGAGGATAAAACTCATAAAACAGTGTTTACATGAATATCGTAAACAATAATATGAAACAGTGATTATAGACTGAATCATAAACTAATTCAAAACCTAACTCTTGAAATCAATACTCATTTTGATGTCATATCAAATTAGATATTAATACGAACTTTGATGCTAACAACATCCTATACTGAAGTCAACATCAATCATCTATATTAATACCACATTTGATATTTAACAACAAACTAAATATCAACATCAACCTGAAACTGAATCAAAATTACATTTTCACCTTTTATTCAAAACAGAAGCACGGGATAAAACATTTATGTATGATTATCAGCAACAGTATTATGCTGATAAAGAAAGAACAACAGATAATGAATGATATCTGAAAAATAACTGAAGCTAATAGTAAGCTTATAAAATAGTAAGCGATAAGTTTTAGATTGGGAATCACAATATTCCGGCGGATGTTTTATCATATGCTGATCAGCCATTATGATAGAGCTGGATCATAATTCATAGAATTCGGATCCCAAATATGAGTACTCAAACAAAAGCTACATACCGGCCACAACCGATATGTACTTTAATAAAAAGGCACACTGTGGCCAAAGGACAAAAGCGTGTTAACATATTTCAGTTAACACAAAGCCCTAATGTTGGACCGTCCACCCGGGCCACTTATGCATCTTCCAATCAAAATAATTTTCCGTCATAAAGGAATCCAATCAATCGATACATTATCTACTCTCCATTTCTCATGGTCTGGAGTAATCTCAACAACTGATGGCGAAATAACTAGAATGATTAGTTATTCGCTAAATATCAATATCAAGTTCCACAATATAGAGTGAAATGGGATAGCATAGTTATTCACTATCTATCTGGAAATTAATTATATGCTAGCAGAAAAATTGCTAGAATAACACGACTTCAATAATCCCAATGATTATATGCGCAATGTCTTCCAAAAGCTTTATAAAATAGTTTAATCCAGATCTATAAACATATAACTATTCAGGAAGTAGAATAGCTTATAAAAACTTGCATAATCATAAGCAGTTCGATATGTAAAATATTGAACTATTCTGGAATTAGAATAGCATAGAAAACTTGCCTTTGGTTTTTAGCAGTTAAGCACACTCGCAATAACACAATCGACTTATTTTGACATCTCGTGACATAGTTGTCTTCTATTTCAACAATTCACTGATATATTGCTCCTGCGATTGCTAGAATCCCGATATGCATTACTGTTCAACTTTACTCTGGATCCCAAAGTCTCGTCTTGATCATCTTGAACAACTCGCATCTATAATTAAAAGATACACTCTTAATTGTCGCACAATAATTACTCGACGAACTGCGCGTCAAAACTCTATCGTCTACCCAAACGATAACCCACAAATAAAAAACAATCAGAAATAAGACTCTTGGCCCATATACGCACGTAGACATGTTTCAATGATATGTAAACTGACAACTTATTTATATAATAAACTCATTTATATCCAATAAATGGATATGAAATCTACCGAAAATTCGGCAACATTTCCTCTATTTATTAGACTATCCACCTGTTTACAATCTCAATCAACAATCAAATATATAATAAGAATCAACCTTGACTTGCTGTAAATACATAAGAAAATCTTCCTTGACTTGTAGTTACATATAATTCACATATCACATAATTCAAATAATACATGACTCGGTTCGTCAAAACATTTAACTCGGTAGGTTTAAAACTGAAACTGAGTCAAAATACGACATTTCGATAAATACGCGACTCATAACTGACTTGCAAAATAAGCGACCTTTCGAAATAAAAGGATTCATATCTCGAAAGTATTTTTAATAGAAGCATAATATTCTTCTGAATCTAGACACGTTCGTGTTATATTAAACGGATGAACGGTCTATTTATTATGAATAAAATAAGATTAATTCAATTAACAATAACGCCTTTGTTTTTAGGGTTGATTTTGAAGAACATAACAAATATTTAGGGTTTTCTCTGTATTTTATCGGTTTTAACTGACTGATTATGATTATACGAATAAAATAAGATAACAAATAGGCTATTTATATTTATGGAATATTGGTTCGTATTGGATTGATAAATTAGTTACTTAGCCGCTAAGTAACTGCAAAAATGATCTGATTTAATACCTGTATTAGATAATTATCCAAACCAAACTTCTAATAAAACACTTTATATGAAAATAATGTAATATTATCCTGTCTTTCGAGAATACTGGTTTTGTTGCTTTATCGAAATGATTATCGTATCGAAAATCTTGTGCCGGGACGCGCACGGGTCAAACCGTAATACAGATCGAAAAAGTTAAAATACGGAAAATGTCCAGAATTATCAGATTAGGTTAGAAAGGAGTTTTCCGAAGAGTTTCGGGTTGTAAAAATGCAAAAATGGTTGAAGTTGGACGATTCCCGTCTTTAAAAATTAATTTTGTAATTATTCAGAAAATAATTAATAAATTCATAAATCATTATAAAATCATATATCACTACAAAAATTACCAGAAAAATACCATAATTACCTGTACTTTATTCTGGATATAATAAAATTAATATACTCACATTTTATAATATATAAACATCCAAATATTATTATCAATCATCAGATAATTCACTAAAATCTACATAATAATCATATAATAATCACATAATAATCATTTATTAATAAAAATAATCACACGCTATGCCCCAGATATTACATCCTTCCCCCTTAAAAGGATTCTGTCCTCAGAATCATACTAAGGATCAGATAATGATATATTCAAGTATCTCATTTCCATTTTCTCAGGTTGATCCTTCAACCTTACAACTTTTCATAAACTTTAACTTGCAAATCAATCATTACTCAACAGCCTCTTGCTGACATTGTATTCTATTAGTTGCTCATATAACTCAATTCAAGCCTCCATTTTATAAATATAATGGAGCTAAATTACTCTTCCTGAGTATATACAAATAAACACCCTATGAACCTGCTATACGTGTGGCGGTGAAGCCAACTCACTTGCCTATTTTACAGTCTCAAAAGGACCATCACAATGCATATTAATTCTTTTTCCTTTCTTATTCTAGTGATTCGTGCTAATGAATGTTTCCAATAGATACTGGTTGTTGAACCTCATTCCCACATGTCTTTTTGTTCAATTAACCTAGTTTGTATTCACTTCCGATCGCATTCGAGGCTCTTAAATCGTTCCCTTAATCTTCTTGTCCATCTGCGAATGATATACTGAAACCATAGCATATTCGATTTCTAACGTTCTCGAAATTACTCGAGAAAATCTCAATTTACAAATATTTCATCAAATTCATCAATTTACTTCTGTCCAGAAATATTAGATTAAGTAATAATATCGATCAATTCCCAATCCATACTTGAATCTGATAGCGCACCACAATCTCCTTGTAGCAATATCAACTTATTCCTCGGGTAAAGTATTCGTTAACAAAAGAATGGTTGAGTTTAGTTAATCTATCCTTAATAATTTAAATAATGCTTGCTTTATCTCTGGTTTTCAAGTAATTCTCTATATCGTTCTTTAACGAGCTATACTCATTTTTGAAAAGGTTACGGTAATAGGTTCACCCTCTAGTGTTGGCTTTAATTATTTAATAAATATGACATTTACTTACATGTCCTTCTATTTCCATTCTTATGCCATGTCAATAAATACCTGCATTTAAATTTCCATATTTAATAGTAGTCACAGAAGGAATTTCCTATTTTCAATATAGGCATTTCACTCAATTCCTTACATTAGCTCCGGCACCCTGACGTTCATAACTTATTTATATCCTGGAAAATCTTATAAAATTTCTTATCATCCTTTTGATTTCACTTCCCTTTCTACTTAAGTTCTTCATTCTCCTGACTAATTGTCTCTTCTTAACATAAGCGATCCTTTCTTTCTAATTATACTGGTTTGATTATCTTTAGATAAGCCATTCTGTGGCTAATACTGGAATGAAAGCTTTCTATTAATAAATATTTGGATTCTTGTTAACAAAACTATTAAAATCCATTGACAGCTAATTCCTTAGCCTTACTCACATAATCACTAATCGCACAACTTTCATATTTAATCCACTTAAACTATTCTCTGTCACATCTTTGGGTTCTTCGCATTGAAGAAATGTTTTAAATTATTGAGGTCTATGCCCGCTATACATCGTCTTTCCTGCATAATCAAAATATCCCCCTCTTTAGTTCACATATGATCATTTCCAACTTCTAGTATACATCGAATACTTGTGTTCGCGATTTATCTAGTATTTCAGAGTACTTCTTCATTACTTTATCATTCAATATTGGTACACATTCAAGTCCTTCATGGAAACAATATTGCAGATGATAAATTTTTTTTGATTATTTAATAGTATCCACATTGCCGGAATTATGAGTCTCGTCTTTCTTCTTTCTCCCTCTGCATCTCCTTCTTACTTCCCTCCACTCTATATCGAACCTTTAGTTCTTGAAAACATTCTTCTCACTTGCATGTATAACTAATTTTTTTTCTCTTGTCTATCGCAAAGAGGCATATTCATCTAGATAAGGTCTCGCATGCTTGCCGTAACATCGTGTTAATTCTACTAAATTTCTGAATTCTACTGGTGTCCTTACTTTCTCCAAATTTCTAATTGCTTTGATTTTGAATCTGAAAATCATGTCAGGATTCGACTTAATCTAATTGGAACCGATTTCCATCTAACTAACCATAAGTTGATAAAATTAACCAATCAACTCTTTTAATTGATCAATTAAACCAAGTGATGACTAGCAAAATGAAATCAAAATCCAATTATATAAAGTCAGTTTGGTCATAACAACCTTTTTCAAGAACTGAGATCATAATCATTTGGGGTATCAACAGAAAATCAATAAAACACGAAAGTATAATACCAAGTAGGGTATTTTCTGAAAATTTGGGCAGCATCTCCTCTATATTATATGAACTACCAGTCGGAATCAACCCGTCACCAACAATCAACAACCATATCAATCCACCACTATCTACCAACCTCATTATTTCACCATACTTCAGAATATATCATGCTGATGACCGCATATAATACTAACTGACATAACATACATCTTTTTATCAAACTAAGAATATAACCATACCTTTCATTTATTCCTTCAAAATATCTCGGAACTCCACTAATGAATATAAAATTATTCTGCTGTTTCTTAAAAACTTTATTCCAGGATTCTTCTAGTTCATTTTTTTCAAGCTCTCTAATTAACAATCATATCACTTATACCTGTTCATAAATCCGTTCTAAAGAAATATTTTAATCTTATTTCTCACGGCTCATACTTGTACATGGATACTTTTAAGAACCTATACTACATCTTTCAACCGATCAAACAAATCCTCTATCCTTGAGAATATACGTTTCTTCTCATTAGTAACTTGTCTAATTTCTGATAACCAACACATGGTCCCAATCCACACTATCATATTCTATGAAAACTCATTTGGTTCTAAAGCGTTATTTCTTAGAAGATTTGACGCAGTTGGATCACCAGTTCTTTATTTCTATTTATATTTTCCTATACGGAACCTCCGTTGCTGGCTCAGTCATGAGCGTCAATTTTACCATAACTCATTTACTCGAGTTGGGAAGCCTAACATATTCTTGAAGAACATATTTCAAATTCATTTATAATTAAAATTTCTTTGATTCTCAATCTTTATGACAAGTATTTCTCACAAGATTGAAGTGTGCTTCACCTTCTTACATATTAATCGCTTGTCTGGGTCATTATTGAGAATTCCTTCATCTACTTCTGTTGTCCCGTCAATCATTTGCCTTGTATGGTGTACGCAACCTTATTATCTTATTTCTATGGTTGATTTACCTCATACGGTTCGCCAACTACTCCAATTTACGCCAAAATCTCAGACTTGAAACGTATCATGTATACAGATTTCCGTTTCTAATTTGATGTATTCGTAACAACCACGTTATTGGCATAGTGATTCTTCTTTGCACGAAAATGTCCACCATTTATTGGCTTGTAATTATTCATACCCAACATATAACTCCATCTGCTACATAAGGTCATTTCACTTCTTTTAAAACACTGAAAGAATAGACCTTACACAAGAAGAGAATTTTTGTATATGATTTTGATTGAAAGCTTTATAAAGAACAACAATGTAACAAAACAATTGGAAGAATCCATAGGTTCATAATCATGATTTGCAAAAGAAAATAAATAAATAAATGATTTGGATATAAATGAGACAACCATATTTGTACTCAAGATGGCCAGTCTTTAATACTATATGGCATACAACACATGATTAGTTGGCGTCCCACCCGACTCTTCGTCATTTTGACAAAGCGTCACATCATAACACTGCTTGTCTCGGTCAGAAAGCAATATTCCGAGAAAAGAAATAATTTGGAAGGAATATAATAAATTTTCTTTCCTTCTTGTCTCATATATTTATCACTGAAAGAAGCTCACGCGTATTCAAGAATCGAGAAGAGTATATACAGTCATGGAAAAAGAATAACGTTGTTGACCGCCATCTATGTTTCACTTATGCATACTTTCAGGGCTCGTTCGAGTAACAGATTCCAGATCCATGTCAGATGATAGATTCGAAATATCCTCCGGAAATACCTTTAACATTTTAATAATTTGAGCATAATTGTCTTCTCGTTAAATTTGCCGTCATAACTTCTTATTTCATCCCTACCATGTAAATCTTGTATTTTTAGCATTATGCTTCCATGTTTGATACTTTAATAATTCGACCATAATCGCGTTCTTACGGAATTTATAATCAAAATTTCTAAATTCTTCTATGCCGCATAGCGTAATCATTGATCATGCAACACCTCGATTCCGTCGATAGGAATATTCTTCTTCTTCAATCGTCTGGAAGATTCCTTAATTTTCTTCAATCATCCTCGAGCTTCTTTTGGGTCAACGAACCCATTTTAAACTTTAATAATTCCATACATTGGATAGATAATGTTTCCGCACGTTGATTCGATTGTTGATACTATTAGACAATGTTTGCACTCTTCTTTCGAGAAAATTTTAAATTTTTCCGTATTAGCGAGTCTACTTGGCCATCTGAACTAATAATACTGAGTTCAATCAAGTATTTTTTTCGTGTAATCTAATACTTATAACAACAAGAACTCAAGTAGTAATTTGACAACCAAGTTTTAAAACTCATTTTGTGTAAAGATCTTTTAGAAATTTTGTTAAGAAAATCTTTTTTCGAAAACTTATTTTAGAATTTTAAAAATCGAACATCTGGTCATCCTTACTATATGAGTTGGTTGTTGTTCTCTTCAACCACAACAAAGTACCTAATTGAAGAAACGACCACCTAAGGATTCATCCACTTCAATACCTCTTCTGCTCTTTATTGAATCTATTTCGCCTTCACTAGTCACCGAGAACTTCATTTACCGATGCATACTATTTCCTTCGTAGCTCTAACTCCAAAGCTGATATCTGATACTATCTTTGATGTTTTCAACATCGTCCCTGATGTCATATGTATAACCAATTAACGGAATTCAGTATTCTATCTGTAGATAAGGTCGTAGCTTCTTGCTAGTCTTAGATATACCTAATATGGAAGATATCATTCCTTGCGCGACGCCCGTAAAATGACAAGAAACTTCGTGCAACGATGGTGCCTTTGAAATTTGCAACGTTGGCTCTTTGTCAGCTTCAATCAACTCGTTACCTCCAGTCTGAACCTTGTCCAACTACATAATTCTAATTTGGATCATACCGAAACTCATCTATCTTTCCTTATACGAAGTTCTTACGTGAATCATTCTCTTTTTTCTTTAAAATCACATAAAAATAGGGTAATTTACCCATTTTCCATTGAGCTGTCGACTCTTCGCAACTATAGGATCTAGGAACTCAATATATCTATAGTGTCAATATATTCTCCTTCCACTTATTTTAACAATATCATATCTTACTAATCCATATCGGATCTGCTAATCTTAACTCACACTCAACTCGAACTCAAGATGAGTATACTTAGGGTCTTCCTTATCTTATAGGACCTATCAATCCTATCTTACTTCCACCTATTCTTATTTCAGGGACCAATAACCTGTAGCTTTGATACCAACTGTAACAGCCCCAAATCCGAGGTTAGGATTGGGTGTCACCAAATAACTTTAAACAATGTAGGTAATATAGATCTGTATGTTAAAACAAATATACAAACATCCCCTCAATAATCTGGATCGCCTACAGTTTATGGTATAAAACAAGAATCTAACCTTCTAAAGTTACAATAACTAAATATACTTTTATTACCTCTTTACTAACTTCCTCATATTATTTACTCTGACACCTCCAAACTCCTTCAGCTAGGATCTCTCCGCTTTTGCTGTCTATTAAGAGCTATTCACTTTTGTCTTCATTTGATACTGAAAGAAATAAGAATTCACAACGCAAGAGTGACCCAAAAATGCCCAGCAAGTATCATAATTGGTTTCCAGGTATCAGATCAAAGAAACTTCTGGAAACAATCATTAAATGATTTTAAAACATCTTTATTTATTTAAAACATTTGGCGAATAAAACATCGACCCTCATTGGCCCTTAATCATAAATCACATTTCTCTGTAAAAGAACAGTGAACGTTTCACTGATTCATTTCTTGAATCAAATCTTTATTTGTTTTTGTAACCATAACTTTCCAAGAAGGAATGTCGTTAATGGTGATCAACAATAAATTAGACTGGACATTAGAACCTACATATGCACTATAACATGCTGATCAGTAAGGATATAGTACAGATCTATACCCAAATGCATAGAACCACCAAACATATAGGGTACCCAGGCACTATGGTTTAATAATCAAGGGTCCACCCATCTCTGGACCTTAGGGTCCAGCTTATTCCTGGTCCTCATCGTAACCATCCAGGCCGTAGAGTATTTTGATGTCAAATCATTTTGATTTCAAAACATCCCGATTTAGGGTTCGCAAATAACCCGAAACAATAGGTATTTACTCAAGAGATCAATTGATAATCAAGGAACAAAATCAAAAAGGTACTTGCATAAATAAGAGTAATTGCAGCGAAATATAAAAATAGTTAACTATTCTGAACTTTGAATAAGAATGAAGTATTTACAGTATATCATAAGAAGGTTTAGGAATACTTGCCTCAATTGATAACCGTCTGATCTTTAACTATCCGCCATATCACTCAGTTCTGGTATGCTTGTATTTCCATCAACAAGCTATCTGACCTTTCTTGTTATTCACCATCTTATGTTGATCTTATCTCTGTATCTACTCGTTTCATTACCACATATTTTCAAGCTTACTTTCACTATCACTGTCTGGCTTTGAATGCCTCGAACTATATGTATCTATCATAAAAGATACTATTTCACTTAACCAACAATATATAATTGTCTAGTTTATACGTTTATCCTTACCATCTACCCATTTGATAATAAAAGATAAGGATAATCTTTAATCATATAAAGTTTAATAGACATGTGGATTCATAATTCACATAACATGTAAACACACAAGGCACGTATCACATAATTCATATACATATGATTCAGTTTCTCAAAACATTCGACTCGATACATTCATAATTGAAATCAGGTCAAAATAATATTTATCGATCAATAACCGACTTAGAATGACTCACAAAACAAACACCCCTTCGATATAAAAGAATTTAGGTCTCGAAAGTATTTTTAATGGAAGTAAAATATTTTTCTGAATCTAGGTGCGTTCATTTCGTATTAAATGGACGAACGGTCTATTTATTATGAATAAAATAAGAATAATTCAATTAATAATAATATTAATTGAATTTTTAATACCTTTATATAATTTGATAATCTCAAAATGATTTTTAAATCATTAATTGGCTCAATTATAAATAATTACATTTTATTTAACTATTTATAGAATTTATTAATTAAGTAAATTAATTAATCAATTAAATCCATAAATAATTAATTAAAATAAATTATAATAATTAAATCAAATTTAGATTTTTGAAAATAATAAAATAAAATATTGTTTATTTAAATTTAAAATAATTTAGTCAATTATAATAATAATTAACTATATTATTTTTAAATTAAAATGTTTTTTAAAATTATAAGAATTGAATTTTTGAATTAATTAACAAAAGAAAATGCAAAAACAGAAATTAGTTTTAGGAATTAGGGTTTTGGGGATTAAACCTGGGTCGAAACCAGGTTATACCGCGGGTCAAGAAGAAAGAATCGGGTTTGAAGGTCACCAGACTTTCACCCAAATTCGAGCCGCCGCGGAGAACCTCTGGTCGCCCGTTCAGCCACCCAAAACACTACCATCTAACAGGGTTTTCAGTTTAAACTTGTATAACATCATATTTCTGGGCTATATTCAACAATAACAACATCAAATAGTCTGCCAATCGTCGAATTCGATGATCCTCACCTCCCCGCCGGAGAAGAACCTGGCGAAAACCCAAACACCGCCATTTCGAAACCAAAATTGATCATATATATATATCAATACAAAGCTGATTTAACCTAAAATCTACTCATATGATCAAAATAAACACCCACATCTTTAATAATCAAGAAAATCGAAATTAAAATTTAATAAAACACATGAACTCGACTTATACTATCCGGTTATCGTTTGGTCCAAACAATTATATGAATCGATTGCAAATGCTAAGATGAAGCTATATCAATCATCAATTTCAATCAATAACCCTCAGATCAAAAATCCCCAAATCCGATTAAGAACATTCATACCCTTTATAAACCCTAATTTTTATAATTCGAGAATCAAACCCAAATTTCTATATGTTATTGAACTCCAAATTCAACATATAATATACCAAAATGATCATAATAAAATTATCTACAAGATACAATCATCAAATCACATTAACAACATAAAAATCAAAAATTCATGTTTTAATTATAATTTAATTCAAATTTAAATAAATATATATAAAATAGCTTTGATTTCTTTAGTGAAATTGATTGAAAATTATGAAAGTACTTTTCACAAGCTTCGATTCGACTACTTGCACGCCCAAATCGAAGTTCGATAACGCCTTTATTTTTAAGTTTGATTTTGAAGAACGCGTCAAATAATTACGGTTTTCTCTGTATTTTATCGGTTTTAACTGAATGATTATTATATACGAATAATATAATATAACAAATAGGCTATTTATATTTATGAAATATTGGTTTGTGTTAGATCGTATTGGATCGATAAATTAGTTACTTAGCCGCTAAATAACTGCAAAAACGATCCGATTCAATACCCGTATTGGTTAATTATCCAAACCGAGCTTCTAATAAAACACTTTATATGACAATAATGTAATATTATCCCGTCTTTCGAGAATACTGGTTTTGTTGCTTTATCGAAATGATTATCGTATAGAAAATCTTGCGCCGGGACACGCACAGGTCAAACCATAATCCGGATCGAAAAAGTTAAAACACGGAATATGTCCGGAATTATCAGATTTGGTTAGGAAGGAGTTTTTCAAAGAGTTTCGGGTTTTAAAAACGCAAAAACGGTTGAAGTTGGACGATTCCCGTCTTTATAAAATAATTTTGTAATTATTCAGAAAATAATTAATAAATTCAGAAATCATTATAAAATCATATATCACTCCAAAAATTACCAGAAAAATACCATAATTACCTGTACTTTATTCTGGATATAATAAAATTAATATACTCACATTTTATCATATATAAAAATCCAAATATTATTATCAATCATCAGATAATTCACTAAAATTCACATAATAATCATATAATAATCACATAATAATCATTTATTAATAAAAATAATTACACGCTATGCCCCGGATATTACAGGTTATAATACTAGAAAAAAGTCAATAGACATTAGTTCAGAACTTATGTCTATTTCCTTCAAAATTTATGTCTACACGGGTGTAAGAAAATATTATTTTTTACATCGGTCTATTTCCTTCAAAATCGACACTGCGCAGGTGTAGAAAATTTATTTTTTTACATCTGTCCAAAATCGATGTGAAATGTTACCCCATAAATCAGTTCCCTCATTTTTCACATCAGTCCAGAACCGTTGCAAAATATCACCCCAGACATCAACTCCTTACAAGCAGTGATGTCTAATATGTACATAGACATCGGTTTTAGACGATACCTGGTTAATAGATATCTACTGAAAACTGATGTGTGTTATTTTAAAACTGATGTTTTTTGTGGGTCTATAGAATGACCTTTTTACATCGACTTTTTTGAAAAAATTGTGATGTTAATAGGCAATTTGGACATTGTTTACAATTATATAAACTAATGTAATATTTACATGATCTAATCATACACATACCAAAAAATGCCAAAAACCAAAATTAACCAATGATATCGTATTAAAATAACCAAAAATATTAATTATCATTACAAAACCAATCCAAAGGATTTTAGTGTACAACTAGAAAATCAAAAACATGATTTTGAAAACTACTCCATTATCAAGCCTATTGTATCTAGTATATACCAAAATAGGGCACAATGTACTCATGCTTGCCTTGATCCACAATCACGTGCTGCTCTTATATTGGCTTCATCCTACCAAATATAGTAAAATAACTTCATGCATAGAAATTTAATATAATCATAACTAGTTGAGAAGAGGGATACAAAAAAATATAACAGTAACCCGAAGGAGATATGTAAAAGTTGTTGGTCTCATAAACTGCATTTGCCCAGCAAGTAAAGATAAGATATTTTGTGATATCAAAGAAAAATTTAAATATAGAACAAATACATACTTTGAAGCCTTAATCACTCTGTACCAGCTGATATATGTTTTACTGGTTGCCATAATAGCCATCGTAATTTGCTGCAATGCTATTTAGTTGTCCCTATAAGAGAAAAATGAATCATATTCGAGGAGCATTAACTAAAATTGCTTTAATGGATAATATACTAGACTTGGATTGTGATAAAAAAATTATGACTCTAAATATACTACACTATTGTAATGTCAGACCTTGAACAGTCTATTGACCATAATATGACAGCAGATACTAGCAACAATAGAACAACTTAGAGTATTATTTTTAATTAACCTGTAATAAAAAGTTGCACATGTTATGTAAAATGCAAGGAATTGTTCCAAAGTATCAGAAAGTAGAAATAAAGAAAGAATTTCTAGTAATGATAATGGAGTCTACATATATAGAGTGTCTTGCTTCGTTGTTAGGATCAACATGTTAACATAACAAAAAAAGCTCTTACAATGTCCGAAGATGGGGGAGATTTGAGATACTTTCTAGAATAGTTCCATTAAGAAGGTTATACAATAGAATAATAGTCTAAACCAATAGTTGACAAAATGAATTTCTTAGCATTAGCACAGTATAACACAAAGGTACTTACATAAAGTAAAATATATGTGTATATGTCAGGAGAGGAGATTTGACACAGTATAAGGACAGTAATAGGAGATATTAGTACTAAAGGGTAATATAGTCTTTGTACTATATTTTTAAGTTTCAAACTAGTATAAATAGAGTATGAAACTTTGTAATTCAGTATGTATAAACAATTATCAGAAAATGGAATATCTTTTCCACCAAGTCTTTTCTCTCTCTAGAATCTGGTATTTCTTTCTCTCTAGAACTGATCTCTCTTTAGGTCATTTATATATCTAATTCTCTCAATCTCTTGCTTATTTCTCTTCTGATCTATCTATATTTCTCTGTTTCTATCCTTAATTTACTATTTTCTGCACTTATAAACCTATAAAATCACAAAAACATTAAAAAACTAGAAAATTACTTTGTCAAGGCATGACAAATTGGTATCAGAGCTGTTATTTTCGATCTACTATTTCTTCCTCTGTGTTGTGCATCTCTAGGAGAGTTATGCGATCTTAGAATCACAACAATCGCATCTGTAATCTCAGATATCTGCTCAAAATCAGTTCAGGTGCTCTTTCTTAAGTTTTTTCTCTCAGATCTGTTATTTTACTGCTATTAGTAGTTAGTTATGAAACTGTTGAAATAGATATATGTTCGTTTGCTTATTTTAAGTAGATTACAGTTGAGTTTATTGAGAAAAAGTTCAAAAATAGAAGGTAGCATATTGTTTGATTGTTGTCAATAGTAGATCATCTGTCTTAGAGGTATATACTGCTATGTTGAATTAGTACAGGTGCAGTGCTTCTAGAAATAATACTATTGGTGAATTGTGATTATTGTTGAGTTATTTTGGAGCATTGATTGTTTACGGTTGTGCTAAGGAGATATAGAATTGATTCTGGAGTAGTGCCTATAAGGTGTTTGATTAGTTGTGGAGGTGAGATGAGTTATTACTGGAGTAATGACCTACCTGAGAGTTCAACTCAAGGAACTCTGGAAATGTTCCAACAGGAGTTTCAGAATCAATTTGCGGGAACTGATGAGAAGCTTAATAGGCCGCAGGAGCAATTTGAGAAGCTGATAGTAGGATTGAACAGAGGCAAAGGACAGGTACCTAGAGATGAAATTTATGGAAGTAAAGAAGACAGAGACTGTAAGGAAAACATTTCTCCTAGAACTTATAGGAAAAGATTATTCAAGGATCCGTACCATGCAGCCTCAGAAAGACAGAGGTTGTTCCACCACCAACATCAGATGGATGATGATCCAAAAGACAGGAATATTGAGGGAGAATTACAATGATGGCCAGAGTTTGAAGCACCTTAAGTTATCATTTCCAGTATATATAGAATGATCAGATTCTATGGAGTGGTTAAGAGATTGTGAGGAGTATTTTAGCATATATGATGTGACTGATAAAAGGAGAGCTTCTATAGCAACAATACATCTGTCAGGGGTGCCTAGATCATGGTATAAGTCCTTCATGATAGGAAGAACTAGGATCAGTTGGCAGGAGTTTTCAGAAGCTTTCACCTCTAGATTTGGAGAATTGGATACTGACCTAGTATTTGAGAAATTTAAGAAACTACAACATACAAAGTCAGTTGAAGAGTACTATGATGATTTTGAGAAGTGCAGAGGTCAACTACTGAAGAAGATTCCTAGTTTAACCTCAGAGTACTTTCGAGAGAATTTTATGGGTGGCTTGCAAGGTGACATCAAGGGTATGATTAGACTGTTGGACTCAAATTATTTATCTCAGGCTTTTAAGCTGGCCAGATACTATGAGTAAACTCTCAATGCTCAACCCAAGAAGTACAATGCTTCTAGTTCTACTTATAAGACTACTCATGGAATGCAAGCACCTGCTAAAGCTGGAAGTGTGGTTCCTGGTGGTGGAAATACTAATCAGACTCCTATTCTTATTCAGAGTAAAAGTCAAGATGTGATTAATTCTACCAAAGCCCTTGACTTACACTCAAAGGGAGGAAAGAAGGCAAAAGGGCCTATGTTATTATTGTGATGAGAAGTTCAGCATGGGGCACGAATGTAAGAAGCCTCAAAACTTCTTATTGGTAGCTGAAGGAGTGGCAGAAGCTAAGGAGTATAGTGAGGAACCTAAGTATGATGTTTATCCATAATATGAGGAAGAAAATCTCCAGGAGAATGCTGTTCTACTAGCAGCAACAGCTATGAAGGAAAACCAACAAAATCACCTTTAAAATTCAAAGGTGTGTTCAATGGAAGGACAATGAGATTACTGGTGGACAGTGGCAGTACATTTAATCTGATCAGGCAGAAGTTGAGCAAAGAGTTGGCATCTAGGAAATAGAAGTGGATCATGTGCATATTACTCTACCAGATGGTGGTGTATTGGATTGTACAAGGAAGATAGAAGGATTCTGCTGGAAGTTAAATCATGATGAGTTCAAAGCTGAGATGAGGGTAGTCAATCTCATGGAATGGGACCTTATATTGGGAGTGGAGTGGTTGGCACAATTGGGAGATTTCACCTGTAACTATGAGAAGCATACTATGCAGTTTATGAGAGAAGGTGAATTAGTGAGGTTGACAACTGAGGATTAGCTACTTATGATAGGAAGTTATCACCAGCTTAATACTGTGATTCCTACTTGGAAAACATAAATTATGGAAAGTTATGAGAATGATGCTGAAGTATAAGAGGTAATTATTGAAGTAGCTGTTGAGAAGTATGGACCTCAACAATATTACTTATCTCAGGGTCTTCTGCAGTACCAGGAAAAGTGGATTATTGGATGCCAAGGAAATTTAAAAAAGCAAGTTTTTGAAAACTGCATAATATTGGTATTGGTGGACACTCTGGCATTAAAGCCACTATTAAAAGGGTGATTGAATATTTTTCTTGGTCTACTATTAAACAGGATATTAGAAGGTGGGTAAGATAATGCTTGGTTTGTCAAAAAACCAAGGGAGAGAATTTGAAGAAACCAGGGTTATTACAGCCTTTAGCTATTCCTCAGGTTACATGGAGAGAAATTGCAATGGATTTCATCACTGGACTTCCAAAATCCCAAGGGTTTGAAGTTATTTGGGTAGTGGTGGACAGATTTAGTAGATATGCCCATTTTGTGGCACTACAACATCCTATTTCAGCTAAAAATTTAGCCCAAACTTTTTTTTATCACATCTACAAACTACATTATCTTCCCGAGTTCATAGTAAGTGACAGAGACTGCCTATTTTTGAGTGAATTTTAGCAGAATCTCTTCAAAATCTGTGGTACTAGGTTATGCATGACCACTGCTTACCACCCTCAGACTGATGGGTGCACTGAGAGGGTGAATCAATGTTTGGAACAATATTTAAGGGAAATGACTAGTCAGATTCCTAAGAATTAGGCTAGCTGGTTATTTGCTGCAAAATGGTGGTACAACACTACTTCCCACAACACTTTATAAACTACTCCTTTCCAAGATGTCTATGGAGTTAAACCAAGGCACTTACCTGGCACTAAAAGAGTGCATACTAATATATCAACTCTGGAGACAATGTTGGAGACTAAGCAACAACAGTGGTCCATACTGAAGGAAATCCTAGAGTCAGCTCAAGTAAGGATGAAGGGTTTTCCTGATAAAAATAGGACTGAAAAGGAATTTATGGTTGGTGACTGTGTTTTCTTGAAATTGCAAACTTACAGGCAGATCACGGTGGCCATTAGGACGAAACTGAAGTTATCTGCAAAATTTTTAGGACCTTATAAAGTGTTGGAGAAAATTGGAAGTGTTGCTTACAAACTGGAGTTGCTTGTAACATCTAGGGTTCACCCAGTTTTTCATGTTTCACAACTAAAGAAGGCTGTGGGACATGCTAAGGTGCATACTCAACTTTCTAATGTCAATGACCAGGGGTCCTTTGAACTTACTCCATTGAGGAAACTGGACAGCATGAATATAGTTAAGGACCATAGGGTGGTTTACCAAGCATTAATTCAGTGGAAAGGATGCAACATTGAAGAAGCTACCTGGGAGGATGAGGAGTTACTCAAGCTAAATTTTCCTAACTTTGTGCTTGATCCATGAGGGCATGATCATACTCAAGGGGAAAGGATTGTCAGGAGAGGAGATTAGATACAATATAAGGACGGTAATATGAGATATTAGTACTAAGGGGTAATATAGTCTTTGTACTATATTTTTAAGTTCCAGACTAGTATAAATAGAGTATGAAGCTTTGTAATTCAGTATATATGAACAATTATCAGAAAATGGAATATCTTTTCCACCAAGTCTTCTCTCTCTCTAGAATATGTTATTTCTTTCTTTCTTTAAAACTGATCTCTCTCTAGGTCATTTCTATATCTAATTCTCTCAATCTCTTGCTTATTTCTCTTATGATCTATCTTCATTTCTCTGTTTCTATCCTTGATTTACTGTTTTCTATATTTATAAACCTAGAAAATCGCAAAAACATTCCAAAACTAGAAAATTACTTTGTCAAGGCATGACAGTATATGGAGTAAATATAATAACTAGAGTTTTAGGTACATCATGTGCATACATAGTTGTCATATCATCTGATGGCTTAACTGATAGTATTGATCCAGTGAGTTGATTCCAGCTAAGATCTCTGTAGAAGAAGTTAATAACTAGTCATGTTGGAAGTTATAAACTATTTTTGCTCAAATGATCAGCTCCAAAGCACAATATGTTATAAAGCCAAAAGAACTCATAAGTACACGGGTTAATCAATTATCACTTAACTTTAGAGTTCAAATTCAAACTTACTGATATTTAAGCCTTGATAATTTGCTGAAATTAGGTAGAGTTCCTTGCAGTGAAATTCCTAAAACTTCAGGTAAATTATGGAAATAAGTTTCAGAGAAAGTCCAACATGAGAGGTAAATTATATAAGCATTCTCGAGTCGAAATTCTGTTGTATCTTATACTCTTACCTCTTATATTTCTAGAAGTTACTACACTAACGGTCCACGCAAGCAAATTAAGTTATTATACAAAATTAAGAAATAATATATAAAAAAATGTATGTCCTGTCACTAAAAGTTTTCACGCCCAATCCTATATTGAATATCCACCTTGAAGTTTAGTTAATGGCCAGATAAGTGTTCATCATCATTAAACATATAGAACAAGGTGAATCATTTTAAGGCAATTCCATTACATACAAGAGAAACTTTAGACCATACATAATTGTGTCGCGTCACTCTATTGAAAGCTTGATGGTTCATGTAAGGTTGTGGGATTAATGCTAGATTCTTGATTTACCAAAATAAATAGAGCCACTTGCCTCAGAATCTAGTCATCTTTTTCAGTTGTCATGAAAGGGATATCTACTAGAAAGCATGGGTGCGGGTGCGGGTGCGGTGGTGCATGGTATGGGGATATGGGAATTCGGCAAATCTAAAAATATGGGGATTCGGGTGCGGGGGGATTCGCCAAACATTAATACATTAAAAATATATTTTTTATATGTTTTTCAGGAGTTTTAGTCAAATTAAACTAAATAATGAACTACATAAGTTCATTATGAGTACATTATCGTTAAAAGAAAATATAGTATTATTACTTGATAATCCAACTGATACATTTTAGCATATTTAATTGATTAAATATTCAAATATCTGTATTATCTTCTCTCACTCATGGATGAAAGAAGAATCCCCAAGAATCCTCGTACACCCAAGAATCCGGTGCGCGGTGTGGCAAGTGAGTGAAGAATCCCTGCTTATCGGTATATCTACATTTTCAAAGTCGGGGAGTACCATAGTTTCATGAATAAAGTAAATATTAACTATTGAAATCTGTCGTGAACACATACACAATCTCTTATTCGTAATGGACATAATATATTATTTTTATCGGGTTTGTATTTCTAACACACATGACAACATAAATTTATCTAGAATCTAAGGGTCGGAGGTTAGAAAAGACTTTGAATGCTCGCCCTTCTCACACTAATTAAAATAGATGAAAAGAAGATCAAAGAAACTTTGAATGCAACTTCTTTTTGCTAATTGAAGATAACTTATATGTGACTAAGAACATGAAAAAAAGAAATATCAAATCAAATTTTAAACATAAAGGAAATTATTAAACTCTTTGACATGAATAGAGTAACCTGACTTTAAATCGATTAATCAATAATAGAGCAATATGTCCACTTGTGATCTTGTGCTCTCCAAAAAAAGATTCCAAGTTCAAATCAATATGAGACATACATGTGAATGCAAGCCATATTTGATCAGATGGAAGAGCTCTTATATCCGACCTTAGAATTCCTCGAAGAGAGAGAGGCCTTCAGTTGTGTATATATCAAAACTAAATCATACAACAATAAACCTTCTCCTAGCTTATGTTGAATTATAGAACAAAAATACCCACCTTTCAAAATCAGGGTAACAATCTGATGAACAATATTGCAACATTCTTTTGTATTGTCACATACTCATGAAATGGAAGTTGCTGAAACCTAAATTTAAAAGCTAGTAAACTTATATGAGAAAATTTTATGAATGTGATATAACTTTTAAACAAATATTCAGTAGATCTCTTATCGATTCAAACTATCTTTTTTTACCGGAAAGGACCATATTCAAACTAGTATTCAAATTAGAACACTAGTAATGTTCAATACTAAGTAAATTATCTGGATGAACATACTCACAATATCAATTAAAAATTAATAATCAAGCTATATAATCGAATATTGAATATAAAATTGCACTATCTAGCTAATTTAAAGTGTAATCCTCTCAAACGATCTAATTCGAAAAGCTAATCGAGTTAATTACCTGTAGATTGGGACTATATTCAAAAACAAACTTGATGTTCTACTCTGATAGGGAAGAAAATAAGGTATGGGTATATAATTAATGTTGCATTAATCATATCAGAATTGGGCCAACATTTAGGCTTATTTGAGAAGGCCCAACACCCTGAATATTAATTAATTTCGTAATTAATTAATAAGGGATAAGTTGGCTGATAAGATGAGTCCTAATGGAGAAATAAATTCTTGTAGATTGGCCTCCAAGGAACCTGGTGGGATAAGGAATCAACTTCCTACTTCTTAGGACTCCAAAATCCATTCTAATTCTGAGACTTGACCACCAAGTCTCCTAACCCAAGTCCAATTCAAGGACTCCCAACATCTATATAAGGGGCCTCACCCCACAAATCAGAACTACGCTTTTTGTCTTGATCCTTGGCATACACTAAGGTACGTAGGCATCTTGTTAAGGCATATCGAGTCACGAAACACAAGAGCAGTGAAATCGAGCCTTGAAGCTCATGTTCCTTAGTGATAAATACAACAATTATTATAATTTAGTTTTTGATCCATAACATTTGGCGCCGTCAGTGAAAAAACATAACAACAACCATGGCAAGAATACGGAGAACAAGTAGCGCCCAAGAAGGAGAAACACCAGTGGGAACAACCCAAACGATTTAATCAGCCATGGAGGTACCTCCGCATTTAACCTATGTCGCCACCCAAGGAGGAGCCCAGGTAGAGGCAACTGAACCTTAACCCCAAGGGACGATTCCCCCGGCTCCTCAAGGTACGAATCCCCAACTTCAGAAACTACATATACCTGTGAATTCTCGACCCGTTGGATATGAATATTCAACTGTTGTGACCACTAACCCCCCTTATGGGATGCCCCTTTACCCTGAGGTTGGAGGAAGTGAACATGCTGGACGGAGTGAAGGATGAGGGTGAACACCCCCTTACATACAAGGTTTAGCTCCTAACCCAGAGGATCAGGAATTTTCTGGTCCTTACACTGAGAGAGACTTCAAATCTTCAGATGATGAAGTGGCCCCAAGGAGGAGACGTGCTGGTAAAGAACCGATGGCTGATGGTAACCAACATCCTAGGAGCACCCGAGGGGTGAATCCCCAAGAAGTGCAGGAGAGAATCAAGGCCCACGAGGCCGAGATTCAAAGGCTGAAGCGCGACTTGGAGGCGCATCAGGCTCCCAGACTCCCATTACCACCTAGGGGGAGAAATCCTCCTCCAATTATAGACCTGGATGGTCCGTCACAAAGAAGGGTTGTAGTCCTAAGAGCTGATCCAAGCAATCTTCTTCCCCTTGGAGATCCTGATGATCCTACTCCATCATTCACTGAAGAGATAATGATTGCCCATATCTCAAGGAAGTTCAAGATGCCCACTAACAAAGCTTATGATGGCACGGGAGATCCCGCTAATCATGTCAGGACATTCTCTAATGCACTGTTGTTGCAGCCCGTGAATGATGCTATTAAGTATCGAGCCTTTCCTCAAACCCTGTCGGGTATGGCTCAAAGATGGTATAGTCGTTTTCCCCCGAACTTTATTGGATCCTTCAGAGAATTAAGTCAGGCTTTTATTAAGCAGTTCATCAGCGGGAGAGTGCATGAGAAAAGTTCAGCATCCTTCATGAGCATTGTGCAGGGAGCGAAGGAATTCTTTAGAGACTACCTGAATCGATTCATAAAGAAAGCTTTAAAAGTCCCGGACCTTGATGACAAGGTAGCCATGATAGCACTGCAACAGGGAACTAGGGATGAGTTCTTCAAGATGTCCTTGGCCAAGTGCCCCCCTGAAAGCATGTTGCAGCTCCAAGATAGGGCCGAGAAGTACATCAAAGTGGAGGAGAGCATGAGGAAGACAATAGTATGTAATGAGCCCACTGGAGGCAAGAAGCGAAAAACTGATCTGGAATATATTGCTAAGGACAAGTATCCCATAACTGAGCAAAACCCTGATTCAACCCCAAAGAAGGGAGGATCTGGACAAAAGTTCGCTGAATACATCAAGTTGAATGCTCTTAGAAGCCAGATCTTGATGGAAATTGAGAAAGATCAAGATATTCGTTGGCCTAAACCCTTGAAGGCAGATCCTGCCAAGCTAGACAAGAGCAAATATTGTAGATTTCACAAAGATGTTGGTCATGACACCGATGAGTGTAGGCAACTGAAAGATGAAATAGGATTCCTCATCGGAAAGTAAGATTGAACAAGTACAATGGGGAATGAAGAGATAGGAATAACAATGGGAGAAAGAACTTTGAAGATCGTAGGAGGGACCAAGACGATCAAGGGCGGAATCCCCAGCCTAGAGGATCGGTTATAAATGCAAACTTTGGAGGACCGCGACCCCGAGGGCCTGTGATAGACACAATTTTTGGAGGACCAACTGCTGCTGAATTATCCAAGAACTCCAGGAAAATATATACCATAGAAGTTATGCATATTGTTGGGGAAGCCCCAAAGAGGGCCAGGACGGGAGTGACAATGGCTTTGGATGATTCTGACCTGGAGGGTGTGAAATTTCCCCATGACGACCCGCTGGTCATAACACCGATAATAAGAAACAGCCCGGTTAAGAGGGTCCTTGTGGATAATGGTGCTTCAGTGGGTATCTTGCTCTATGACACCTTTTTAAGGATGGGTTATAATGATTCTCAACTAACCCCGACCGATATGCCGATATATGGATTTGCGGGAGTAGAGTGCCCCGTGGAAGGGATAATCAAGTTGCCAACGACCATAGGACAGGAACCAAGGCAAGCAACACAGATGTTGGACTTTGTGGTGGTAAAGGCTAGTTTAACTTACAATGCTATCATGGGGAGAACAGGGATACATGCCTTCAAAGCAGTCCCTTCTTCCTACCATTCAGTTATGAAGTTTTCCACCCGGAATGGGATTGGAGAAGGGAGAGGAGATCAAAAAATGGCTAGAAGTTGTTATGTAGCCTCTCTGAGGGCATATGGAGATGGGGGGGAAGTTCTGCCTATTGAAGATCTGGATATCCGAGAAAATGATGAGAAAAGGGGGTAGCCAGCAAAAGACTTAGTTTCGATTCCTTTAGCTCCCGAGGATCCTGAGAAAGTGACTTTTGTTTGAGCCACAGTAGAGGAGCCCCTTAGAGGGAAGTTGGTGAAATTTTTGCAAGAAAATAGTGATGTGTTTGCATGGTCGGCAGCTGATATGCCAGGCATAGACCCGGAACTGATTACTCACAAACTGAATATGGATCCGAGTTGAAAGACGGTGAAGCAAAAGAAAAGAAGTTTTGTTCCAGAGAGGCAAGAAGCTATAAAACAGGAAGTAGAGAAGCTCTTAGAGGCTGGTTTCATTGAGAGGATACAATTTCCAGAATAGTTAGCAAACTCTATAATGGTGAAGAAGGCCAATGGAAAATGGAGGATGTGTGTGGACTTCACTGATCTGAATGACGCATGCCCTAAGGACTGTTTCCCGTTGCCAAGGATAGATACTTTGATAGATGCCACTGCTGGACATGGGATGCTGAGCTTCATGGATGGATTTAGTGGATACAATCAGATCAAGATGCACAAGGACGACATCCCAAAGGTATCATTCATCACTGACTTTGGTGTTTATTGTTATCTTGTTATGGTATTTGGTCTCAAGAATGCAGGGGCCACCTATCAAAGGTTGGTAAATAAAATTTTTAAGGATCTTATTGGCAAGACCATGGAATTTTATGTTGATGACATGTTAGTCAAGAGTCTAGTAAAGACTGACCATATAACCCATTTAAGGGAAGCCTTTGAGGTCCTGAGATACCACATGATGATGTTAAATCCTGCGAAGTGTGCTTTCGGAGTAGGATCTGGAAATTTTTTGGGATTAATGGTCTCCAAGAGGGGAATCGAGGCCAATCCCGAAAAAATAAAAGCAATCCTAGACATGGAACCACCAAAAACTATTAAAGATGTTCAAAACCTCACTGGAAGAGTTGCAGCATTGGGACGATTCATCTCCAAATCTGGGGACAAGTGCTTGTCGTTCTTCAAGTCCTTAAAGAAGGTAAAGGATTTTGTATGGAGTGAGGAAATCCAGAAGGCATTCGAGGAATTAAAGAGGTATATGGCTCAGGCCCCGTTGTTGGACAAGCTAGCTCTGAACAAAGTTTTATACTTGTACTTGGCTGTTCTAGAGAATGCCTTGAGCGCTGTATTGGTTAAGGAGGATCTGAAAATCCAGAAACCCGTATACTATGTCAGCAAAATTCTGCATGGAGCTGAGTTGAATTATTCAACTATTGAGAAGTTTGCTTTAGCCTTGGTAATGACTTCAAGAAAGTTACGTCCTTACTTTCAGGCGCATCAAATTGAGGTGCTAACAAATCAGGCCCTGAGAAATATCATTCATAGTCCCAAGGCTAGTGGGAGGTTGATCAAGTGGGCAATAGAGCTGGGAGAATTCGACATCAAGTATAAGCCACAAACGGCAATAAAAGCCCAGGCATTGGCTGACTTCGTGGTGGAATGTACCATACCCAACCAAGAAGTCGGGGGGCAGGAAGATACTATACCTCAAGACAAGGAAGTTGATAAGGGGGACAAAGAAAAGGATGATAAGGAGAAGGAATATTGGGTTCTCTATTTTGATGGAGCATCAAAAACAAATTCAAGTGGAGCAGGTTTGGTTTTATAAAGCCCCGATGGGTTCTTAATTGAATATGCTATGAAGTTAGACTTCCCGACCACAAATAATGAGATAGAATATGAAGCTCTGATAGCTGGCCTTGGTTTAGCAGGGACATTTAGAGTCAAGAACTTAAAGGTCTGTGGAGACTCGAAGTTGGTCATATCCCAGGTAAAGGGAGAGTTTGAGGTAAGGGATGATATGATGGCTAAGTATGTCCGCCTAGTAAGGGCTGTGATGACCCAATTCGATGAATGCCATGTTGAGCACATTCCTAGGGAGGATATGCTAAGGCAGATGCATTATCAAAATTTGCTTCATCAGAGATAGAGGAAAGTTCAGAAAGTGTATACTTCCGCGTTCTGAAGACACGGAGCATTGATGTTAAGCTTGTAGCTCCTATAGGTCTGGGGACGTCATGGATAGATCCCATTAAGACCCATATTCAAACCGGTTGGTTGCCAAATGATGCTACTGAAGCACAAAAGTTGGTTGTTCGAGCACTAAGATACTCCTTGATATATGGGATTTTGTATAAAAGATCTTATATAGTTCCTTGCTTAAGACGTCTCAGGCACGATGAGGCATGCTTGGCTCTTGAAGAAGTGCATGAAGGTATCTGTGGACAACACTTGGGGGGAAGAGCACTAGCTCATAAGATAACCCGTTTAGGCTTCTATTGGTCAGGAATGATGGTTGATGCCAAAGAGTATGTGAACAAATGTGACCGCTGTCAAAAGCATGCACCTGTCGTTAGACAACCCCCCGAGATGCTGACCTCCATCAACTCACCCATCCCCTTTGCTATATGGGTAATGGATATACTTGGGCCTTTCCCCATGGCCACGGCACGGAGGAAATTCCTGAGTGTAGCCATTGATTATTTTATTAAGTGAATTGAAGCCAAGCCTTTGGCCAAAATCGCAACTAAGAAGGTTGCACAATTCCTGTAGGAAAACATCATGTGCCGGTATGGAATTCCCCGCATCCTAGTCACTGACAATAGAACACAATTCAACAATGAGGAATTCAAGAAGTATTGTGAGGAGAATGAAATTGAATTACGATTCACCTATGTGGCTCACCCGCAAGCCAATGGGCAAGCGAAAGTGGCGAATCGAATAATCCTGGATGGACTAAAGAAGAGGATCGAGAAGTCGAGGAATAACTGGGTGGATGAAATACTCCCAATACTATGGGCCTATAGGACTACATGTAGAGTCACGACTGGAGAAACTCCTTTCATGTTAGCATATGGGGAAGAAGCGGTTGTTCCTATAGAAATATCATATTCCCCTCCCAGGATTCAACCTTTCAATGTTGAGGAAAATGAGGAAGGGCAAAGGTTAGCCCTGGATCTAATCGACGAAGTACAAGATGAGGCACATGCGAAGATGGTGGAATATCAGAAAAATGCTTCACAACCTAAGGGTCAAGTTAAGGTTCTTGAAACAGGATGATTTAGTCTTGAGGAAGGTGGAAGCTTCTGGTGTAGGGTAGAAAGGGAAACTTGCCCGAAATTGGGAAGGGCCATAAAAGGTCAAGAGTGTTCAGGGTAGAGGAACCTACAAGCTTGAGACTATGGATGGTTTTGAAGTCCCGAGAACTTGGCATGCACAAAACCTGAAGATTTACTATGTGTGAAGCGGTTGAGCACGATTCTCACTTGTCAAGATGACAAGTAGGTTGAAAAGCACCTTGAATCTTTGCTTGCTTAGGATTTACATGTTTTAGTTTATTTTGAGGTTTATTAAGACTTGTGTAAGGGATGAATCCCAACAATTTATGAAATTCAGAAAGTTTCAAAATATGTTTGAATTCCAATAACAAGACAAGTAAACTAAGTGCATGAGATGAAAGCATAGAGTTCGATGAATAAAACAGGTTCAAATAAATAATACAAAGTCTGATAAGATAAGTCTCAAAGAAAATATAAAATAGATAAGCCACGCAGCGCTAGAAAAGCTCTAAGGAGCAGAGGTGCCCTCAGCATCCATATCATCATCTTCCCCGCTCTCGCTGAAAGTCTCAGTAGTCCCGGAAGAGGAAGAGCTATCATCTGCGGCGGGCCTGGAAGAGGACTCAGGGGGAGGAAGAAGCGAGTCCTGAGGGATACGATCCGAGACAACCACTCGGGTGCGGAACCTCTGTAGCAAAGCCTCGTCGTCAGGGAAAACATAGTCCGCTGGGTTAATATCAGGGCAAGCCTCGTTCACGGTCCCAAGGGCCGTGTCCCAGCCAGTCTTGAAAAACCCAGGGAACACTGAATCGTCCCTCACCCTCATGGACTGGGTAAACTCCTCCGAGTCCAATTAGTTGTCAATCGCCTTGTCCTTCTCGGCCCTAAAGACAACCAGCTCAGCATTGGACTCTCCAAGCTCCTCCTCCTTGCGCTTCAGCTTTCGCTCCAAAACGGCGTACTTCTTCTGCTGCTTCCTGAGGGCATTGTCAGCTTTGTCAGAAGCCCTCTTCCATGATTCAGCTTGCCTCACATCGCCTTGGAAGTAGGCGTTAGACTGAAATGAAATGATAAACGAAGATATAATAAGGCAAGAAAATGCTACAAGTAAAAAGAAAGAAAAATTTCAAGAAAGGGTCATACCGAGGCCAGGGACTGAGCTCCCATGAGTTTTATCCTCTCCAGGTCGGGGGTAGCAACCACATCAGTAAAGTCCTTGGGGGTTGCGCCGTGATAAGACCAATCCAAAGCGTGCTTTGTGGATCCAACCACGATATCCCCTCGGCGGAACCCCCAAAGAGGCTGAAAGGCTCCCGTAGCAACAGAGACAGGAGCAGCAGCAGTGATAGGGGCACTGTGGGCTTCGGCTCCCTCAGTTGGAACCTCCACCATGGGCTCCTTGTGCTTTCGTAGGAAGCTAGGCTCTGTAGCCTTTCCTCGAGTATCCAGACCCGCAAGGCGAGCCTTCTTCATCCTCGCAGTCTCCTCAACGAGAGGCACATTATCCTCATTGATTTCCTTAGCAGCTGCAAAATAAGAGAAAAACAAGATAAGTGGTGTCAATAATGCATGAAATAAAGTAAAACTGAGAAGGGAAGAAAAATACCCTGTTGAGAAACGGAGGATAGCCCCACGTGAATAAGAGAAAACTCCTCTAAAAGGGTCCAGCTAGTGGTGGCACCATCATCCCGAATAAGCTCATTATAAATGATAGTTTCCTCGGTGGTTAGATTAATGGATTTGAGGCTACCATCACTAACCTTCCCGAAGGAAGATCTGAAGAGGGTGCCCCAGTCACCATTCTCCCACCTTAACCCGAAAAAACTATTCCTCCAATGTTGGTTATTGTCGGGAATGGAGGCACTGTTATAAATATGTTTGCACTTGGACCTTTGTTTAATGCAGACCCAACCATAAATACTCGAAGAACTATTATAACACTGGAAAATCTTCCTAAAAACAGCTACAGATAAGGGAAAACCACCCTTAAGACAACAAACCATGAAACATAAAATGTTCCTCCAGGTGTTTGGAGGAAGCTGACAGCGGTTAATTTGCAAATCAGCTAAGAGGTGAGGAATGATGGGATGAAAAGGAAACCTAAGCTCAGCATCAAGGGCATCTGTGTAAACAAAAAGAGTATCGGGTTTTCGGTGGCAAGTACGATCGCCACCAGAAACTGGAACTAGCCTAAGAGGAGGACGAACATTATAACGTGCGTTTAGCTTATCATAATCAATATTGTGCCATGTGTTGCAATGATTGAAAGAGTCAAGATGTG
Organism: Apium graveolens; assembly: GCF_009905375.1. NCBI lineage: Eukaryota > Viridiplantae > Streptophyta > Magnoliopsida > Apiales > Apiaceae > Apium > Apium graveolens. The sequence goes on along the minus strand of NC_133650.1, from coordinate 31,414,966 downwards.
CAGTTGAGGGATATTCGTCCCCCTAGTATTAATCATATCTAACAAAGACATGTAAGAAGAGCGGATTTCGACATCCTTACCTCATTTTGAAGCAGAGGCAATCTTGGCCGCTCTCTCAGCACCTTTGTCTGCCATTAATGGAGAATGAGGAAGGCTTGGAAGCTTGGAAAAAGGCCGGTGGCCGGAAAATCACTAGAAGAGGAGGAGTGTTGAGAGGAGAGTAGAAAGTTTTGGAGAGTGGAAACGAGAAGTGTGAATGAAATCACACCCCTCACCTCACTCTTATATAGCCACAAGGGAGGCAATTTGGGCCTAAAAAGCCCATTTGGGCCCAAGAAAAGAACCTTCTGGAAGAATCCAGAAATAAAACTTGAATTAAACGAATATTTTTGAAACTTTTGGAAGAATCCAAAAAAATCCTAGAAACTCTAGAAAAATCTGGAATTTGGGCTCAGGGATAAGGCCCAACTATAGAATAATCTAGAAAATCCAACTATTTAGGGCCCAAGAAGCCCAGTCTCAAGGCCCATACCTAAGATTTTCTAAAGAAAATCAACAAAATGGCCTAAATACAAAAGCCCAGGTAAAAAGGCCCAGGGATAAGGCCCAATATGTTTAAATGGGGATAAGTCAGGCCCATGAACCAAAGCCCAGTTGAAAAAATGGGCCCAAGGAAGCCCAAAATTAAGATAAAAGCCCAGAAAGTGGATAGACCAAAAATTATAGATAATTATCCTGACCCAATTCTATCATAATTCCCATTGATCTTCTGATCGAATGCGTCAGGTCGAAAAAGCTTTCGATCAAGGCTAGAAAAAAGGGTTAATTCGGTCAAAATCTTAATTCCTAACCGAAAGGGTCAGGATTCTGATCGAAAAATTTTAACCCTAAGGAAATTTTTTGACCAGAAAATAGCCCAGGCTCTTGATCGAAAACTTCTGCTCGAAAATGCTGTCGACCAGGATGAAATGGAGGCATATTCCGGTCAAAAAATGAGGAATCCTGACCGAAAGGATTAAAATCCTGGTCGAAATGCAAAAAAAAGGGATAAAATCCTGGCCGAAAATCAACCAGGACTCCTGCTCGAAAACTCCTCCTCAAAAGACCTGTCGACCAGAGCAAATTGAGGGTTAATTCGACCAGGATCCTGGTCGAACAGGATTCCTGGTCTAACCAGGTATTAAAAAAAGGGAGAGAAAAAAGAAAAAGAGAAAAAAGAAAAGAAAACGAGAAAAGAAGGAAAAAATGAGGGAGAAAAATCCTGAAAAAATCAGAATTAAAAGAAATTCCTTATATATTTTCTGAAAAAATATGAATATTTTCAGAAAATAAGGAATAAATCCAGAAATTAAAGGAAATTCCTTAAATATCTTCTGGAAAATATGAATATTCTCAGAAAATGAGGAACAAATCCAGAAAATTAAGGAAAAATCCCAGAATTAAGGGAAAAATTCCATAAAATTAAGGAAAAATCCCTAGATTAAGGGAAAATTCCAGAAAATTAAGGAAAAATCCCAGAATTAAGGGAAAATTCTAGAAAATTAAGGAAAAATCCCAGAATTAAGGGAAAATTCCAGAAAATTAAGGAAAAATCCCAGAATTAAGGGAAAATTCCTGGAAATTAAGGAAAAATCCCAGAATTAAGTGAAAAATTCCTGGAAATTAAGGGAAAATCCCAGAATTAAGGGAAAATTCCTGGAAATTAAGGAAAATTCCCATAAATTAGGGGAAAATCCCTGAAAAATTAAAATAACTCCTACATCATATGAATGAAAGCAAATCACTGTAACTGTGTAGGTCACTCCACACTTTACGCAAAAACGATACCCCATAAGGGAACGAATGAACTTAACTTATGCGAAACCTAGTCACTATTTCCCAAAAGTTGGGGGAAAATGATAGGGAAGAAAATAAGGTATGGGTATGTAATTAATGTTGCATTAATCATATCAGAATTGGGCCAACAGCTAGGCTCATTTGAGAAGGCTCAACACCCTGAATATTAATTAATTTCGTAATTAATTAATAAGGAATAAGTCAGCTAATAAGATGAGTCCTAGTGGAGAAATAAATCCTTGTAGATTGGCCTCCAAGGAATCTGGTGGAATAAGGAATCAGCTTCCTACTTCTTAGGACTCCAAAGTCCATTCTAATTCTGAGACTTGACCACCAAGTCTCCTAAACCAAGTCCAATTCAAGGACTCCCAAAATCTATATAAGGGGCCTCACCCCACAAATTAGAACAACATTTTTTGACTTGATCCTTGGCACACAGCAAGGTACGTAGGCATCTTGTTCAGGAAGATCGAGTCACGAAACACAAGAGCAGTCAAATCAGGCCTTGAAGCTCACGTTTCTTAGTGATAAATACAATAATTATTATACTTTAGTTTTTGATCCATAACATACTCGTACTTTCTTCCCAATCGAAATAGGGTTTGAACTTAAATTATCTTCTCAATTGAGCTTTCTTCTCAACTCTTGAAATCCACCGTTGATTGAACTCGTAATCTATTTAGTCTCGCAGATTTGATAATAGATCGACGTTCATTCAAATTAGGGTTCATGTCGAGGGAGGTGTGAGGGAGGCTGTGTCGATATATAATTGACAAAGATGAAAGGATACTAGAGAGAAGAAGGAAAATAGATACCGGAGAAAGGGGAGAATATTTAGGGAATGGCTGAAATTTTGTCAAAGTATAAATGAGGGGATTATTTGCGGCCATTTTTTTAATTTTTTTAATTTAGACGGCGGTTTCTTAACAACCGATATGAATAATTGAAATTAACATTGATCAGAAAATAACCGCTGTAAAATTAGTATTTTAACATATGTTAAAATACAACCGATACACAAGGTAAATTTTCAGTTCTTAAAAAATACTCTTAGAGAACGATTATTTAAAAATCTGATGTAAAATATATATATATATATATATAATATCGGCTTGAAGATAACCGATGTGAAAACTATTATTTAGATCGATGATTCTTCCAAGCAATATTAAAAAAGTGATATTTATTGATCCTTTTTTAATAGTGTTATAAACTAGTAAATAATAATATATGGATAATAAGAAAAAGAAAAGATGAAAGCAAAACATTACACATAGCATCGATGCTAACAATTTGAAGTGCAGCAGATTAAAAAATTTTGAAGTTTTGTTTAGCATATGACAGAATGATATCATTAGTAATAAAGAAGAAAGAACAAAGGGCCTTAGTAACAGTAATATGCCTATATACCACTATCTTCATCAAGTAAGTAAAATTTAATTTAGAGGGACTCCTTTGGTCATCAGCTCGAGAAGTTGTTGTGTGGAACACATAGAAGCATGTCAATAATCTTCACTTTATCCAAAATCTTTAGAACTCTCCTGCCACTCCATCGAGGTTTGGGATTACTGTAGGCCTCTTCTTCCTCCACTTGAAAGCAATCCCGTAATGTCACATCCCACTTTTAAGTTTCATTATCTTCTTCATGGCGATCTTACTCTTTTTTTCCTCTTCTTTTTCAACAAGCTGCTCATAATACTCCGTGTTCCTCTTTTCCAGACTATATATTTGAGCTTGAAGGTTCTCAATCTTCCGATTAAACATACACACTCTAGAATCATATCCCGTATTCAATACACAACGTGCAAGCTCACCAGCCTTTCTCTTCATGAACAAAGACTCAGCAGACAACCCTTTGTTCTCTTCAACAAGTGTACCTACTTTGTGTCCCAACCTAGCATTCTCATTTAAATGCTAGGAGGAGGAGGAGGAGGAGGCGAAGGAGGAGGAGGAGGAGTTAGGAATAAATAATACAAGTTATAATATTATGATAAATGGTAAATGTCAGAGTAGGAAGATTGGTTGAGGACAATAACACAGTAGTTGAAAGAAAAGAGACTGCACATGTTTGTAAATGTGTATGTAAACAAAAGATAGCAGTTAAAAGGATTATATGAAACACTCAACTTGAATACAAATTCAAAATAGCACACATGAATATGACAAATTATGTATGTAATGCAACTTAAGTATACACAGCACAGTCATAAACACCATGAGCAGGAGCAGGAGATAAAATGGCTGCAATGCTCACCTCAGGAAGAAACCACAGCTGCAGGCTTTACTCTCGAAAGATATATATATATATATATATGTGTGTGTGTGTGTGTGTGTGTATATTTAGAGACAGACAGAGTGAAGTTACGTAAAGTGAAAGATGACACAGTTTTTCTTCTTGTGAATGTAGAGGTTACAGAGAGATTTGAATTTCAACTAACGAGAGGAAATGGAGTATAACTACTATAAATAAGTGAAAATAGCGTGTGAACTAGCAGCTATCCGGTGAGGTGACAAGGGAGAAGTTTAAGAGATTTTAAAATTGTATGCGGTAGCCTATTTAGGTGATGTGCTCCACAGACTCACAAAATAATAACATAAATTAGGGGTGAGCCGCAAAAACCGCCCGCACCATACCAAACCACACCGTAAAATATATTTTTTAATTTTTGTGGTGCGGTTGCGGTTTGAAATTTTAATAAACCGCGCGGTACGGTGCGGGTGGTGGTTATATGCTGGTAAAATTTGGTGGTATTGATCGGAGGTTGTGGTAGTCTGTGGTGACAATAATATTGGGGTGATTATGTTGTGCAGTGGTCTGATTTGGTGACCATGGTCGGATCTGGTGAACATAAATGGTGGTTGGATGTGGTGATTTTCGGCAGTGATGTGGTGGTTGTAATAGTAATTATTGTTATGATTTAAATTTAAATTTGGTGATTTTTATTTCAAATTTGGTGGACACTGTTAGTAAAGGAAGTTGTGAGCAATTCTTGTGGCCAGAAACAAAAGTTGAATGTGGTGATTTTCATTTTACGTTGGTGATTTTTTGTTATAATGATGTTCTTCGGAGTTGATGAATAGAGCAAGTGGCCGGATCCGGTGGACAAAAATCCTGGCAGTACGTGGTGATTTTACTTTTCCGTCGGTGATTTTTCATTTTTTGTGGTGATTTTTGGTATTTCGGTGGTGATCTTTGATTTTACGGTGGTGATTTTATATTTGCCGGTGGTGATTTTCTGGTGATCGCCGGAGGTAGTGGTGGTCACTGGTGGTGGTGGCCGGAAATGGTGGTTGCCGGTGGTTGGAGGTAATGGTGGGTGGTAAGTAGAAAGAAGAAGATGGAAGAGATGATGGTTGGAGAAGATGATGAAATTTAAAATGGACGGTCTAGATTAAAAATATATTTAAATTTTTATGGTTGAGATTAGATCTCATATCTCACCAAAAAAAGGTTCTCAATAGAGTAAGACTCTATATATATATACACACTTATATTACTATCGGGTAACATAAAGAACCATTTTATATTCTTAATTAAACTGAATTTCACCAGATGACCATAACATCCTTATTGAGTTAGAATTATATGTTAAATTCATTAAGGAATTCAAATGGACCACGCGATTTTCTGACAAATAAAAAAGAGACTACACAATCTCTTGTTTGTATTTCTTCACTAGGAAAACCAAAATCCAAGTATTTATACTATTGAACTAAGATGTTGCATTCTGATCGACTAAAACTATTTTCGGAAATTTGATTAAATTTAAATTTTGTATTTATTTAATTTTTTTGAACTTGTAAAGTATAAACCACAGTGAACCGCACCGCACCACACCGCACCGCATTTTCGTGGTGTGGTTTATGCGGATTTCGAGGGTATGCGGTGCGGTTGAGGTTTGGAAATTTAAGCAAACCGCATGTGCGGCTTAATTTGCGGTTTGAGAAAAAAATCGCACCGCCTGCACCACGCTCACCCCTAACACAAATTAATGTGTTTTTAATAGGACAATCAATCCATAAATAAACAATCTATAAACCTCAACTTTATATCTCAAATTCATCAATCCACTCAATCATATCACAGGACAAGATTACAACATATGAGTATATATAGACTAGACAATAACCTGAGTCTTATAGGAATCCAAATATAAATTCAGCTTTAAAAGTAGTCAATATTTTAATCAATCTTGAAAACGCAATTTAAAGTCCAATTCAAAAAGAAAATAGATAAAAATCTAATCTAAATAGAAAAATTAAAATCGTTAAAACAGAAAAATAGTGAAACATAAAAACTTCCTACCCAAACCAAAATTTGTTTAATAATTAGATAATACTAACTTAAATCCCGTGCGATGCACGGATTACCGTTAATATTTAAAATTTGTATTTATCCTGTAATATTATAATTTTAAAATATTTATATAAATATATAATAATTATAAATTTATATAAAAAATTATAGGATAACCTGTGATCATAGTTGAAAAGGATAAGTATATTATATCAAGTAGTTTAACAATTTATTAGTTTAGTGAATGTATAATACTATTTATTTATTTTTTTCAATAATAGGATAAGTTATGATTGTAGTTTAGAAGGATAAGTAGACTATGTGTGTAGTAGTTTAATAATTTAGTTGTTTAACAGATATATAAAACTATTTATTTATTTTTTTAATAATTAAAATTGAGGAATTACCATTGAATTAAATTATATCTCATTCGGTTTCGGTTATTATAGTATAATATAATATAGATAGTATAAATTTAATTACTTGTCTTCGTAGCTCCTTTATTACTTTGTTGATCGAGCATAATCTCTCCCGAGTACACATGTAGTTGTACTTCTTCAATATTACTCCAAAAATTCTACTACTCAATTCTATTCATAAACAATAATTTAAAATATTTAGAATATTCCTAGATGCCTCAATACACTGTCTCAAGCTGAGTCCGTTTGATAGGGATAAATAAATTATGCTTGTATAATTTATACTGCATTACTTGTACTAGCTGTGGGCTGCTAGGCCCAATAAAAAGATATATGATACTCAGACCAGAAAGGTTAAGCCTGATGGACCAGATCAGGCCTGATGGAATAAAAAAGGCCCAAAAGCCCTAATTATTAATTAATTTCGTAATTAATTAATAAGGGACAAATCAGATGTTGAAAAGAGTCCCGATAAGGATATAAATCCTTGGAGATTAGCCTCAAGGGGACCTAAAAGGATAAGGAATCAGTTTCCTACTATCTAGGACTCCAAAGTCCATTCTAATTATGAGACTTGCCCACCAAGTCTCCTATACCAAGTCCAATTCAAGGACTCCCAACATCTATATAAGGGGTCTCACCCCCACCAATCAGAACTACATTTTTTGGCTTGATTCTCTAATTCACAGAGATACGTAGGCATCTCGTAAAGGCAGATTGAGTCACGAAACACGAGAGCAGCCATTAAAGGCCTTGAGCTCCCGAATCTTAGTATTAAATATAGCAAGTAATAACCTTAGTTTTTTATCCACAACACCGTTATATTAATATATTATATTACTCACATTGTTGTGCTAAGTAAAATTTCGTGATAAATTTAATCCGTTACCAAGCTAATAATATTTTGTCGCATAAAAGTATATAAGTTATTTAAGATAAACATAACTTGTGAATTTTACGGAGATTTAATAGGATTTAATCTTTATAAGAATTCTACTATATATTTTATGTGTTAAAGTATATTAGAGCTGATGGTTCATTCAAACTCTTTTAAACAAAATCATTTTCTATTTTTCTAGTAAGTTGTTAATAACATTTTCAATCCAAACAACTTACTTAAAGATCAGTATTTAAATTTATACTAAAGATAGGCATTTTTATATTGATTTCAAATCTATCTTATCTTTTCTTTAAATGTATTTTAAATTATCTTAACATTTTATATAATAACAAACTATTACTTAAAAGGTCTATGTGACAGGATTATATACATATTAGCTAAAATGTCTATGTGACATCATATACATATTAGCTAGCTAAAAAATGTACCGCTCCAACTATGACACATGTTAACAATATTTTTACGTATCATGTATCATGTCTTCTATATTTGTCACGTCACCTTTGTGCCTAAGTTAAACCTAGACTATACATTAATACGTACATATATTTATATTACATTTAATACATATATTTTAAAACTCTTATTTATTTAATATGTAACTTAATAATTATTTTAGTTACATTACAAATTTATATATATAAATATAATGTAATATAATCACATATTTTATAATAGATATGTAAGTAATGTTTATTAATCGTGTTTGGTCATATCTAAATATGTTATTATATTTCAACTGTAATATATATTAAATTACTATTTAATAAATATATTTAATTTTTACTCATATTTAATTTAATATAAACTAAATGTATTTTAACATCTAAAAATAGTAATATTAATGAATATAGCTAACCAATATAGGTAATACCGCTGGAGCAAAATCTCTTACAGATTTAACAAAATTTTAGATGATGATCATTTAGCTAACCATTTTAGCTATTACCCTCGGAGATGCTCTTACCAAGCTAATAATATTTTGACAAGTTTATTAGCTAGCTTTCAATTATCGCATAAAAGCATAGAAGTTATTCAGGACTTGCGGATTTTAAGGAAATTTAATAGCAATGAGTATATATTTTATGTGTTAAAATATATTAGAACTCCAGTTTCATTCAAACTCTTTTAAACAAAATCATTTCCTATTTTCTCGTAAGTTGTTAATAACATTTTCAATCCAAACAACTTACTTAAATATCGGTATTTAAATTTAAACTAAAAATAGGTATTTTTATATTGATTTCAAATCTATCTTATCTTTTGTTTACACGTATCTTAAATTATCTTAACATTTTATATAATAACAAACTACCGTGAGACTTGGTCAAGATTAGAAGTGTTGATTTATTCGAAAGTTAACTTGATCTATAAATAGACTTGGGTATATTTTATTTTGAGGTTCCTCCACGAAGTATACACCATATCATTGTATTCTTCTACACACATGGACTACAGGAGAACAGTAACATTGTTGTACAAGTGCGCTAATGTAATAATCTGGTTGATTTGCTTACAAAGTCACTACCCACCTCAACGTTTTTCCTTGTACTGGATTTTTCCTTTTAAGGTTTTAACGAGGCCGTCAATCTTTGTAATAACTCACATTGTAGGTGAACAAAGCAGTTCAGTTTTTGTAGAAATATTATGTTTGCAGAATTAATCAACAAGTACAATATTTTCAAAACTCACATAATTGTATTAATTAAGATTATCTTGCTACAAATCTGTGTTCTTAAGAAAATAAGAACTAGCAACACGGGTTTACAAGACTTGCACTAAAATATACTAAACTACTTTCTAAAACAATATTTTTCTATTTCCATTTCTAGCTTAGCAAATCTGTGCAAAATCTTGTAGGTCTGTGACCACCCTTTGTCCAGTTAATATTGGCCCTTGATCTTGTATTCTTCCAGCTACTTTGTAGACTTTTCAATCTAGTGAATAGATCGTTTGTTGATTGATAATCTTGAATCTTGAACTTGCTTGCATTCTAAATTTGAGAAGTATGTCGAGATCTCCAGTTTGTTCAATAGAGAAGTGACATCTACATAAGTATAATGACTTATCGAGATCTCTGAGTTCTCTATATGTATACTTGACTTGTCGAGGTCTCTAGATCCTTGCATGTGAAATGACTTGTCGATATGTCTGAGATCTCTACATGTAGAAATGACTTGTCGATATCTCTGAGAACTCTATATACACAATTTGACTTATCGATATCTATGAGATCTCTATATGAGAAATTGACTTGTCGATATCTCCAATTCTTCACATCTTTATTTGATTTCTCGATATCTCTGAGACTTCTCTATAAGCCATTTTGGACTTCTCTACAAGTCATTCTGGACTTCTCGAATGACTTCTCGATATAACTTGATCTTTGACTTGTCGATGTCTTGATTTAGAACATTTTTCATAGAACAACTTTATTCAACTCCAAGCTTCTACATCTTTTCTCTGATGCATGATCATCAAATTTGATCTTTTTCCAAAGTTTATTCTTTGGCTTAAATGTGTTCATAGAAAAATCTCCCAGTTTAATCTTCTAACCATTTTTACAGACTCAAAAAATACAATACATAATACAGATTTAGATTATCATACAACTTAATCTTAGGATTGTCAATGTGACTTAGTCTTGTTATTGTAAAGGCGTATCTTGCTCTTAGGGTTGTCAATGTGACTTAGCCTTGTTATTGTACAGGCTTATATTGCACAACAAGTAGACACTACATTCTCTCTATGTCATATGGTCTATCTGATATTTTTCTGAGTTATTACTTTGTCACTTGATAATTATTTTATTTTTTATAATAAAAAATATATTTTATCTTGTTAGGTCCGTAATCAACTGTAGTGGGGGGTGAATACAGTTTATGCAAACAATTCAATAAAGCTTTAACAGAATCAACAATTTTTATAATAACTGATAAAAATTAACTATAAAAGTACTCTCTCAAAGGATGAACAATTATCTTTGATAGTTGCTAGGTTATGCGAATGATCTAGCAATATGCTTATAGCATGAAACTAATATGTGCTCTATATAGAGCACAGTTACACAATCAATAAGGAATCATATTCTATTATAGTAAGGAAACCTATTACATATCCATGTATGATTGCTTTTGAGATAAAGTCCTTCACCACCTTGAATTTCTGCTTTCCTTTTCCTTCTCGAATATCTATTGATGTGATAAATCCTGATGACATCATCTGCTGATCATCAAGTACTGATATAAGTACTGATGACATCACTCTTCAGTAAATACTAATATAAGTCCTGATAAAAACCTCTGATAGTTTCTGTCTAGATATCATCAATTATACCTAAAAATCTCCCCCAACTTGTACATTATGAAAATATGTACAAGTTTCGATTGATGATGTCAAAACTATCTAAATGCGAAAATCAAGTAAACATATTCATTCTTACTTCAATGAACATCAGACTTTACTCTTCATTCTGAACTCTAACGTTGTGTTCCCGAATCTAGGGTAGAAAAGAAAAGAATAGAAAATAACTAATTTTTCTTTCTCTCCTAATCTTTTCAAAAGTGGGAAGAAGATTTTGGAGACAAAAATAAAGAAAACTTCTCCCCAAATCTCCAGATATCTTTTTCCTTTCTTTCATAAAAGTTGTTCAGGAACAAGCTGATAAAATCTATTCTTTACATTTCTTTTCTTTTCTCTCCAAAAAACATTTTTGGATCACAATGTAAAATAGTCTGGAAAATCTTCAAGAAACTTCATCATCAAATTTTCTTCCATTACCTCCAAATACAATTGCATCCTCTATTTGTGTTATTTCAGTTCATCTGTTGATTTATCATTCTGATAGATGGCAGCCCTGAGATCATATAACTTTGCATTTCCAAGAGATAGATCATCCAGTTCCAGAAACCCAATCCTCTTTCCATAAGGATTAAAAGTTAAGACTTTAGTCCCTAGACTCATTTCTATCTTGGCTCCTCCAATAGGCATATCAATAATATATTCAGTTTGATCAATGTACTTTGGAATATAGTTAGATTTGTAAGGCATTTATCTCTGCTTTAATTGTATCAGGTTCTTTATGAATGCATACCATATGGTAGTTACATGATTGGTTACCTTGAGAATTGTAGCAACAGGTTCTAATTCCTGCCATGGTTTGTCTCTTAACTATTCTGGAGTCAACCTTAATTTTCTCCCAGACTCCAGAAAATAGATCATTTTCTCTCCAACAAGATCAGTAACAATTTGTACTGATATGATCTTCTGTAAGCCTTCAAGCATCATATTGTCTCCAATTTCTGTCAGATTAGCATGCTTCCTTAAAGTCAAAACATCTCCTACAGATAGATCAACATTTAACCTTCCCAGACCACTTGTAATTCCAGGTTTTCTAGAGTGAGAACTTCCACTGTAAATGTTCTTTAATGTTTCAGAAGAATCTCTTCTAGGTACAGGTTTCTTACTTCCCCATAGTAGCTTCTTCTTCTCTTCAAGAGTAAGTTCTGGCTTATCAGAGACTATGTTTTCAGAATCAGGATTTGATAACTCAGCTTGAATTAGGTTTGAAAAATCAGCAACATGAGTAGTATGAGAGGTTGTGATTGGTTAAATAACAACTTCTTCTTTATTAACTTGAGCAATGTTAGAGGTTAATTGCAATTTTTCAGCCCGGTCAGCTCCATGAATCTTCCTTCTTTGGTGAGCTTGACTCAATTTTTCTTCTTCAGCAATTTCATCAGTATCAAAAGATTTAGCAACTGTATAGATTGGATCTATAAGTATTTGTGGTTTAGTTTCCTTATACACTGATTTCTTCTTAAAACCAGCTTTTGCTTTAGATTTTGAAGGTTTTGACTTCTTTCCTATCTTCTCTTTCCCTTTATGACTCTTGTCAGCAGTTAAGATAGCTTGGGACCTAAAAAATCTTTTAGCATCTGCCTGACTCACCTCCCTTATGACTACCACGTTGGTTGGTCTGTTAGAAGGGATCATCTTCATATGGATCTTGAGAGATAAAAAAACATCAGTATTTGTTGTTCTAGATCAACTCGAGGATTTTCTTTTTCAATGATTCTTCTACTCACCTTAGAGTTAAATGCTTGAATATTTGGATCCTTGTAAAATAGAGTTGTATTTCTACCTTTTACTTTCAGAGTTTGAAGATACCGACTTGCTTCTGCACCAGCTTCTATCTCCAGAATACCTTGGTCTTCATCAGCAGTTGTAACTTTTAAAGTTTATTGAGTTGTTGTAGTCACCATCAGTTCTTTAGATTTAACTCTTCTTTCACTTCTCCTACTCTCTCCACCTTGTCTAGATTGAGACCTAGTGATTGTTTTTGATGAGCCACTAATCCCAACTAGCTCTTCACCTCTTCTCCTATCACTGTCCTTTTGTCCCCCTTATTATCTCCATCAGGAATTGTAAATGTCTGCTACTTGCATTTAGATTTAACAATCTTCTCCCCCTTTTTGGCATCATCACCAAGCAGTAGAGAAAGAATCGGCTCCATTGAAATTGTGCCTCTGTAAGTTGTTCAGACATTTGAACTTGCTTAGCATCTAATATGGCTTGATTGACTTCAATTTTAGTTTGTCTGGAAAAAATTAGTGCAATCCACTTCTGAATTTCCTGATAAGCAGTCAGCCTTGAAGCAATCAAAAATTCTTTGATCTGATTGATTTAAGAAGTAGTTGCTTCTTGAGCTGTATGTAAGGATCTGACAACCACAATAGATGCTTTTAGATGATTTAGCATATCCGGATGTTGAATTCTTTGTTCAGCTATTTCCATATGTTAAATAGGATTTTTTCTGGAAATAGGATATGTAGCATCTTTCTATTTAGCATTCCAGATTTCATCAAAATAATCCTGCTTCTTCTTAGCATCAACTCCTTCAGCTTCTATTGCCTCACATGATTAGGCAGATCTTCAGGAAAGAAAAGATCATCATCAGTATCTATAAGAGCATTTGAAATATCAGCTTCTTCACCGTTATTAGATACTTCATTTGCAATTGGATCTTGAACTATCTGATGAAATTCAACACCAGCTTCAGCATGTAGGATAGAATTAGAAATTGGTGTTGTATGTGATCCACTAGCTTCAGAAGCTTCCATACCATCAGAATTTAACTCCACATCTTCAAGAATTTTAGATAAATGAACTGGAGCTTCAAAATATACTTCCAGAACTTCAGTTCCTGTAGAGTGTTGTGGTGAACCTATAATGGATAGAACTTTATGAATGGACTGTTGTGCTACTACATCTTTAGCAACAACATGGAGAATTTCAAGTGATGGAATAATAGAGTGAATGGAATATTTTTCAACAAAAACAGGGATTGCTACAAGTGGTGGATTAGTAGATTGAATGGACTGCAGGAAAGTATCAGTACTTAGACCTGCAGGGAGATTATCAATACTTGGTACATCAGAGTTTATTCGAGGGTCAACAGACTGTTGTTCAACAGTTGTTTCTTGTGTACTTTGTGCACCTACAAAATATAACAATTAACACTTAATCTTTATATTCTTTTAAAGTAGTTTCACTACTCCTCACACCACACATCTATTAACTTTCAATAGTTAGAGTTTCCACACAAGGCTTACTAAATCCTGTCTCTCATCTACCTCTCCTTTTTCCAGGAAGGAGACTGCCTCTCAGTAATTCTTTTTTCTCTAAATATTTTCATACAACTCACAGAAAATCTCAGATAATTTTTCCTACAGAAATAAAAGGTAGGCAAAGAAGGGTGGTCTGTGGTCATATGACTAGAGGTAGTCCTTAAATAAGGTTTAGAAATAATCATACCAATAGGATTTATAACATGCATACTAAATATTGAATATACCAAATCAGTATTTAAAATAAATGCTGATAAAGTGAAATCAGTATTTATTCCTTGTGAATCTGAAATCACAATTGAACTCACAGTTGACACCGTGGTTATGACAGTGTGTTGTTCACCAATTATGGGAACGTCCATTTGAATTGGAGAGGATTTGACTAGGTTACTGTCATGTATCATGGTCTCAAACCTTGTTCTTCTTGCAAAGAACTGACACTTGAATGTGTTATCTGAAGCTATCACAGCGTCTTCAATAAAAACTGATGAAACCCCTGTGTTTTTGTTGGTGTCATCAAGATCTACCTAAGCATGTATTCTCTTACCAACTTAATGTTGACTATGAGTGGTGAACATAGTTTCATGAACCATATCACTTGATATTGGCAACATTTGAAAAAATGGATTCAAGTGTTTCATCTTAAAGAAGAAATTTGAGATAGAAGTTGTGTGATTTTGAGAATGAGTGTTGACAACTTCCTTTGAGAGAAAAAAAGTTTCAAATAATATGTCATGTTTCATAGTATCAGACTTTTGAAACATAAATATGTTTAGACATTTTGATAGACAAGAACACTCAAAGATCATAATTCTCATGAGATTAGAATTAAACCTTTCATCAATTTCTTCTGTGATATCAGTTGCTTCCTGTAATGTTGTGCTCAATCTATGCTATAATAAACATATATAACTCATACAGAGATTAGTTGTACACATGCACTATTGAAAATTTGTTGTAATTAAACATGTAGTACTGACTGGAATATGAACAGTCATAATAAATTAAGCACAAACAAAATAAGAAACATTCATTAAGCTATGAAATCAAAGAAGATAAAAGATTTTTCATTAATATTAATAAGATGAGTACAAGATTTAGAATTTTAAATTAAAATCCTAACTTAATCTAAACTACTCAATCTTCTGCCTCTTTGCATCCGGCTGCGCCCTCATCGTCCGGCGATGATAGATTCTAGACATGGAGCCTGCAAGAGAAATGATATTCTCTTACAGCTCAAGAGCTTCCTGACATAGGCGTTTAACCAACTCAGCACATCGTTCTTCTTCAATAAAAACTTCGTTGGTGAAGAAATGCAGTTTTAACTGATCATCCCAAGAGAGATGATCATAGACTGAGTTTGGAACAGCAGTTGGGTGAAAAATTTCACCACCGATCCAGACCAGTATTTCGTATCGATCAAAGTACATCTTTTCATCACTTGGATTGAAGATAGATAGGTAGCATCCACCGTTGCATTTGTAGAATTGGGGTTGAGCCATTGTTTTGATGAGTGTTGGAGTTTTGAATGAAAAGGTTTGAGAAGATTAAGAGTTGTGTCTGAAAAAGCAGTGAGTTGATTTGGAAGTGGAGGGTATGTATTTATAACGCTTTTAACCTTATATGGCCCTTCCCAATTCGGGGTGAGCTTACCTTTATGCCCTACTCCAGAAGCTTCCACTTTCCTTAGAACCAAATCTCCTTGCTTAAAGAAACTTTCTTTCACCCTTAGGTTGTAGTAAAAGGAGGCCTTTTTCTGATATTCTATGGTCTTTATATATGCTGTATCTCGTACCTCATCTATCAAGTCCAGGGCTAACTTTGCCCTTCTTCATTTTCCTCAGCATTGTATGCTTGGATTCTAGGAGACGAGTGCGATATTTCCACAGGAACAACTACTTCTGCCCCATATGCTAGCATGAATGGTGTTGCTCCTGTAGTAACTCTACATGTAGTTCTGTAAGCCCAAAGTATTGGCAGTATTTCATCCACCCAATTATCTATGGATTTTTCAATCCTCTTCTTTAACCCATCTAAAATGATACGATTCGCAACCTCTGCTTGCCCATTAGCTTGAGGGTGAGCAACAGAGGTGAATCTCAAGTCAATTTCGTTTTCTTCATAGTACTTTCTAAACTCTTCATTATTGAACTGTGTTCCGTTGTCGGTTACCAAGATTCGAGGAATTCCGTACCTACACATAATATTTTCCCATAAGAACTGAGAGACTTTCTTAGTTGTAATCTTTGCCAAGGGCTTGGCTTCAATCCATTTGGTAAAGTAATCAATAGCCACAATCAAGAATTTCCTTTATGCAGTAGCCATTAGGAAAGGTTCGAGAATATAATTCCCCGCATAGCAAAGGGGATTGGGGAGTTTATAGAAGTTGCATTTCAGGAGGTTGCCTTACTACTGGAGCATGTTTCTGACATCGATCACATCTCTTAACATAATCTTTGGCATTAGCCATCATTTTTGGCCAATAAAAGCCTAAGCGCGTAATCTTGTGGGTTATGGCACTTCCCCCCCAAGTGTTGGCCACATATACCTTCATGCACTTCCTCTAAGGCAAGCCGAGCCTCATCCGACCTGAGACATCTTAAATAAGGAACCACAAAGGACCAGTTATACAAAATTCCATCAATCAAAGAATATCTCAGTGCTTGTACAGTCAATCTTCGTGCTTCAATCACATCATTCGGGAGCCAACCAGTTTAAATATGGGCCTTAATGGGGTCTATCCACGATGTCCCCGAGCTTATTGGGACTACAAGCTTAACATCAATGCTTCGAGTTTTCAGAATGCGGAAGTACACACTCCCTGAACTTTTCTCTATCTCTGATGAGGCGAGCTTACACAATGTATTTGCCTTAGCATTTTCCTCTCTTGGAATGTGTTCAACATGACATTCATCGAACTGAGTCATTACGTCCCTCACTAGGCGCACATACATTGCCATGGTTTCATCCCGTGCTTCAAACTCCCCCTTGACCTGGGATACGACAAGCTTCGAATCTCCACAGACTTTCAATTTCTTGACCCTCAATGTCCCTGCTAGGCCGAGGCCATCTATCAGAGCTTCATACTCAACTTCATTATTTGTGGTTGGGAAGTCTAACTTCATAGCATATTCAATCAAGAAGCCATCTGGGCTTTGTAAAACTAGCCCTATCCCACTCGAATTTGTTTTTGATGCTCCATCAAAATAGAGAACCCAGTATTCCTTCTCTTTAACGCCCTCTCCTTTGTCTCCTTTATTACCTTCTGTGTCTTGAGGTATGGTATCTTCCTGCCCCCTGACTTCTTGGTTGGGTATGGTACATTCCACCACGAAGTCAGCCAATGCCTGAGCTTTTATTGCCATTCACGGCTTGTACTTGATGTCGAATTCTCCCAATTCGATTTCCCATTTAGTTAACCCCCGCTAGCTTTGGGACTGTGAATGATGTTTCTCAAGGGCTGATTTGTTAGCACTTCAATTTTATGAGCTTGGAAGTAAGGGCATAACTTCCTTGAATCCATCACCAGGGCTAAAGCAAACTTTTAAATAGTTGTTGAGTGGCATTTATGACACTTTATTACGCTCCGTAAAGCTTTGAATTGGTGTATTTGTACTCAAGTTATTGGTGTTTTAATGTGTTTTCTAGTGTTATTGCATTTCAGGAATTAATCTGAGAATCAGGTGAATTAGCATTTATTTGATGCTAATATGGTGTTAGGATGGTGTCCAAGGAATAAAGCTCGCGAAGACCGGCTCAAAACTGCAAGAAAAAAAAAGAAATATGATTTTTGGAAGAAGCCCAGCACGCCCGCACTGATCAAGCACGCGCCCGTGCCCAAACTACAGAGATCCGGCGCGCCCGCGCTGATCAAGCGTGTGGCCGCGCCAGGTCGGGTTTCAAGAATCCTGTTTTGAATAGAAGACTGATTTCTGGACTTCTCTGCTGATTAGGGCTGCTATATAATCATAACTTTAGGTCATTTTTCATAACATATCACAAGGAGAGCTGTAAGAAGACCGCGTTAGCACGATTCAACAAAGACGAAGAATATCTTGTTTTTACTTGTGAATCTTTGTTCTAAGTTGTAACTTGGATGCTAGTTTTCTTATTTGTGAACCTTATTCTTGTTTCGTACTAGGTTTTATTTATTCTTGTTATGGGCCAATCGTTATCGTGGGGTTCTAGCGGATTTATTTATGGATTTCTTTAGTTGATTTGTTTTAATGCCTTAGTGTGTGGTGATTGTATGATAACCTAGTATTGGTTGTGCTTATTAGTCTTATGAGCGTCACGAACTTATAAGATAGTGTGTTAATTCTTAATGAAGTGAAAGTGAATTTAAGGGTTTAGAACTTACCATTGTAGCATTGGTTCATGTATTTGTTATGCGTGATTGGTGGGTAATTTTAACCATCTTACTTGCCATATGTAATCAAGATAGATAACTTATGCTTAAACTGTTATGTTGTCAAATTCTATAGACATATAGGGTCTCAATATAATTGGTGTATATTCAACTTCTATCTCTTTTATGGATGTCTGGTAGTATGGTATTCGTGTACCGAAAGTTGGCGTTTATCAATTTCGTGTTATCTGATTAGTGTCATCACCATTACATGCTAAGGTTGAGAATGAAAAGGCTATTGAATGAAGTACTTAATAAAGTTAGAATCTCATGTTTGTCATATATATTATTCAATCATTCGTATTCTCTTAGTTATAATTGTTAGTTTAATTCTTAGTTATGAACAATCTCAATTTATTATCGTCTTAGCATTGAATAATAACCATACATTGTTATTTAAGTGCATAAATTAATTAGTTAACCAAGCCAGTCCCTGTGAGAACGAATCTGATTTAAATCTTATACTACTTGCGAACACGTATACTTGCATATAATTTTAGCGTGTGTTTAGCGACTAACAAGTTTTTGGCGCCGCTACCGGGGACTAAAGTGTTCATTTTTAGTTTATATGTTTTCCATCAGTGGTCGTTAAAATTCATTGACTCGGACATTGTTACTTATTGTTTCCTTATCTTATTTCAGGTACTCTAGCGAGGGTGTATGCATACGCGTTCACGTACTCATAAGAGAACTCTGGATAAAGCCGAGGAAGAAGTTGTGGTGGTTCGAAAGGAAGTTTTTGAAGAAGAAAAGAAGGTTGAAGAAGAAGAGAAAGTTGAAGAACCAGTTTCAGTATTGATGGGAGATCAAGTAGATAATCCTAAGGCTTTGATGGACTATTCTCAGCCTAATATTAATGACATTCAGTCAAGCATCATCAGGCCAGCCATCAGGGCTAACACTTTTGAGATCAAGTCAAACACGATTCAGATAATATAGAACTCAGTTCAATTTGGGCGTTCTCCTACTGAAGACCCCAACATGCACATCAGGGATTTCATCGAGATCTACGACACTTTCAAGTTCAATGATGTGACTGAAGATGCTATCAAGCTGCGACTCTTCCCATTCTCTCTGGGGGATAAAGCTAAGTGCCGGTTATATTCTCTACCAGCAGGGTCTATCACCACTTGGAAAGATCTTGCTCAAAAGTTTCTCACTAAATTATTCCCTATGGCGAAGACTGCTGCAATCAGGAATGCTCTTACTCAGTTTGCTCAGCAAACTGGAGAATCTCTGTGTGAGGCTTGGGATCGATATAAGGAGATGCTAAAAAGTTCCCACACCATAGAATGCCTGATTGGATGATTATAAACTGTTTCTATAATGGATTGGGTGCTACTTCTAGACCCATGCTCGATGCGGCATCAGGAGGAGCCTTGTGGGCTAAGAGCTACGATGAAGCTTATGAATTGATTGAACTGATGGCTGCTAATGAGTACCAGAATCCTTCCCAGAGACTGACTTAGGTAAAAGTAGCAGGAATTTTGGAGTTGAATGCAGCAACTGCTATAGCTTCCCAACTTAAGGATTTGATGATGAAGGTGGACACTTTGGCTAATTATGGAGTTAATCAAATCGCTAGTGTTTGTGAGCTCCATGAGACTGATCAATATGTAATTTCTAGTGAATTAGCTCAGTTCGTGAGCAACTTTCAGCGTTCGCAGCAACCTGTGTCAGCCACTTATCATCCCAACAACCGCAATTATCCTAATTTCAGTTGGAGCAACGCTCAGAATATGGTTCAACAGCCTTATCAGCAGTATCCAGCTAAGCAGTACAACCCCCCTAGTTTTAAGCAACCCCAACATGCACCAAGACAGCAACTTCAGTTGTAACAAGCTAATGAAAAATCTGAATTAGAGGAGTTGAAGCTTATGTGCAAGAGTCAAGTTGTTTCTATAAAGACCTTGGAAAATCAAATTGGGCAAATTGCCAATGCCTTGCTAAATCGTCAGCCTGGTACACTACCTAGTGACACTGAAGTGCCAGGAAGGAAGGAAGCTAAGGAGTAGGTAATGGCAATAACTTTGAGGTCTGGAAAGGTTGCGAATCCCGAACAAACTCAAGTGTTGACTGAAGAAGCTGGGGCTGAGAAAGAAGTAGAGCAGCAGGAAGTAGAAGTGGAACCAAGGAAGACTACTGTTGAGCACACTCCTCCTGAGGATAATACAAGAGAGAAACAGATCTATCCTCCACCGCCTTTTCCTAAGCGGCTGTAAAAGAAAAAGCTGGACAAGCAATTTGAGAAGTTTCCGGAGGTGTTCAAGAAACTTTATATCAACATACCTTTCGCTGAGGCTCTTGAGCAGATGCCTAGTTACGCAAAGTTTATGAAAGGTATTCTCTCTCGGAAAGTGAATCTAGATGATTTAGAGATAGTCACTCTCACAGAGGAATGCAGTGCTGTGCTGCAATAGAAGTTGCCTCCGAAGCTTAAAGATCCAGGAAGCCTGACTATTCCGTGTACTATTGGAAAAATGTCTTTTGACAGATGCTTATGTGACTTGGGATATAGCATCAATCTAATACCTTTGTCAATCTTCAAGCAGTTGGACTTACCTGATCCAAAACTGACTTATATGACTTTGCAGTTGGCTGACCGTTCTATTACATATCCGCGAGGTATTGTGGAGAATGTCTTGGTCAAGGTCGATAAACTCATCTTCCCTGCTGATTTCGTAATTCTGGATTTTGAGGAGGATAAAAAGATTTCCTTAATCTTGGGAAGACCTTTCTTGGCAACTGGCCAAACCTTGATAGATGTGCAGAAGGGAGAGCTTATAATGCAAGTGCTGGATCAAAATGTAACTTTTAATGTGTTCAATGCTATGAAATTTCCTAGGGAAAATGAGGAGTGCTTAAAGGTGGAGTTGGTTGAGTCTACGGTGACTTTGGAACTTGATCAATTGTTGAGATCTAATGCCTTAGAGAAGGCCTTATTGGGGAATTCAGATAGTGAAAATGATGAAGGTGAAGAGCAATTGCAATATCTGAATGCTTCTCCCTGGAAGAGGAAGATTGATATGCCTTTTGAATCTCTTGGAATGGAGGAATTGAACAAAGCTCCTAAACGCATCAAGCCATCTATTGAGGAAGCCCCCACTCTCGAGCTTAAGCCTTTACCTGAGCATTTGAGGTATGTTTTTTTAGGTGATGCATCTACTCTGCCTGTGATTATTGCATCTGACCTTTCAGGTAGTGATGAGGAAAAGCTTCTGAGGATTCTAAGAGAGTTCAAATCGACAATTGGTTGGACTATAGAAGATATCAAGGGAATCATCCCTTCTTATTGCATACATAAAATTCTGCTAGAAGAAGGTAGCAAGCCTACGGTTGAGCAGCAAAGAAGACTTAATCCGATCATGAGGAATTAGTGAAGAAGGAAATTATTAAGTGGCTAGATGCAGGGATTATTTATCCCATTTCTGACAATTCTTGGGTGAGTCCGGTTCTGTGTGTACCAAAGAAAGGAGGTATCATAGTGGTTACTAATGATAAAAATGAGCTCATCCCTACTCGGAAAATCACAGGATGGAGAGTTTGTATGGATTACAGAAAGCTGAACAGGGCCACTAGGAAGGATCACTTCCCTTTGCTCTTCATTGACCAGATGCTTGACACGTTGGCTGGTCATGAGTACTACTATCTTCTGGATGGCTATTCAGGTAACAATCAGATTTGTATCGCTCTAGAAGATCAGGAGAAGACTACCTTCACTTATCCATTTGGTACGTTCGCCTTTAGACGAGTTTCTTTTGGTCTGTGTGGTACACCAGCCATATTTCAGAGATGTATGATGGCCATCTTTTCTGATATAATTAGCCAGAATGTGGAGGTGTTCATGGATGACTTTTCTATATTTGACGATTCCTTTGATGAATGCTTGCAAAATCTTGGACACATTCTCAAGAGGTGTGTTGAGACCAATCTGGTTCTCAATTGGGAGAAATTTTACTTTATGGTGCGACATGGTATAATTTTTGGGCACAAGGTTTCTAGTAAGGGTCTTGAGGTGGACATAGTCAAGGTAGGGGTCATTGAGAATCTTCTTCCACCGATTTCTGTTAAGGTAATTCACAGTTTTCTTGGGCATGCGGGTTTCTATAGGCGTTTCATCAAGGGCTTTTCTAAGATTTCGAAGCCATTTTGCAGTTTGCTAGAGAAAGATGACCCTTTCAAGTTTGATGATGAGTGCCTTGCAATTTTTGAGACATTGAAGAAGAGTTTAATCACGGCACCTGTCATAACTGCACCTGATTGGAATGAACCTTTTGAGATGATGTCTGATGCAAGTGACTATGCAGTTGGCGCAGTTCTTGTGCAGAGGAAGAACAACATGTTTCATATGGTCTACTACGCTAGCAAGACTCTAAATGGTGCTCAACTGAATTATACTACTACGGAGAAAGAACTTTTGGCTATTTTCTATGGTTTTGAGAAATTTCAATCTTATCTACTTGGGACTAAGGTGACAGTTTTCACTAATCACGCAGCAATTCGTTATCTCATCTCAAAGAAGGACTCGAAGCCTAGATTGATTAGATGGGTTCTTTTGCTTTAAGAATTTGAACTAGAGATCAAGGACAAAATGGGGACTAAAAATCAAGTCATTGATCATCTCTTGCATTTAGAAAACCCTAATATTATTTCATTGGATAAGACATCGATAAATGAGTCTTTTCCTGACGAGCAGTTGTTTGGCAAGAAGAAGAACTGTGGTTTGCAGACATTATGAACTACCTTGTGAGTAATATCATGCCTCCTAACTTATCATATGCTCAAAGGAAGAATTTTCTGCATGAAGTGAAGTGGTATATGTGGGATGAGCCGTTTCTTTTTCGATAAGGAGCTGATCAAATTATCAGGAGATGTATTCCTTACAGCGAAACGGGGGGATCTTGGGAGATTTCCACTCAATGGCTTATGGAGGACATTATGGTGGAGAAAAGATAGCAGCTCATATTCTGCAAGCAGTTTCTTTTGGACAACCTTATTTAAAGATGCTCACCAGTTCATTTTGTGATGTGATTGATGTCAACGTGTGGGTAATATGTCTAAAAGGGATGAGATGCCTCCTAATGTGCTTCTCGAGGTTGAAGTCTTCGATGTTTGGGGAATTGACTTCATGGGGCCATTTGCTCATCTTGTAACAATCAGTACATCTTGTTAGCGGTTGATTATGTGTTAAAATAGGTTGAAGTAAAGGCGTTGCCAACGAACGATGTAAAAGTGGTGCTCAATTTTCTTCACAGGCAGATATTCACAAGGTTTGGAACTCCACGAGTCAGAATCTGTGATGAGGGGTCGCATTTTTGCAATCGCAAGTTCACTGCTATGATGCAAAGGTATAATGTAAATCATTGCATTGCTACGGCTTATAACCCTCATACAAATGGTCAAGCTGAGGTGTGTAACAGAGAGATCAAGCACATTTTAGAGAAAGTTGAGTGTCCATCGAGGATGCTTCAATTGAATGAACTCGATGAGTTTCGACTTCAAGCTTATGAGAACAATAAAATGTACAAGGAGAAAGTCAAGAGGTGGCATGATAGGGGTCTAGTGCTCAAATCATTTATGTCGGGGCAACAAGTTCTTTTGTTTAACTCTCATCTCCGGCTTTTTCCTGGAAAGTTGAAGTCAAGGTAGCAAGGCCCTTCATAATCAAAACTGTGTTTCCACATGGAGCGGTGGAAATTTTTGACAGTGATCCGGGCCAAGCATTCAAGGTAAATGGTCAGATATTGAAGCATTACTATGGTGACACGGCAACCCACGAGGTGGTTAGTGCCATTCTACTATCCATTTGAGCTCAAGGTTCTACGTCGAGCTAGTGACGTAAAAGAAGCGCTTCTTGGGAGGTAACCCAAGTTTGTTGTATATTAGTAGGTAGAGGAAGCAAGAAAAAAGGAGAAAAACAAAAAAAAATCAGAAAAAGAAAAAAATTCAAGGCCAACTTCTGTAGCCAAGCGCGCCCGCGCTAATATAGCTCACGGCCGTGCTGTTTTTCCTGAAGGTAAGCGCGTCTGCGCCGATATATCGTGCGGCCGCACTATTTTCCCAGAAGGTAAGCGTGCCCGCGCTGATATAGCGCGCGGCTGCACCGTTTTTCCAGAAGGTGAGCGCACCCGTGCTGTCCAAGCGCGCGGCCTCGCCGGGTTCTGTTCGAAAAAACAGCAGTTTTCAAGGGAATTTTGGGATTTTAACTACAAAATCAATTCCAAACCGAATTTTACTCTTTCACATCCCAAATTTCCCTCTCCAAATCAAACCCATTATTCCCACGATTCCCATAATCAATTCCCAATTCTATTCCATATCTAATTATCATCTTACCACCTATAAATATACACACTTATACACAAACTTCTCCACCACTTCACAAATTCTCAAACACAAATCTCTCTCAAACACTTAGTTTTTATTTTCTCTTATTCAATCCCAATAGCACCGAAGAGGCAAAGAACATAAGTAAGAAGCAGTACCACCGATTCTTCATCTGCGGGTGGTGTGAGGCCGAGGTTTTCTATTCCTGAGGCTGAAGAGAAGTACACGAGGCTTCTCTCGAAGCCTATTGCTAAGGAGCGAGGTTTTCTGCCATCAGGGAAGGATGGTAAGTTATTGAAGATGATTCTTGAGATGGGATGGGTTCCTTTTTGTGAGGCTCCCGCTGCTGTGCCCATGATTATTGTGCGGGAGTTTTATGCTAACGCGAAGGCGGAGAAGAATGGCTTCACGGTGGTTAGGGGGATGACTGTAGAGTACAGTGCTGATGCCATTAGGAGGGTTGAAGCCCGGTCAAGACACTTGGAACGATAAGACTCTCGAGGACTTCAACTTGGATCTGATCTTTGCTACTCTGTGTATGCCTAAGACTTACTGGAAGTTCAAGAGGGGCACTACTGATTACTCCACATTCCCTGTGTCGTGCATGAACAGGTTTTCACGGGCTTGGAACTCGTTTATTTGTGCTAACATCATGCCATCTTCGCATGTGCATCAGACTACTGTGGAGCGTGCTCATCTTCTATGGGGTATTCTTCAGGGCGATTATATTGATTTGGGGATGGTTATTTATCAGGGGATTTTGAGATTCTTGAGAGGAGGTACCATAGGTTCTATTCCTTATGCGTCCGTTGTGACGAAGCTGTGCGTGGCAGTTGGTGTTCATTGGCCCGCACATGAGCAACTTCAGCTTCCCAGTGATCCTATCGATAGTTCTACATTGTTGAGTATGCAGGAGTGGTATGGAGGGAAGCCCGATCCTAAGGGGCTTGGTTATTTATATGATCATCTGCCATGTGGTGTACCTATGGATCAGGCTACTGCGAGAGGTTCTTCGCAGGCCCGTTGAGCAGCTTGGAAAGCTCAGTTAGGAGAGAAGGCCGGTTCGTCGCAGCAATAGCAGCAGGAGGCAGCAGGAGCAAAGGTTGGAGCTGATTTGAGTTTGACATAGTATAGGCATCTAGCGAGGAGGATGGATGCGATACACGACCTCCATAGTCTGTTTGTACATGATCTCACCCAGGCACTTGGGAGCCACCGGTGTTGACATTCAGTGGCCAGTATTTGGTAAGGACTCCGTGTATCCGCCTCCAGACACGCCTGACACTCCACTCGTTGAGGGTCATGCTTCTGATTCAGAGTAGGTATGTCTGATTCCTTACTATTACCTTCACTGAGGACAGTGAATATCTTAAGTTTGGGGGTAGTAGTTGAAGGAATATGTTTGTTTGAGTCACATATAGTTGCATATTCATGATATTTTAGTGCATATAGTTGCATATTTTGCCATGTAGTAGTTTTTTTTATTTTTGGTAGTTTTTATGATAGTTTGTTCATGTAGTTGCATGCATGTGTATAATAACATAATCCCTTAGATGATTTTTTCGGTTAATTTGTGATATTGATGCTAGTGTAGTGATGTCGTATTTAGTGATGTTAAGTCTTATCGAATTGATTTGCATGCTAGAGATAATTGTATTTCACTAAGTCTTATAGGTTGCTAAAGTGCTAGATCATGGTCATGGTTTATGTGTTTGTCGAGGTTAATCACTTGTTTATATTTAAAATTTTAGATATTCTCTTAATAATAAAAGACATGGATATTTAAAAATTGGAGAAAATTGGATTTCATTGCTAGTGGCTAGGTGTCAAATGGCTAGTAGCCAGCTCATATTTATATGAGTAGTCTAGGGTTGAGCGAGATGGAGCAAAACACACTCGTTCAAAAATTTGATAAAAAGAAAAAAAAAGAAAAAAAAGAAGAAAAAAAGTGTTATGTATAATTGATCACGAGTGGGCTCTTTAGTACTCGAGTTATTAAGTTCTTAAGGGACTTTGTGCCTAGTGACCTAAGGCTTTTATAGTCTGGGATCCGCTAACCTAACGCTCGCTACATGGGTACTATTGGATAAGTCTTTTGTTGACCTCACTCATTGCACGATGAAATAAGCATACTTGTGTTATTTTGTTGTGAATAAAAGCGTGAATCCATGTTAAACTCCGATATAAGAATTGAAGTGCTATAAGTTATTTTGAGTCTAGCTTTTATTCTATTTATAAACTTGTGATTGCTTTGATAAGTAATGAGTCATGATTGTTGATCTAGTTGTGATAGTATATCTGTAAGCAGTTGCACACAAACATGTATTTGGTTTGTAGATTGATTTGTGAGGTTTGGTTGATCTTTATGTGAATAACTGTATTTGTTGAGGTGTTGCTTGTTGATTGGTTTAGTTATTTCATGGGGATCGTTGCATTCATTTAGTTGCATTCATGCATTTTTATTCTTGTTTTTTGAGTCTGTTTATGCTTGAGGACAAGCATCGATTCAAGTTTGGGGGTATGTTGAGTGGCATTTATGACACTTTATTACGCTCCGTAAAGCTTTGAATTGGTGTATTTGTACTCAAGTTATTGGTGTTTTAATGTGTTTTCTAGTGTTTTTGCATTTCAGACATTAATCTGAGAATCAGGTGAATTAGCATTGATTTGATGCTAATATGGTGTTAGGATGGTGCCCAAGGAATAAAGCTTGCGAAGACCGGCTCAAAACTGCAAGAAAAAGAAGAAAGATGATTTTTGGCAGAAGCATAGCGCGCCCGTGCTGATCAAGCGTGCAGCCGCGCCCAAACTATAGAGAGCCAGCGCGCCCGCACTGATCAAGCGCGCAGCCGCGCCATGTCGGGTTTCAAGAATCCTGTTTTAAATAGAAGACTGATTTCTGGACTTCTCTGCTGATTAGGGCTGCTATATAATCATAACTTTAGGTCGTTTTTCATAACATATCACAAGGAGAGCTGTAAGAAGACCGTGTTAACACGATTCAACGAAGACGAAGAAGATTTTGTTTTAACTTGTGAATCTTTGTTCTAAGTTGTAACTTGGATGCTAGTTTTCCTATTTGTGAACCTTACTCTTTTTTCATACTTGGTTTTATTCATTCGTTATAAAGACTACGTTATTTATACCATGCTTTCATCGGAACCCACGTTGATGATGAGTCCGATTATGGGCTAATCGTTATCGTGGGGTTTTAGCGGATTTATTTATGGATTTCTTTAGTTGATTTGTTTCGATGCCTTAGTGTGTGGTGATTGTATGATAACCTAGTATTGGTTGTGCTTATTAGTCTTATGAGCATCGTCAACTTATAAGATAGTGTACTAATTCTTAATGAAGCGAAAGTGAATTTAAGGGTTTAGAACTCGCCATGCTAGCATAGGTTCATATATTTGTTATGCGTGATTCGTGGGTAATTTTAACCATCTTACTTGCCCTATATAATCAAGATAGATAACTTATGCTTAAACCATTATGTTGTCAAATTCTATAGACATATAGGGTCTCAATATAATTTGTGTCTATTCAACTTCTATCTCTTTTGTGCATGTCTGGTAGTATGGTATTTGTGCAACGAACATTGGCGTTTATCTGTCTCGTGTTATCTAATTAATTTCATCACCATTACATGCTAAGGTTGAGAATGAAAAGGTTATTGAATGAAGTACTTAATAAAGTTAGAATCCCATGTTTGTCATATATATTAATTCAATTATTCTTATTCTCTTAGTTATAATTGTTAGTTTAATTCTTAGTTATAAATAATCTCAATTTGTTATCGTCTTAGCATTGAATAATAACCATACATTGTTGTTTAATTGCATAAATTAATTAGTTAACCAAGCCAGTCCCTGTGGGAATGAATCTGATTTAAATCTTATACTACTTGCGAATGCGTATACTTGCATGTAATTTTAGCGCGTGTTTAGCGACTAACAATAGTTGAATAATTTAACTCAGCTCTGTGCAGGATCTTATTGACATAATATATATGGGTTTCTGGATTTTAAGCTCCTCCCTCACAAATACATCGCTCAAGGCATTTTCTGAAACGGCCAAGTATAAGTACAAAGTTTCATTCAGACCTTGTTTGCTCAACAACGGGGCTTGAACCATTTACTTCTTCAATCCTTCGAATGCCTCCTGACTTTCCTCAGTCCATATGAAATCTTATACCTTCTTCAGGGATTTAAAGAACCGAAAGCACTTATCTCCGGACTTGGAGATGAATCATCCTAAGGGAGCGACCCTTCCAGTAAGTTTTTGAACATCCTTGATAGATTGTGGAGGGTCCATGTCCAAAATGGCCTTTATCTTATCAAGATTTGTTTCAATTCCCCTCTTAGAGACCATCAATCCCAAAAACTTTCCAGATCTCACTCCGAAAGTGTACTTTACAGGATTCAACATTATTTTGTGATATCTTAGGACCTCAAAAGCTTCCCTCAAATGGGTTATATGGTCAGTCTTCACTAGACTCTTGACTAACATGTCATCAACATAAACTTCCATAGTTTTTCCAATAAGATCCTTAAAAATCTTATTTCCCAACCTTTGATAGGTTGTTCCTGCATTCTTAAGGCCAAACGCCATAACAAGATAACAAAAAACATCAAAGTCAGTGATAAATGATACCTTCGGGATGTCATCCTTATGCATCTTAATCTGATTGTATCCATTGAATCCATCCATAAAACTTTGTATCTCATGACCAGCGGTCGCCTCTATCAATGTATCCATGCTTGGTGGTGGGAAATAATCTTTCGGATATGCGTCATTCAGATCAATAAATCCACGCACATTCTCCATTTTCCATTAGCCTTCTTTACCATTACAGGGTTTGCAAACCATTCTAGAAATTATATCTCTTCAATGAAACCAGCCTCCAAGAGCCTTTCTACTTCTTGCTTGATTTCCTCTTGCCTCTCAGGGGAAAAGCTCCTTTTCTTTTGCTTCACCGTCTTTCGATTTGGTACTATGTTCAACTTGTGAGTGATTAGTTCTGGGTCTATGCCAGGCATATCAGCTGCTGACCATGCAAATACATCATTATTCTCTTGTAAAAATTTCACCAACTTCCCTCTAAGAGGCTCCTCTAGTGACACTCCAATGAAAGTTACTTTCTCAGGATCCTCGGGAGCCAAAGGAAACAGAACCAAGTCTTCTGTTGGCTTCCCTCTTTTCTCATCATTCTCACGGATATCCAGATCTTCAATAGGAAAAACCTGCCCCCAGCTCCATCAGCCCTAAGAGAGGCTACATAACAACTCCTTGCCATCTTTTGATCTCTTCTCTCTTCTCCAATCCCGTTCCAGGTGGGAAACTTCATTAGTGAATGGTAAGAAAAAGGGACTACTTTGAAAGCATGTATACCCGTTCTTCCCATGATTGTATTGTCAGTTAATCCAGCCTTTACCACTACAAAGTCCAACATCTGTGTTGCTTGTCTTGATTCTTGACCTATAGTCAGAGGCAATTTAATTATTCCCTCTGAAAGAGATGTGTCCTAAGTCCAATCATGTATGATGATTTAGGAATAATTTTTATGTAATCTGTTTTGATTTCATTGATATTAATAAAAGACTTGTTTTGGTTTTATTGCGGGCTTTATCTATTTAAGTGTTTAAATAAGATATACCATAGTTTAGAGTAAAGCTTTTTATGGATTATGATGAGATCATAATAATGAGACCTAAAAGATGATAACTCTAAACTTAATTATTTCCTGGTCGTAGGATTACTAACTGGTAATTAGTAATCCACAAAGATCGGTACATACTATGCTTGCTTCATTATGAAGGATGTCTGTTCTCATAGACATTTGTGTGGTGACACTATAGCTAGTATGTAGGTGCTTATTATAGAATAAGTTCATTAAACATGACTCACACAGCTGAATAACTAATGGAGTTCACTCACGTGTCAGCAGTTGTTCACGTAGTGATAGTTGTACAAGTATCCTTAGACTTGAGGTCATCATAGTCATCTTGTGTACACTGAACTATGCTTTGGTTTAGTTCTTAGTCTCCAGGGACAATTATAAGGGCTCTACTGGGTATAGGAATTTGTACACGAAGATAGTGTATGATCAATAAAGAATCTACCCCTTCCAGTGAAGGAAGAGAATGTTCAATATTGATCCACTTATGCTAGTTCAGGAATCTCTGGCCAGAATGAATGAAATTAGAAAGGAGTTTCTAATTTACATTAAATAGAACTAAGCATAGTGAATGGGAAAGCAAATGATTAAATAAGATAGGCTTGACACAAGTTCCATGCCTTGTATTTAATCATGACATTGCAGGGTAGAAAGAATTGATTGTACGGTAACTACTCACTGAATAGGTTCTTGGTATTCTAAGCAGTGAATTCGTATTATCCGGATAGTCGCGATATGCTGAGAAGTATCCCTCATGATGTAGAATAAATATGATTAATTTATTAATTAATCATATTTAATGAATTAGAGAATTTATATAAATAATGATAAAATAGTTTTATTATTATTTATTTCTACTACCGGCTTAATATTGAATCTACAGGGTCACACCATAAAAGAGAAAGATTTAATGGTGGAGGAATTAATTAATAATGACTGGTAATTATTTATTTGTGAAATAAATAATTAATTAGTAGATTTAATAATTGATTAAATGAGATTTAATTAATTCTTAATATTATTAATTAAGAATTTAATTTTGGAAATTAAATCAAGTGAGAGAATTATTTTTCTAAAGTGTTTAGAAAAGGAATTAATGATTAAAAGGTGTTTTAATTATTAGTTAATTGGTTAATAAGAATAATCAATTAAAGGGTTAATAATAATAATAATATTTTATGGAAAATTTTCAGCTGAAAATTTTGCTTATAAATATACTATTATAAACCGTATTTGCCTCAACCCAAATAATTAACCCTAATTTTAAAGTAGAACAAGAGGGAGGCAACTAATTCTCTCAACCTCTTCCTCCTCCATCACATTGTACTCTTGGTGGATACCGGTGGAGTGCTTCACACTTGAGGAGCAGCTGCTAGGGATTTTCGTTCATCGTTCTTGGATCGCTATTAAAGACCTCCATCTTTCCATTAACGTAAAGCTTCTTAAGGTAAACATACTGAACTAAGAATTAATTATTATTTTTCGCATGGATCCTGCGGAGGGTTTCGGTTTTTTTTAGGATTTAAATTTACGTTTTCGTTGCATTTATATGCTAAAAACCCTTCAATGGCATCAGAGCTACTTGCGAAAAGTTTTTAATTCGTTTATGTGTTTAACTGTTTTTGATATATTAAGCATGTACGTGATTCGCCATGATTTGATGTTGATATAATATGCTTATATATGTATGGTTTTGAATATATGATATTCATGTGAGTTGTATAATCATAAGATGATTATGTAATCTGTATATATACTGATATATACATGATTTATGTTTGTTTTCAAATTATGAGAATCATATTAGATACGGATTCCGAATTGGCTGTTGTGGATTTGCTGAAATCTGGGTCGGGTGTCCGATTTACGCAAACGAATACCCTATTCCATAGGTAAACGAGCGTCTGAACAAAACTGATAGCTAAATCTATCAACGACTCTTCTGTAAGGTGTTTGACATCGTTTACTGCCCGTAAACAGTGATTCTTGTTTTTCTGATTTGATTCTGATTTTTCTGATTTTTGTCATTTTTTTTTTATGATTAGATCATGAATAATATGATATGTTAAGATCAGATTATGTGTTTTAACATGCTTTTATGTGTTGTTTGAGCATGGTGGATGGTTATGGCCTTTCGACCTTAGTGTAATGGTTTTGGTTTTGGTTTTAAATACAACTTGCATGTCGTCAATCTTTGTAATCATAAATCTCGAATGTAACTCGAGTTATTCTTGTAAGTTCATTAGATTAGTTTTACTTTCAATCTATGTAATGTAATTGAAGACTCAAGAAGGCTATCCAATGGAGGTGATACAAAGAAGAAGACGAGGCATACAAGAAGTCTAAACAAAGAAGAAGACTTATGTAATAAGTAGTTGTATTTATTTCCATCACCATATTAGATTGACCTTGATCTTTATCATGAGCTTGATAAAGATCACATAGGATGGGGCCATAACCAAACACATTTACTATATTGCACTTTACATTTACTTGTTTATTTAATTTTATATATGAGATATATGCCTATGTCTACCATGCGATGATAGATTTAGGTGAACTTAAATCAATATAAGGCGTGCTCTAGAAAATCTAGAATAGGTATCGTTTCTTGCCTTAACAATAATATTATGAATACAATAATGAGATTCTTGTGTTTATGAAACATGTAATTAAATATGAATTTTCAATATTAAGAGAAATGATGATTCTGTCAAAAGCAGATTTCTATCTGTAAGAAAGGGGTATTAAGTGACGCCTCTTGACAATGCTCCCCCCGATCTGGGAATCATCTGATTATCGATTAATGATTTGAAATATTTAATTTAAAAGGAAGAATCTCTTTATAATATGATTATGATTGTAACATAATATAATCCCTCTAAAATTAAATAATATCAACTAGTAATTGGCCAATGACACAACAGGCTTGTGTCGGTCATAGCCTTCCAACATGGTAGACAGTAGTTCTTATTTTTAAATCATTGTCGTTTCGTGCTACAGCCGAGGGCTTTGATTTCGAAATAAGAAATACTTGTCTATTACATAGAGATATGTACATTGAATTAGAATCTAAAGGTTGTTACGTGCTACAGCCGTGGGCCGTTGGAGACTGATTCAATTGTACGAAATGTTGGGTTAGACTTGACTTAGAATATTGAGTTTGTTGTGCTACAGCCGTGACTCAATTATTCAAGAGGCTAAAGTTTTATTAGGGAATAACATAAGATGTAATTGACAAGAGTTGTCTGCCTATTGAACATCACATGACATTTCGTGCTACAGCCGAGGTTGTGTAATGGAATGTAGGATCCCTATTTCCACTAGCATTATGAATGCTTAATTTTCACTTAGGGGTTGTATAAATTAGATAAACTAGTGGGAGCCACTTATGAATAAAGACCTGATTCATATAGTGTCTTAAAATGAAATTGAATATTTTCTAAGTGTTGTTATGTGTTCATCATTTACAGATTTACTATATTCGTTATGTCTTCTGCACTATCACTCCGGAGTATACTAGATGCTCACAAGTTGACTGGTCCTAATTTTGCTGACTGGTTTCGAAACTTGAGAATTGTTCTCAGGGTTGAGAAGCTGGAATATGTGCTTCACTCACCTAAGCCTACTGAACCTGCTAGCGATGCACATAATGATGAACATGTTATGTATCGTAAGTGGATAGATGATGCAAATGTTGCTCAATGCATCATGCTAGCTTCCATGAACATTGAGCTACAGAAGCAACATGGGCATATGGATGCTCACACTATCCTTATGCATCTACAAGAGTTGTATGATGTGGCAGGGAGGACAGCTCGATATGAGATATCGAAGGAACTGTTCGGTTGTAGGATGTCTGAGGGATCATCTGTGAATGACCATGTACTTAAGATGATCAATTTGATTGAACGTCTTGGACAACTTGGTTTTGCCATGGATGGGGAGCTGAGCCAAGACTTGGTCTTGCAATCACTTTCGAGTTCGTTCTCGCAGTTTGTTGTAAACTTTCACATGAATAAGCTGGATGTCAGCCTGCCTGAACTACACAACATGTTGAAGACTGTGGAATCGAATTTTCCCCTAAGAAGAGTTCTGTTCTTCTAATTG
This sequence comes from Apium graveolens, assembly GCF_009905375.1. Lineage (NCBI taxonomy): Eukaryota > Viridiplantae > Streptophyta > Magnoliopsida > Apiales > Apiaceae > Apium > Apium graveolens. The sequence continues at coordinate 31,380,362 of NC_133650.1, read as the reverse complement.
GTGAAGGTTCAAATCCTAAGAAAATGAAGAAGAACCCTTCCAAGAAGAAGAAAGTAGGTGAGAAAAAACCGGTTCCACCAAAAGCTGAAGACCCCAAGAGCAAAGCTGTTTGCTTTCACTGTAACAAGGTGGGGCACTGGAAGAGGAACTACAAGGTCTACCTTACAGAATTGAAGAAGAAGAAGGGCAGTGAGACTACTGCTTCTGATTCAGGTATGTTCATGATCGAAGTTAATATGTCACTAAGTCAAATTTCTACTTGGGTATTAGATACCGCCTGTGGTTCTCATATTTGCAATTTGTTGCAGGGACTAAGGAGAAGTAGGCCTCTTGAAGAAGAGGAGGTGATTCTACGGATGGGAAATGAAGCAAGAGTTGTTGTTGAAGCTGTAGGATCATTTCATTTACATATGCCTACGGGCAAGACTATTGTTCTAAATAATTGTTATTTTGTTCCCTCGATTGTGAGGAATATTATTTCTATTCCATGTTAGACTTGGCTGGATTTTTGTTTGTTATTCAAAATAATAAATGTTCAATTCTTAGAGATAACGTTCTTTATGGAAGTGGTATTTTAAACAATGGTCTGTATGTATGTGACGTAGAGCATAATTTACTACAAATTGAACATACTAATAAAAGAAAAAGGGATGATGAAAATCTCACTTTCTTATGGCACTGCGGACTTGGTCATATTAGTGAAAATAGACTACGGATATTGCATAAGGAAGGGTTACTTGACCCCTTTGATTTTGAATCATATCCTACATGCGAGTCTTGTCTATTGGGTAAAATGACCAAATCTCCATTTAGTGGACATGGAGAGAGGGCTGTAGATTTGCTAGGATTGGTACACACAGATGTATGTGGACCAATGTCTACGCAAGCCATGGGTTGATTTTCATACTTCATTGCTTTCATAGATGATCGATCTAGATTCAGATATGTGTATTTGATGAAACACAAGTCTGAAGCCTTTGAAAAGTTCAAAGAATATAAGTATGAAGTGGAGAAACAAACCAAACATAGTATTATAACTCTTCGATCAGATCGAGGTGGTGAATACTTGAATGGAGAGTTTCTAGCTTATCTCAAAAAAATGGTATAGTCTCCCAGTGGACTCCTCCATATACTCCACAGTTGAATGGGGTATCTGAAAGGAGAAATCGAACTTTGTTAGACATGGTTCGGTCCATGATGAGCTATGCGAATATTCCAGTATTCCTGTGGGGTTATGCATTGGAAACCTCGGCATATTTACTGAATAAGGTGCCTTCCAAATCTGTTCCTCAAACTCTATATGAGATATGGAAAGAAAGGAAACCGAGTCTTAAACACGTTAAGATTTGGGGATGTCCAGCTTATGTCAAGAAAGTTGACCCAGATAAGCTGGAATCTCGATCTGTAAAATGTAATTTTGTGGGATATCCTAAAGAGACTTTAGGGTATTACTTTTACACCGATCATCGGGTGTTTGTCTCCAGACATGCTACCTTCTTGGAAAAGCAGTTTATCCTTGAAGGAAATAGTGGGAGCAAAATTGAACTTGACGAAGTTCAAGAAGCACAAACTACTACGGATCAAGTGGAAACACCTGTTCAGACTGAACAACCTTCTGTGGAACAGCCCATTCGTAGGTCAGGGAGAGTGTCTCGCCAACCTGAGAGGTATTATGGCCTTGTCATTGAGAATGACAATAAGTTGTCAATCATTGATGATGACGACCATGTGACCTATAATGAGGCTATGAGTAGTGTTGACTCAGAGAAATGGCATAGTGCCATGAAATCCGAAATGGAATCTATGTATACCAACCAAGTATGGACTCTGGTTGAGGTGCCTGAAGGTGTTAAGCCTATTGGGTGCAAGTGGGTATACAAAAGAAAGATTGGAGCAGATGGGCAGGTGGAGACCTATAAGGCCAGGCTCGTGGAAAAAGGATTCAGACAAAGGCAAGGGATTGACTTTGATGAAACGTTTTTGCTTGTAGCCCTGTTAAAATCAATTTGGGTTTTGCTTGCGAGTGCTGCTTACTACGACTATGAGATCTGACAAATGGACGTGAAAATGGCCTTCCTCAATGGGAAACTTGAAGAGGAAGTGTATATGACACAACCAGAGGGTTTTCTTTCCAAGGGAAATAAACACCTGGTGTGTAAGCTGCTGCGAACCATATATGGTTTAAAGCAAGCTTCTCATAGATGGAACATCCGTTTTGATGAGACAATCAAAGAGTTTGGTTTTATCAAAAACATAGATGAACCATGTGTCTACAAAAAGGTTAGTGGGAGCGCGGTAACATTTCTTGTATTGTATTGAAAGAGGAGACGTCAAGAGAGTTGACACACATAACAACGTAGCAGACCCACTCACAAAGCCATTTTCTCAAAGTCACTTTGATCATCATAAAGACAAGATCGGTAATAGATACCAGAGTGATTGGCTTTAGTACAAGTGGGAGATTGAAAGAGATGTGTCCTAAGGCTAGTCATGTATGATGATTTAGGAATAACTTTTATGTAATATGTTTTGATTTCATTGATATTAATAAAAGACTTGTTTTGGTTTTATTGCGGGCTTTATCTATTTAAGTGTTTAAATAAGATATACCATAGTTTAGAGTAAAGCTTTTTATGGATTATGATGAAATCATAATAATGAGACCTAAAAGATGATAACTCTAAACTTAATTATTTCCTGGTCGTAGGATTACTAACTGGTAATTAGTAATCCGCAAAGATCGGTACATACTATGCTTGCTTCATTATGAAGGATGTCTGTTCTCATAGACATTTGTGTGGTGATACTATAGCTAGTATGTAGGTGCTTATTATAGAATAAGTTCACTGAACATGACTCACACAGCTGAACAACTGATGGAGTTCACTCACGTGTCAGCAGTTGTTCACATAGTGATAGTTGTACAAGTATCCTTAGACTTAAGGTCATCATAGTCATCTTGTGTACACTGAACTATGCTTTGGTTTAGTTCTTAGTCTCCAGGGACAATTATAAGGGCTCTACTGGGTATAGGAATTTGTACACAAAGATAGTGTATGATCAATAAAGGATCTACCCCTTCCAGTGATGGAAGAGAATGTTCAATACTGATTCACTTATGCTAGTTCAGGAATCTCTGGCCAGAGTGAATGAAATTAGAAAGGAGTTTCTAATTTACATTAAATAAAACTAAACATAGTGAATGGGAAAGCAAATGATTAAATAATATAGGCTTGACACAAGTTTCATGCCTTGTATTTAATCGTGACATTGCAGGGTAGAAGGAATTGATTGTACGGTAACTACTCACTGAATAAGTTCTTGGTATTCTAAGCAGTGAATTCGTATTATCCGGATAGTCGTGATATGCTGAGAAGTATCCCTCACGATGTAGAATAAATATGATTAATTTATCAATTAATCATATTTAATGAATTAGAGAATTTATATAAATAATGATAAAATAGTTTTATCATTATTTATTTCTACTACCGGTGATAGGGATAAATAAATTCTGATTACATAATTAAATATTACAGTTTGGGCTACAAGGCCCAATAAGAAGATGTATGACATTCAGACCAAAAAGGTTAACATGTTGATCAAGCCTGATGGACCAGATCAGGCCTGATGGAACAAAGAAGGCCCAAAAACCCTGATTATTTATTAATTTCGTAATTAATAAATAAGGGAGAAAACAGCTATTAAGATAAGTCCTAGTGGGGATATAAATCCTTGTAGATTGGCCTCCAAGGAACCTCATGGGATAAGGAATCAGCTTCCTACTCCCTAGGACTCCTAAGTCTATCCTAATTCAGAGACTTGACCACCAAGTCTCCTTTACCAAGTCCAATTCAAGGACTCCCACATCTATATAAGGGGTCTCACCCCACAAATCAGAACTACGTTTTTTGGCTTGATTCTCTAATTCACAGAGATACGTAGGCATCTCGTAAAGGCAGAGTTAAGCTACGAAACACGAGAGCAGCCATTAAAAGCCTTGAGCTCCCGTACCTTAGTAATTAGTACAGCAATTATATATATTAGTTTTTTATCCATAACATTTGGCGCCGTCTGTGGGAAAGCACAACAACAACCATGGTGAGAACACGGAGAACAATTAGAGCTCTGGAAGAAGGAACACCATCGGGGACAACCCAGGTGATTTCATCAACCGTGGAGATACCTCCCCACTCAACTTATGCATCTAATCAAGCGGAAGCCCAGATAGGGGCAACTCAACCTCAGCCACAAGGGACGACTCCCCCGACTATTCAAGGTACGAATCCTCAAGTTCAACAAGTACATATACCTGTAAATTCTCGACCCGTCGGGTATGAATATTCAACTGTTGTTACTACTAACCCCCCTTATGGGATGCCACTTTACCCCGAGGTTGGAGGAAGTGGATATACTGGGCGAAGTGAAGCACGAGGGTAATCGCCCCCCTATATACGAGGTTTCGCTCCTATCCCCAAGGATCGGGAATTTTCTGGTCCTTACACCGAGAGGGACTCCGAATCTTCGGATGATGAAATGGCCCAAAGAAGGAGGCGTCCTGGCAAAGAGCCGATGGTCGATGGAAGGCAACACCCTCAAAGCACCCAAGGGGCGAATCCCCAAGAAGTGCAGGAAAGGATCAGGGCTCATGAGGCCGAGATCCAAAGGTTGAGGCGTGACTTGGAGGCTCACCACGCCACCAGACCCCAGATACCTCCTAGGGGGAGAAATCCTCCTCCTGTCATAGACCTAGATGGTCCGGTACGGAGAAGGGCTGTTGTCCCAAGAACTGATCCAAGCAATCTCCTTCCCCTTGGAGATCCTGATCATCCAACTCCGCCCTTCACTGAAGAGATAATGAATGCCCATATCTCAAGGAAATTCAAGATGCCCACTATCAAAGCCTATGATGGCACGGAAGACCCCGCTAATCATGTTAGGACATTCTCTAATGCACTGCTGCTGCAACCCGCAAATGATGCTATAAAGTGTCGGGCATTCCCTCAAACCCTGTCGGGTATGGCTCAAAGATGGTACAGTCGCTTGCCCCCAAACTCTATTGGATCGTTCAGAGAGTTAAATCAGGATTTTATTAAGCAGTTCATGTAATAACCCCAATTTTTGAGAAATTTTGAAACCCTTATGAATAGTGTTTTTGCTGAACGAGAAAACTTTTCATGCCACACTATGTAGGGGTTCTGTTATGGATATTCTGAGATTTTATTAGTACTCTATATGGTATATAAGTGTATGTAAAGATCGTCAGAATCCAATTCCGAACACTTTGATTTTTCCCGGAAATCCACTAGATACGGAAAGAATTGAGAAAAAGGTAACAGGATAAAAAGGATTTAAATTAAAGGATTATAGGAGAGGATCATAAAAGGAATATAATATATTGAGAAAGGTTAAGGGAACCTAAGTAATAAGATCCTGGGTATGATCCCTCAAATGATAAACGAGAACGAAAGATAAGCGAACCGTAAAACAAATAAGTGACCAAGAGACAAGCTTGTACAAGAATCCAGGGATTGTGACATCATCAAATCACAAGGTGTGGACAAGTGGGAGCATTATGACATGTGCAAGGTGACATAGGCATGACAAAAAAGGAAGGAATTGTTGGATGATTGTAAACCACACAAAGTTCAAGGTTAGAAGGGTAATTAACCAAAAACAAAACCAAAACAACCTAGCTAGCCAAAACAAATCAAAGCAAACACAAAATTTTTCATTCTTCAAACATTGCTCTCGGCTTTTCATCTTTTTCAAAGGAAGAAAAATCAAAAATCAAGTTCCAAGCATTGTTAAATCACAAGGTAATTATCTAAGCTTCCTTGTACATAGATATGGATATGCTATAAGTTTAAGCTCCTAATTCCTTCACAATCTCTTCCAATAAATCAAGGAAGAAGATGGTGAATAGTAACCTTCAAGAAATAACTTTAGTTTTCTTGAATTTTTATGAAAGATTAAGGTTATACAAGCAAGGATCAAGGTTCTTTAGGCATTCAAAGCTCTTGTGTTGTGTTAAAAAGCTTCAAGGAAGGTATAATCTCTTAACCAAGCTTTGTTATTGAATGTTAAGAGCATAATATGAGTATTGTAGTTCATGAGAGGCTTGATGGTTGTGTATGTAGAGATTAGTGAGTTTTGGGATGTTGTTGGATTGGTAAATGTTGTTGTTTTGATTAAAAGAACTTAAGTATGATTAAAGTTAAGCTTATGCATAAGTATAAATGATTAAATTGAATTGGTTGGGGTTGTTATGATGTGATAAGGATGGATGTTGGTTGTATGTTGGATTTGAGGTTGATTTGGGATGGTTTTGAATGGTTTAAAATATTGGAAATCGCGTAAACATAGCCGTCGTAACGTCCGATTTTCTTTAGACTGTTTTTGTGCATAACATTAGGACCTGAGAACCCCCTGCTAAATTATGACAATTGCCATATCTAGATAGCTCATGTTACGAGCTTCGTTTTGATATGTAGTTCGTTCGATTCCGATGCACGGTTTAGGAGAAACGACCGTTTCAAGTAACGGCGTTTCGCGAACGAAACTTTTCCCCTCGCCTTACTTTGAAACATAGGTTAAAGACCAAAAAGGGTTAATTAATGTATGAAACATTTATGGTAAGTGTGTTAGGCAGTTGGTAAGACACTCGCGAAGGAATCGCCTTAAAACTCGTAAAGGTTAAATTATTAAAAATGGTGGAGCCGAGGGTGCCCGGGTGACTTAAGCAAATCAGTAAGCGCAAAACGAGCGTTAGAGTCTGAGTTGGTTAGAGTATAGATTTACAAGTGACTTTGGTTTAATTCCAACTTACTTGTTGCTTATAGGTTACCAGACTCGTCCCGAGCCATTCGTAACCCCCAGTCGCTCAGGCAAGTTTTCTACCCGTTATAACTGTTGTTGTGATGAATATATGTATATGCATTATCTTGCGATAGATGCATGTTGGTTAATTAGCAAATGTCACGATATATTGAAGCATGCTGATATGGTATATATATGCATGCCTGTTTCGTATTCTTGCCATATATATCTGTTGGTTCAGTTGAAAATACCTATGCTAGAGAATAGCGGTAACTTGCATATACCCTTAGTATAGAGATCCAAAGGTGAAAAACATTTTCTAAAACGGGAGTCGAGGATCCCGAGTAGATTTTGTATATATATATATTTATATATATATGGTTATAGTTTTCAAAACTATTAATCGAATAAGGTTTATTCGATAACTTTATTTATTAATGTATATTATCTTGAATATTCATTCGAGGACTTATGACTCCTTTATATTATTTATTGAATATTACTTGGATATTCATTGGAGGATGTATGACTCCTTTTATTTTATTTAATGAATATTATTTATAATATTCATTCGAGATATTATGACTCCGCTTATTACTGAAATATATTCTTTATTTTATTAAAGAATAAGGTGTTAATAATCAAACTTATTTTCGATTATTCAAATAAAGATAATACTTTCATATAAGTGTATCTTTGGTTATTTAATACTCGTTTCAAGTATAAGTTTTAAAACTTCTACTTCAATTATTTTTTATAAAGATTATCTTTATGGGAATATTATTTAAATAATAATATTCAGATATTTTTTAATATATCGGGACTGATTTATTTCATTAAATCAGTTTTACTCCAAACATTCTTAAAAATGTTTTCGAGTCTTCAAAATGATTTTAAAAAGTTAGAGCGGATCCCAAAACTCATTTTCCGATTTAAGATCTTCCTTTCAAAGGAGACTTGAATATTCGCTCAAAAATCTTGGGTATCCGGCTCTGTGGTGTATTTTATATTCGCAACATGGTTGCTGTTTTGAGAAAACAATTTGATTACTTGCCCAATGTTCGGGAAGTAAGTCCATCTGATTGAGTCGGCATAAGCGACAGGCCGGGGTACGGTATATAAAGTGTAAGTGGCTGGGTGGCAGTCCATCAACGCGTGAGTGGCCGGGTAACGGTCTAGCGCGAGGTCCTAATGCGGCCAGGGTGATGACCGGTGAGGAATTCATCCATCTACAGTAGAAAAGGTTACTTATTGGTATCTTTGCCTGATCAGCAAGATATCTGGTTTATGCCAAAATTCTTTTCCTTCCAAATTCATTGGATATTGCAACTCTGTTCATACTTTACATGACAGAGGTTTTCAGGAAATGTATGGGAGATATATATGAATATATTTATATATCGGGACTTAATGAAGTATCTCGTAACTTCATTATTTATAATGATATTCAAAGATTGAATCTATTCAAATCTTGTCTTGTAGTCTCATCTATGTGATGAACCTTTGAAACTGATTATAACTTGAATGGGGGTAGTTCAAGTAGTATTTGGGAAAGATATAAGTATTTTGGGGTATCTTGTAACTTCATCTTTTAAACTTATATCTAGTTAATGATTATCTTATGCATGACAAAGATTTTCAGAAAAACATTGAGACAAGGTTAGATATATGAGATCACCTTGCAACGATATTTTTATACAGTTATACACTGGAACTCTGTGTATATTATGCATGGAAGAGGACTTCCAAGATTTTGAAAAGTATATATGTAAATATACTGAATATTTTGCGACTTCATCGCATTAAGATATCAAACTTGGTTCATTTCTTTTGACCAAGACTTTCATGAGTACTATGAGAAGGCTCATATATTGTAAATCATTATACATATTATTTTGGTGGGCTTGCTGCTCACCCTTGCTTTATTTCTTCATCACACAACAACAGTTAGGAAAGATGGCCAGACTCCAGCAGACCCAGCGCAAGCGCGTGGGAAGCGTCCCGCGTCTTCCCGTTGATGTTGTAGCTGCTATAGCTGCAGAGGTAGATCTATTGTAGATCAGACCATCTATTTTTGAGAATCAATTATGTATAATTATAACTTGTGGCAGATAATGGCAATTAACTGTAAATTTATCAAGAAATCATTTTGGGTTGTAATAACTTTTAAATTGTGGATTCAAAGACTTGTACTTATTTAAATTTCATCTCTGAGACTATAACGGGTTGTGGTGTGTGTTAGTGTGGGGTCACAACATAAGGTTATTATTATTAATTAAGTGAAGTGATATTGTGGAAAGAAAGACCGTGACGACCCGGATCCCCGACCCCGGATCTGGGGGTGTTACAGAAATGGTATCAGAGCTAAGCGTTATAAACCTCAGAGATGATGGGACGTTAAGATAATAAGTTCATTAAGATAATAAGAACTCTTGCCAAGTTCATAGTCGGGCTACCTAACGTAGTACTGACCGTTAAAACCCTTATGGGAACCCTTATAAATATCGTGATAGGAGCGTAGTTCGTTATCGTATATGGTAGCGGGACTCCGAACCCTGAGGTTGAGGAGCAACATCGCGATGATATTTTATTACTAATTGGAGATCGGATTGTGGATCCGATAGAGTGTCCTAATGCAGGACCGGATGATGTTGATATTGAGAATTTAGCGGTTGAGGATGTTGTCCTAGAAGGGATAGTTGTTGAGGAGGATCCCATGGAGGATCCTGACAGGATTGGATAAAGGACCACTGATGAATTGATGACCATGGTTTGGTCGACTACCAGAGGTAGGATTGGCCGGTCACTACCGGAGGTTCGTTCAAGTTGTAAAGATAGTAGCCCCTTTAACGCGGCTTACTCCTAAGACTGAGAAGTTCGAATGGACAGAGAAATGCGAGAACAGCTTTCAAGAACTGAAGTAGAGGTTGGTGATGGCCCTTATGCTGGCGTTGCCGGATGGAAAAAGAGATTTTGTGAAGTATAGTGACGCTTCGCACAAGGGCTTAGGGTGCGTGCTTATGCAGCACGGTAAGGTAATCGCGTACATGTCAAGACAATTAAGGTAATATGAAATTCGATATCCCCGCTCATGAGCTTAGGCTCGTGGCAATAGTTTTACCCTAAGGATTGGAGGCACTACTTGTATGGAGAGAAGTGCGAGAATTACCTAAGCCATAAGTGCTCTAGTACATTTTCACGTAGAAAGAGCTCAACATATGCCAGAGGAGGCAGTTAGAGCTAATCAAGAATAATGATTGGGAGATTCTTTATCATTCGGGGAAAGCCAATATGGTGGCTGATGCCCTTAGTAAAAAGGAGAGACTCAAGATGATAATGTCTTTTGGAGAGTTTATAAGAGATTTTGAGAAAATGGAAATAGAAGTGAAGGTAACCGGAGCCGGTACCGAAAAGCTGTTTGAGATTGCAATACAGCCCGAATTATTGGAAAATATCATATTGTGCCAGAAAAAGTTATGAATGAAGGCAGGGAGCCAACAATTAGGTAAAAGATTAATATCGAGAAAGATGATAAGGGAATAATGAGGTATTCCTATAGAATTTGGGTTCCGAAAGTTCAAGAGCGTAAGGATGAGAACTTAGATGAGAGCCATAGTTTGAGGAATAAGATTTAGAGTAAACCCTGAACGTGATAGTCAGGGAGGTCGCCATCAAGATAGAAGGAACCCATGACATAATGGAGTGGAAAATGAGGATTTTAAATTAAAAGATGACCCCAATTATGGGGAGTAGGATGAAACATTTCATACTAAGGAAACAGAAAGTCGAGTAAGGAAAGGAGACCCGAGACGGTACTCCTATACGGCAATTCATAGACCTGTCTAAAAAGAACTTAGACTATTATCCCCAACCACCACCCTGAGGAGACAGTGCGGTGAGAAATTCTTTCAGGACCTTTAAGTCGCTAAGCTCTCAGAGTTCCATGAAACAAGCTGACCCAGCCGAGGCAAGAGCCTGACTAAAGGAAATATAGGAATTATTTGAGATTCTAAATGATTGACGAATCATAAAAGACTGTTTTTATCACTTACCCTCCTAAGAGAGAGACCACCCGCTGTTGAAAGACCAAGAAAGGCACGGAGCCAGAGGTTATGATAAACTGATTAAAGTTCAGCCAATTGTTTTCGGGAAAGTAATTCCCAAGGTTATGGAGAGAGTGTAAAAGCTTTAGAGCCAGAACAAAGGCAGACGAGTATGATGAATTGTGAATTTAAGTTGTAAAAGTTGTCAAGATTCGTTCTAAGGGCACGAATCCAGAATGACGGGATGTTGAAATCAATGCTTATGTTGTGTTGGTTCATGAAATAATGATAAGAGAAAGGAAAATAAAAAAAAAGAAAAGAAATTGAAGTGGAAAGGAATATAACGGCAATAGAGTTTGAGGTATGATAAGGGAGTTAGGTATGAGGAAACCCTAACGACTCGTAGCAATAGAAATAGAAAAGTATGCATTCGTCAGGATGAGGGTGATTCACCATAAGTTAAAATTGATGGTTGAGGGCATAAGAGATACATATAGTTATCCCCTGTAAGTTGGGAGGATTCGAGGAAACCTTGAGATAATTCGAAGGATAAATAATGAGACGCGGATAGACTAAGGGGATAAGGAAGTAAGAAATTAGGAAAAATTGGATGAAGGAAGTGACCTTCAAGAAGGTGAAATGTAAGACCGGTGGCTTGATACCCAGAAAGGGAGACGCCAGGTATGGAAGATATCCCAACATTGAGGTGACTGTTGAGATAAACAACAAAAGTAAATAAGGAATTATTAAGAAGAAGTTCACGTTGAACACGACCAATATCTTTCAGAACATCCTTGTTATCGTTACCAAATTAGGCAAGATAAGCGGATAACCGTTGTTATCTTTTGGAGGCCATATGGATTGACCTCAATTTGAATAAGGATGCTATTATGAAGTTAGGTATAGACTATCGAGGTGGGAATGATGAATATGATAATCTATCAAGGATATATGACTTGATTTATTCGTGGAAGGATGCAGGTACCTTTTTAAGGTGGAATTAAGGATAGAACATTGGTAACTTAAAATGAATCCTAGGGGACTGCATAAAGGTTGGCATGTCACCCTTAATAGGGACAGTATGAGTTTTGACAGTATGATTGGGAAAGGGTTAAGGTAACAACAACCTTTAAGAATCAGTGGAGAAATTTTGCAGAAGTATATAGACAATGGTTCTACTATTAGTAAATGGTATTGTGATATGCCCTGTATCTAGGGAATACAGGAGGAATGATTGAAGGATAACCTTAGAGGTTTTATAAGGAAAAGGTAATATTCAAAATTCTCAAGAATAGAAATGTGGATAAAGGAAATATGACGTAATTATAATGATGCCAAGTGGGGCACGTGTTAAACCACGAGAAAGTATGGATCGAACCAGTAATGGTCGAAATTGTTCAGGGCAATTAGGACTTAAGATAAAAAAAATGTTCTAAGTATGATTGAGAGTCAGTCTTGACAGTGATTAGCCTCTAAAGAATGAGGCAATAACTTATGGAAAAATGGTGATATTTTTTTTCCCATCTGATTTTAAGGAAACCATCTTCACTCAAACAGTGATCGGAAATAAGGTAGAAAATTTATTTGGAGGTGGTTAAAATGACATTGACTGTAAGGAAATTTTACTATAGGAAAGGCCAAAGAGGTGGCCGACACTTTAAAGGTAAGTGGATAATTATAGGCGCGTGTGCCAAAAGAATACAGTGATGATGGTTAAAAATGTGAAGGTTGAATTATGGTTTGGAAGATTGACATTCCTTCTGATGATTGTGCAATACCCAACCGTAATAGTAGTTGGTAAAGGTTTAATTCGTGTAATCGCCATGAACGGGCTATCTATCTTAGAAGGTCCTATCTTGAGATAAGCCAGGACCATGTTTCAAAAAGGACTAGATGAACCCTTGAGTTAATTCTTCTATTTAGGGCGTATGATTAAGAATGGTATTAACCTGCTATCGTTGCTTTGATTGAAACTCTTCTGCACTTTTATCTGCTTCATGTCATGTATGTATGTCAGGATCAGGAGTGTTCTTCATGAATCAGGAATGGTGATTATGTTACCTCCTTAGAAGGATTTGATACGAGATGTATGGACTCTGTATGGTTAGCTATTAAGACTTCAGGGAAAATGAATGACTACAGTGGGTCAGTGGTGGACCATAGTAAGGCAGCAATGATTCTGCGAGTAGTGAGCTGATTACAACCATGAGAGTTGTATTGGAATGGGTGTTGAGATTGAGTACCACTAATCGGGTCGTGGTAGTGTATAAGTTATCATTGATAGACTAATTAAGTAGAGTATCTACCTGGTGAATAATTATTCTTTCTTATCAATAGAGAGTCGTATTATTATACGAGGAAGGTTGCGGTGCGAGCATAGAATCCTAGTAACGGTGATATATAGAATGAGATCCCAGATTCGATTTTCGATGTCGAGGGAGTTTCAAAGGTGATTATGTATAAGCTCGAGGAAGAGCATGGGTCCATAGAATGATGGACGGGATAGCGAAAATATTTAGGCACGTGAAATGCGATGCTATAATACTTGATGTTGATATAAATACCTATATGTTTTGTTCTTCTATGACAAACCTCTATAGTTCAGAGGTAGGTTCCAAGCCAGATATTTTGTGGCAGTATATTTTTTTTTCATATATACAATTCTCTTCAATTCGTTCTTTTCTCTTCTTTTCATTTCATGTAAGCTGAGAAGAACAACCCTTCCAGAAAGGGGAGGTATTGCCGAATGACTATCTATATGTGTGATAGAAGCCTAGTAGGATACCAGCTATTGTTTAATTGCTTGTCAAGTACTAAAGGCTGGCCACCTTCTGTACTAACTAAGCGATATAACAAGTGTTCATGATCATAGTGATCTCTCAACAAATTCCTTTACTTCTATATGAAGGATTAAGCTTCCAAAGATAGAAGCAGCTGAAAAAGGAGTAGTAAAGTTATGGTGGTATTCAGAATGGAAACACGTTCATGATACTAAGGTTGACGTGGTTATTAAAAGGTTATAGAACACTAACGAGCAAAAGTGTAACCAGTATAATATTATGTACGGAAGATAGTAACGACTACGAACTGGAAAAGGATGGGTAGTGAGAAGCAAAAGATATAATGCTAGAAGCTATGATGAGAGCCGGTGCAATAGACTTGAAAGAATTTGGAATGATCACTTAACGCAGATTAAGTTATCTCACGATAATCGATCGTATGTTAGTATCGAGGTATCGCCTTATGAGATCCTTGAGGGAAGACAATGTCGATCTCCCTTATGTTAGGATTAAGTTGTAGAGCGCAAGATGCTCGGACCCGCAGTTGTCCAAAGGACCAGGGATATAATAGATCTAATCAGAGGACGGCAGGTAGTAGCCCAAGATGGACATGATAAATATGTTGATTTGACACGAAAGGACAAAGAATAGGAAGTAGGGGACCTAGTGTTGTTATAGGTATTCCCTTGGAAAGAAAGGATGAGGTTCGGAAAGAAATGAAAGCTAAGTCCACGAATTGTTGGACCCTTGGATATATTAAGACATATTGGGAAGTTATCATATGAGCTAGCCCTAACCCCGAACATGTAACAAGTTCGTAACGTGTTTCACGTATCAATGTTAAGGAAGTGTAATTCAGATGTCAGATAAATAGGGGCATATGAGCGCATAGACATGCAACCCGACGTAACCTATATGGAGCAACCAGGAAGGGTTATAGAGTGAAAAGGAACAAATGCTTAGGGGAAGGATTATCAAACTAGGCAGAGTTTGGTGGCAGGACCACAATGTGGGAAAATTGACTTGAGAGTTAGAAAGTGCAATATTAAGAAGGTATCCCTATTCATTTCTATCTGATTCCGGGACGGAATCCTTTTAAGGAGGGGAGACTGTAATAACCCCAATTTTTGAGAAATTTTGAAACCCTTATGAATAGTGTTTTTGCTGAACGAGAAAACTTTTCATGCCACACTATGTAGGGGTTCTGTTATGGATATTCTGAGATTTTATTAGTACTCTATATGGTATATAAGTGTATGTAAAGATCGTCAGAATCCAATTCCGAACACTTTGATTTTTCCCGGAAATCCACTAGATACGGAAAGAATTGAGAAAAAGGTAACAGGATAAAAAGGATTTAAATTAAAGGATTATAGGAGAGGATCATAAAAGGAATATAATATATTGAGAAAGGTTAAGGGAACCTAAGTAATAAGATCCCGGGTATAATCCCTCAAACGATAAACGAGAACGAAAGATAAGCGAACCGTAAAACAAATAAGTGACCAAGAGACAAGCTTGTACAAGAAGCCAGGGATTGTGACATCGTCAAACCACAAGGTGTGGACAAGTGGGAGCATTATGACATGTGCAAGGTGACATAGGCATGACAAAAAAGGAAGGAATTGTTGGATGATTGTAAACCACACAAAGTTCAAGGTTAGAAGGGTAATTAACCAAAAACAAAACCAAAACAACCTAGCTAGCCAAAACAAATCAAAGCAAACACAAAATTTTTCATTCTTCAAACATTGCTCTCGGCTTTTCATCTTTTTCAAAGGAAGAAAAATCAAAAATCAAGTTCCAAGCATTGTTAAATCACAAGGTAATTATCTAAGCTTCCTTGTACATAGATATGGATATGCTATAAGTTTAAGCTCCTAATTCCTTCACAATCTCTTCCAATAAATCAAGGAAGAAGATGGTGAATAGTAACCTTCAAGAATAACTTTAGTTTTCTTGAATTTTTATGAAAGATTAAGGTTATACAAGCAAGGATCAAGGTTCTTTAGGCATTCAAAGCTCTTGTGTTGTGTTAAAAAGCTTCAAGGAAGGTATAATCTCTTAACCAAGCTTTGTTATTGAATTTTAAGAGCATAATATGAGTATTGTAGTTCATGAGAGGCTTGATGGTTGTGTATGTAGAGATTAGTGAGTTTTGGGATGTTGTTGGATTGGTAAATGTTGTTGTTTTGATTAAAAGAACTTAAGTATGATTAAAGTTAAGCTTATGCATAAGTATGAATGATTAAATTGAATTGGTTGGGGTTGTTATGATGTGATAAGGATGTATGTTGGTTGTATGTTGGATTTGAGGTTGATTTGGGATGGTTTTGAATGGTTTAAAATATTGGAAATCGCGTAAACATAGCCGTCGTAACGTCCGATTTCTTTAGACTGTTTTGTGCATAACATTAGGACCCGAGAACCCCCTGCTAAATTATGACAATTACCATGTCTAGATAGCTCATGTTACGAGCTTCGTTTTGATATGTAGTTCGTTCGATTCCGATGCACGGTTTAGGAGAAACGACCGTTTCAAGTAACGGCGTTTCGCGAATGAAACTTTTCCCCTCGCCTTACTTTGAAACATAGGTTAAAGACCAAAAAGGGTTAATTAATGTATGAAACATTTATGGTAAGTGTGTTAGGCAGTTGGTAAGACACTCGCGAAGGAATCGCCCTTAAAACTCGTAAAGGTTAAATTATTAAAAATGGTGGAGCCGAGGGTGCCCGGGTGACTTAAGCAAATCAGTAAGCGCAAAACGAGCGTTAGAGTCTGAGTTGGTTAGAGTATAGATTTACAAGTGACTTTGGTTTAATTCCAACTTACTTGTTGCTTATAGGTTACCAGACTCGTCCCGAGCCATTCGTAACCCCCAGTCGCTCAGGCAAGTTTTCTACCCGTTATAACTGTTGTTGTGATGAATATATGTATAGGCATTATCTTGCGATAGATGCATGTTGGTTAATTAGCAAATGTTGCGATATATTGAAGCATGCTGATATGGTATATATATGCATGCCTGTTTCGTATTCTTGCCATATATATCTGTTGGTTCAGTTGAAAATACCTATGCTAGAGAATAGCGGTAACCTTGCATATACCCTTAGTATAGGGACCCAAAGGTGAAAAACATTTTCTAAAACGGGAGTCGAGGATCCCGAGTAGATTTTGTATATATATATATTTATATATATATGGTTATAGTTTTCAAAACTATAATCGAATAAGGTTTATTCGATAACTTTATTTATTAATGTATATTATCTTGAATATTCATTCGGAGGACTTATGACTCCTTTATATTATTTTATTGAATATTACTTGGATATTCATTGGAGGATGTATGACTCCGTTTATTTTATTTAATGAATATTATTTATAATATTCATTCGAGGTATTATGACTCCGCTTATTACTGAAATATATTCTTTATTTTATTAAAGAATAAGATGTTAATAATCAAACTTATTTTCGATTATTCAAATAAAGATAATACTTTCATATAAGTTGTATCTTTGGTTATTTAAACTCGTTTCAAGTATAAGTTTTAAAACTTCTACTTCAATTATTTTTTATAAAGATTATCTTTATGGGAATATTATTTAAATAATAATATTCAGATATTTTCTAATATATCGGGACTGATTTATTCCATTAAATCAGCTTTACTCCAAACATTCTTAAAAATGTTTTCGAGTCTTCAAAATGATTTTAAAAAGTTAGAGCGGATCCCAAAACTCGTTTTCCGATTTAAGATCTTCCTTTCGAAGGAGACTTGAATATTCGCTCAAAAATCTTGGGGATCCGGCTCTGTGGTGTATTTTATATTCGCAACATGGTTGCTGTTTTGAGAAAACAATTTGATTACTTGCCCAATGTTCGGGAAGTAAGTCCATCTGATTGAGTCGGCATAAGCGACAGGCCGGGGTACGGTCTATAAAGTGTAAGTGGCTGGGTGGCAGTCCATCAACGCGTGAGTGGCCGGGTAACGGTCTAGCGCGAGGTCCTAATGCGGCCAGGGTGATGACCGGTGAGGAATTCATCCATCTACAGTAGAAAAGGTTACTTATTGGTATCTTTGCCTGATCAGCAAGATATCTGGTTTATGCCAAAATTCTTTTCCTTCCAAATTCATTGGATATTGCAACTCTGTTCATACTTTACATGACAGAGGTTTTCAGGAAATGTATGGGAGATATATATGAATATATTTATATATCGGGACTTAATGAAGTATCTCGTAACTTCATTATTTATAATGATATTCAAAGATTGAATCTATCAAATCTTGTCTTGTAGTCTCATCTATGTGATGAACCTTTGAAACTGATTATAACTTGAACGGGGGTAGTTCAAGTAGTATTTGGGAAAGATATAAGTATTTTGGGGTATCTTGTAACTTCATCTTTTAAACTTATATCTAGTAATGATTATCTTATGCATGACAAAGATTTTCAGAAAAACGTTGAGACAAGGTTAGATATATGAGATCACCTTGCAACGATATTTTTATACAGTTATACACTGGAACTCTGTGTATATTATGCATGGAAGAGGACTTCCATATTTTGAAAAGTATATATATATATACTGAATATTTTGCGACTTCATCGCATTAAGATATCAACTTGGTTCATTTCTTTTGACCAAGACTTTCATGAGTGCTATGAGAAGGCTCATATATTGTAATCTTATACATATTATTTTGGTGGGCTTGCTGCTCACCCTTGCTTTATTTCTTCATCACACAACAACAGTTAGGAAAGATGGCCAGACTCCAGCAGACCCAGCGCAAGCGTGTGGGAAGCGTCTCGCGTCTTCCCGTTGATGTTGTAGCTGCTATAGCTGCAGAGGTAGATCTATTGTAGATCAGACCATCTACTTTTGAGAATCAATTATGTATAATTATAACTTGTGGCAGATAATGGCAATTAACTGTAAATTTATCAAGTAATCATTCTGGGTTGTAATAACTTTTAAATTGTGGATTCAAAGACTTGTACTTATTTAAATTTCATCTCTGAGACTATAACGGGTTGTGGTGTGTGTTAGTGTGGGGTCACAGCATAAGGTTAGTTGTTATTAATTAAGTGAAGTGATATTGTGGAAAGAAAGACCGTGACGACCCGGATCCCCGACCCCGGATCTGGGGGTGTTACAACAATCATCCTGATTTCAAAGTTAGAAGAATCAGGAGTGATAATGGAACTGAGTTCAAGAACTCTGTCATGAGAGCATTTTGTGAGGAAAATGGAATCTTACATGAGTTCTCAGCAAAGGACTCCACAACAGAATGGAGTAGTGGAAAGGAAGAACATATCACTTATTGAAGCTACAAGGACAATGCTTGAAGAATCAAAATTACCAACATATTTCTGGGCTGAAGCTGTAAACACTGCATGCTACACTCAGAACATCTCTCTGATTAATCAAGCAAGATGCATGACTCCTTATCAATTGTTCAAGAACAAGAAGCCAACTCTAAACTTCTTCATGTCTTTGGCTGTAAATGCTATATTCTGAGAAATCAAACTGATCAAAATGGGAAGTTTGATGCTAAAGAAGATGAAGGAATTTTTGTTGGATATGCTGTTGGTAAAGCATATAGAGTCTACAATCTAAGAACCAACATTGTTGTGGAATCTATACATGTTCTGTTTGATGATAAAAAGATTGAAGGACTGAAAGATGGAGATTACCATGAGAGCCTCAAATTCGACAATGTTGAGATGGTCGGTGATGAAAGTGATGATGAGAGTGATCAAGAAACAGTGTCTAAGGATAATGCAGACAAATCTACCACCAATGAAGCACAAAACTAACATCCGTCGAGTTCCATAATGCTTCATCCGTCGGAAGGCAATCTGTGTTATCCGTCGGAAGACAACCTGCCTCATCCGTCGGTACTCAAAATTCACCATCCGTCGGGTTATCAAAAGGAGCAGGAAGTCAAGGTAGATCACCCATAGAAAGTACCCCTTTCTCAAATCAAAGATCCACAAACTCAGAGGGAGTTTCTAGCAATCAAAACTCAATCACACATCAAGACAACATTGAGGTCTCTCATCTAGAGCTAATCTACCTCAACCAAGGAAATGGACAAAAGATAACCCCTTTGAACTGATTATTGGTGATGTTTCTTCTAGAGTTCAAACAAGGAAAGCAACTCAGGAAGAATGTCTATACAGCAGCTTTCTGTCAAAGGAAGAACCAAAGAAGGTAGAAGAAGCTTTGTTAGATCCTGATTGGATTTTAGCTATGCAGGAGGAGCTAAACCAATTTGAAAGGAATAAAGTATGGAAGCTGGTACCCAAGCCTAAAGGAAAGAATCCAATAGACACCAAGTGGGTATTCAGAAACAAGATGGATGAAAATAGCATAGTAATCAGGAATAAAGCTAGATTGGTTGCTAAGGGTTATTGTCAGCAAGAAGGAATAGATTTTGATGAAACTTTTGCTCCCGTTGCAAGACTTGAAGCCATCAGAATCTTCTTAGCCTATGCAGCCCATGCCAATTTCAAAGTCTATCAAATGGATGTCAAAAGTGCCTTTCGGAATGGAGATTTGGAGGAAGAAGTGTATGTTAGTCAACCTCCTGGCTTTGAAGATCCAAATTTTCCAGAATATGTCTATTATCTCCTGAAAGCACTTTATGGACTGAAGCAAGCACCTAGAGCCTGGTATGACAGTTTATCAAAGTTCCTTTTAGAACATCACTTCACAAGAGGTACTGTAGATAAAACTTTATTTTTCAGAAATGTTAATGGCTCTAGCATACTTGTCCAAATTTATGTAGATAATATTATTTTTGGCTCTATAGATGAGAAACTTTGTAAAAAGTTTGCCAAATTGATGCAAAGTAAGTATGAAATGAGTATGATGGGAGAACTAACTTATTTTCTTGGTTTACAAGTTAAACAAGTTAGTGATGGAATATTCATTAGTCAAACTAAATATATTTTTGATCTTTTAAAGAAGTTTGATCTAATGGATTGCACATCTGCAAAAACTCCCATGGCCACTGCAGCTAAGCTTGAATTAAACACTACTAAAAAGTCTGTGGATATTTCAAGCTATAGAGGCATGGTTGGCTCACTTCTGTACTTAACAGCTAGTAGGCCATATAATGTTTGCTACATGTTTATGTGCTAGATTCAGGCTGATCCTAGAGAATCTCACTTGATAGCTATTAAGAGAATTTTCAGATATCTCAAGGGAACACCAAAACTTGGCATTTGGTACCCTAGAGATTCTGGTTTTGATCTAACTGGTTATTCAGATGCAGATTATGCAGGTTGCAGAATTGACAGAAAGAGCACAACAGGAACCTGTTAATTTCTAGGAAACAAGCTTGTGTCATGGTTCAGTAAAAGCAAAATTCAGTTTCTACTTCTACAGCTGAAGCTGAATATATTGCTGCTGGCAGTTGCTGTGCACATATTTTATGGATGAAAAATCAATTGCTAGACTATGGTTTGCAAGTTGAGAGGATTCCTATTTTCTGTGATAACACAAGTGCAATTGCCATCACTGAAAATCCAGTGCAACATTCAAGAACAAAGCACATAGACATCAAGTACCATTTCATAAGGGAACATGTAATGAATGGTACTGTAGGGTTACATTTTGTTCCAAGTGAGAAGCAACTTGCAGATATCTTTACCAAGCCACTGGATGAATCAACCTTTTCAAGGTTGGTAAGTGAGTTAGGTATGCTTAATTACTCTTGAATTTATCTGAGTTATTTGCAAGTTGAAATGTAGCCAGAAATTTAGCTGATTTTTAGTCTTGGATGAAATTTTGGCTAAGTTAAAATTTGCATCTCGACGGATGATCATTATCCATCGAGTTGAGTCATCCGTCGATACACTATTTGCAAATAAAAATCAATTACTTTTCTGGAATCTTTAAAACTCGACGGATAACAG